>NC_081562.1:52119093-52194276 GCF_022355385.1 Mustela nigripes
AATGTTTGGTTTTGAGCAGGTGGTATGTACCAATCAGAATGTGCCAATCAAAAGTATGTCCTGTGCAGAGGAAAATTCACAGAAAGCTTTTGGTTGCTTTGTTTAAAAATATTTCAGAAAAAAACATTTAGAATTCCATGGGCACATATGTGGTTGTCACAGGGGAGCATTCTGCAATTGTGTTATGTGGGGGGAAAAATTCCTTTCAAAATTAAAATACTGACAAATGCATGAATATAGATAATGACAATTCTGTCACTGAGTTTATTTTTAATGAATTAAGAGAGAAAACAAATAATAGCTGTCAGGTGGAAATTATTCATCACTTTCCTTTCAGATATCAAAAGCAGAGGAAAATAAGTGATATTTTAAAAATCTGAGTTTGGGACACCTGGGTGGCTCAGTTCGTTAAGCAGCTGAGCTTAGGTGGTGATCCTGGGGTCCTGGGATCGAGTCCCTCATCCGGCTCAGCAGAGAGCTTGCTTCTCCTTCCCACTCTGCCTGCTGCTCTTCCTGCTTATACTGTCCCTCTCTGTTAAGTGAATAAACAAAACCTTTAAAAAATCTTTAGAAAAAGAAAATCTGAGTTAACCTGTGTTTCATTCTTTCTGTTTTAAGTTCTAAACAGTTTAGCCAACAAAGTAATATATCCATTAATCATCAGCTGATTTCTGGGAACAAGAATGGAGAGATAATGTCTAAAAAATAGTCTAGCCTGTATGAAACAGCATTAAAAGTAAACAAAAAAAAAAAACCTCCATTTCAAAAATGTTATTTTTTAGCTTCTGTAAAAAAATTCCATCAACAAAACATATGTATACCTACTGCCTTTTCAGATTTTAAAAATGTATGTCAGAAAAAGCAACCAAAAACCAGTTTCAAAGTACTATGCCTCCACAAGAACCAGATTGTTTCACTGTAAAATTCTACCAAACACTAAAAAGCAGTCAATTCTAATGCCAGTTAAATTGTTGCAAAGATTAAAAGGACCAGAAAACATTGAGAGCTTTTTTTTAATAAATGAAGGTATTGATGTTATACTCAATCAAGACTGTCATTTGATTTTAGAAGGATGTTAAAGTTATAGTGGCATCAAAAATATACAAAATATAAATATATTATATACAAAATATATTAAATATGTTTTATTTTTATATATTTATATATTTATATGTTTATCATTTGTATATTTATTATTCATATATTTATTTGTATATTAAATATAAAAGATATAAAAATAAGTACTACTCCTGCTTAATCACAAATACATTTTAATTGCAGGAGGATTTAAAATCACACTAAAACCAATACATCATGGTCAAGTAAGATTTATTCTAGAAATTGGATGATTTAATATAATATATCCACTAATGTAGCTCAAACTATTGACATAAAAACTTTTTTAAAGTCCACTATTTGTTAGCAAGGTACCAATAAAATAAAAAAATTATGATGACTTCCTAACCTTGAATCTACATAGATCTACGTACATCAGTTGCAAAGTCAATATCTGACACACTGGGAGAGAGCAATTACCACTAAAATAAAGAAAAGGACCACTATTTTTTATACTAGTTTTTAACGCTGAACTATAGTTATTATTCAAAACAATAAGAACACAGGAAATGTGAGAAATAAGAATTGAAACCAAGAGAAAAAAATCTTAATTTCCTCATTTTATGACAGCATGTCTACAAAGTTAAAGTAAAAAAAGAATAAAAACCAATACAAACACTTCAGTAAACCACCAGAATATTAAAAATTATGAAATTTTAAAACCTTTCTTATATCCCAAGAACAATTATAAAGAGAATCTTGTAAAAAAAAAAAAATCAGTAAAATACCTAGGATTAAAAGTGCAAAACTAGGGTGCCTGGGTGGCTCAGTCATCCAGCCCTGCTCTGGCACCCGGTTCAGCAGGAGGCCTGCTTCTCCCTCTCTCACTTCCCCTGCTTGTGATCATTCCCTCTCTAGCTGTGTCTCTGTCAAATAAGTAAATAAAATCTTTAATCAAAAGTCCAACACCTAGAGAAGGGAAATTTTTAAATGCTTCAGGCACAAAAGCAGTTTTGAAAAAATGGAAGCAAACACCACTTTTTAAAGATTTTATTTATTTATTTGACTGAGAGCACGATGCAGGGCTCGATCCCACGCCCCTTGGATCATGACCTGAGCCGAAGGCAGAGGCTTTAACCCACTGAGCCACCCAGGTGCCCCAGCACCGTTTTTAAAAATTTAACAATCAAGGGGCGCCTGGGCACCTGGGTGGCTCAGTGGGTTAAAGCCTCTGCCTTCGGCTCAGGTCATGATCCCAGGGTCCTGGAATCGAGCGCCGAATCGGGCACTCCGCTCAGCATGGAGCCTGCTTCCTCCTTTCTCTCTCTGCCTGCCTCTCTGCCTACTTGTGATCTGTCAAATAAATAAATAAATCTTTAAAAAAAAATTAACAATCAAACATTATAAAAACATCAATCCAGAAGCACCTGGGTGGCTCAGTGGGTTAAGCCTCTGCCTTCAGCTCAGGTCATGATCTCAGGGTCCTGGGATCTAGCCCCTCATGGGGCTCTCTGCTCAGCAGGGAGCCTGCGTCCCTCCCTCTCTCTGCCTGCCACTCTGCCTACTTGTGATCTGTCAAATAAATAAATAAATAAATAAATAATCTTAAAAAAATAAAGGCAATTCAATAGTTATTTAAAAAAACAGTAGAACTGAAAGTATATAACATGTTCACTAGGATAAACTCCAAATGAATCAGAAATCTGAATGTTTGAAATATAAATCATGCAAGTACTATAAGAAAACATTTATTAATTTTCTAAGTTGGAGTTGGAAAGCCTGGGTATTAGTTCTCAAAATTCAGAAGCATTAAAAGATGAATAAATTTCACTATTAAAAAAAAAAAAGAACCAAACCTGGAACACAGACTACACACACACTTCAAACTAAAACCAGAATATATGTGCAGATTTTTATCATAGATGTTTAATTGCTGTGTTCATTCTTTCTCTTCCTCTCCCTCTTCCTCCCATCCAGTCCTTCCTATTATATTTCTGTAAGTATCTATTTAAGAAAAGCAAATTCTCTAAAAAATGGACAAATAACATAAAAATATGTTTGACAGAAAACTTAGTGTAAATGTTTAAATTTAGGAAAAATGCTAAGACTCACTTATAATAAAACAATTTCAAATGAAGAAACATAATTTAAATATTTCTTAAATTTTAGCAAAATCTACAAAAATTGACAAAACAATTGCCCTTGCAATTGGTGTATATGGGTAAAATGATACAAAATATATTGTGGGAAATCTGACACCACCATGAAACACTGGATGGCAAACCTACTGCTTAGGCATCCAACCTACATGTAGCCCTTTGCAAATAAGGTGGAAAAAATTGATGCCAGTGTTATCCACTCTACC
Organism: Mustela nigripes; assembly: GCF_022355385.1. Classification (NCBI taxonomy): domain Eukaryota; kingdom Metazoa; phylum Chordata; class Mammalia; order Carnivora; family Mustelidae; genus Mustela; species Mustela nigripes. The sequence goes on from NC_081562.1 coordinate 52,122,515, forward strand.
ACTGTTTACAGCAAAAACTTAAAACAATGCAAATGCTCAAGTTAAGATACTCTTTAAAATTTTTTTTTAAATGGTACATCAACACCAAGGAGTACCATATAACTGTACAAGACAATGAAGGAGCTGTTGAGTCTCCTTTATCTGAGTAGTGGTCAAAGTGAGTGTAAAGAAGCAAAAATCTTCTGGGGTGCCTGGTTCAGTCAGTTAAGCATCAGTCTTCAGCTCAGGTCGTGATCTGGGGATCCTAGGATCCAGACCAGCATTGGGCTCTCTGCTCAGCAGGGTGTCTGCTTCTCTCTCTCCCTCTGTACTGTCTTGCAGGTAAATAAATACAAAGCTTTTCTGAAAAAGTAAAAATTTTGTGAGTATATTCTTATGCAATTTTTAATTTTTAAGACTAAGAGAGTATTTTACACATTCAAAACATTTGGAAAGAATTTTCTAACATCTAAATTGAGTACCACTGAGAAAACTGATTCCGACTCCATGTCAAATTATTAACAACCAAATAAACTGAAGAAAAGAGGCATTTCAGGCTCCCATTCTTAATGGGACTTATTCTAAAGCAAGAAAAGAACTGTAGAAAAATCTTATAGATTTTAATGCAAAAATATATTTCTGCATTAATCGAAACATATTACACACATCTTTTAAATTAAAGTAAGTATATGGCTTTATGCACTAAAAATGCCAGAAAGGAATGATATCCTTTGTACCAACTTGATAATATGGAATATGTACTATAAAGACTCACCAAAGATAGATTTTTGAAAACAAGTAAATGGAAGGTTATTCTGAATCTAACCAAGCCTTCACATATAAATTCCATTTTAATGTCAATAGAAAAAAATTTTAAAAAAATAGTACCCATAAGAAAGCAGTAAAATAAATCTAGATTGTGGTACACTCTGTAAGATATCTGGCATGGTGTCAACCAAACATCAATATTTTAAAATAAGGAGTTAGGAATCTTGGAACACTGAAAAAATAAATAAAATAGGAAATTAGAAAAAAAAACAGCCCAAGAAGTTAGGGAGCTCTTCTAGATTAACAGATTGAAAAGACATATTGACAAAACAAATAATTATTGATAAAAAAGATTAATGGGATATGTTCTTACTTTCACTGAATACACTTTATATTACTTATGATGAAACTGTCATAGTGTCTTTAGCTTATTGTAAAATTATATTATACATATACATGAATATAAATACATGCATGAATACCAACACACATAATTACATCCATATGCATGTGTGCAGGCAGACAGAAAGGGAGAAGAAACAAATACAGCAAAATAATGATTATATGTGTGGTTTGTGGTGTTTACTGTGTTATTCATTCATATTGCCTGACTGCAAATTTGTATAAGAACTAGTTTAAAAAAATAAAGTGTACTCAGATCTATTTCTTTGAAGCACAGACTGTGTGTTCCTAAAATGTTCTATAATTCAATTCAACTCAGTTTGACTTATTACTTTTATGCAAAGAATTTCAATAGGTGAAAGGTGCTACTCAATTTGAGAAGCTAAACAATTGCTTACAACATAGATTATGGTGCTAAAATAAATGAAAAGTGCTTCAAAAATGCTTCTTTTGGAAATTATCTCCATTTTCATACAGTTTTTTTGAGGTAATCAGTTTAACATGCATTTCATTTGAGGATTCTAAACTAGGAAAACCTGGGTATCAAGACTAATGAAGATTTGTAAACCATTTGCTAACTTATGGCTTAAGAAATACCTCTACTACAAGGGCACCTGGGTGGCTCAGTGGGTTAAAGCCTCTGCCTTTGGCTCAGGTCATGATCCCGGGGTCCTGAGATTGAGCCCAGCGTTGGGCTCTCTGCTCCGCAGGGAGCCTGCTTTCCTTCCTCTCTCTCTGCCTGCCCTCTGCCTACTTGTGATCTCTGTCTGTCAAATAAATTAAAAAAAAAAAAAAATCTCTACTAGAAACATTGTAGGACAGGAAGAGAAGTACCCATATTTTCAAATTGCATTCAGTATCTCCCGTATTATTTAGATAATACACTGTTCATAGTCTCAAGTTCCTGGAACATGAGCATGAGTTGATTAGAAACCAAAAAGTGGGAAGAAGAATAGGGATCCCTGGGATTACAAGTGATAAATATACATTCATCGGCAATAGTGAGATTCTGGCAGGAATAACAGAAAATAACAAGTAACTAAATGGACATCAGTTTAAGGTTACATAACATATATAATATTATATAGTATAAAATATATATTATAGTATATAATATACAGTAACCTATAATATCAGTTTAAGGTCATATAATATATATTTAAAAGGCTCCCAAGAATATGTTTCCTTAATAAGCAGTAAACAAATATAATGAATGCTGGAAATACATCCTCTGATGGAGAACATTAAGGACAGGACAATGGAGAAGCCAGTGTGTACTAGAAATTATTTAAAAAATAGTAGCTGTCATGAGGTGCGACCTGAGAAATTATAATTAAATCAAATAAATCTAGGAGAGTAAAAGAACAAAGAAATGTCCAAGTAAGTTAGTTTCTCTATTACCCTTAAATATTTTATGGATTTAATTCCATATCATTGTACTAAGGGAATGGTATCAGATAACTTTTTATTTACTTTTAAGTTCATTTCTAGATTGCCTATATCACTAGGAACTATGCCAAACTGCTTTTGTGTTTGCATAGACTGATAACACCTGAAGCTAGAAAATGCCAGAATGGGGGTGCCCGGGTGGCTCAGTGGGTTAAGCCTCTGCCTTAGGCTCAGGTCATGATCTCAGGGTCCAAGGATGGAGTCCTGCTTAGGGCTCTCTGCTTGGCAAGGTGACTGCTTCCCCTGTCCATCTGCCTGCCTCTCTGCCTACTTGTGATCTCTCTCTCTCTGTCAAATAAAAAAATAAAATCTTTTTAAAAAGAAGAAATTGCAGAATGTTTAATTTTTCAACTTCTTGACAAAAACACTTAACTCCTTCCTATTTTAAAAAAAACACTATGTAACATATGCATCTAATACTTAATATTTACATCAGGAATATTCACCTCTATTTCCAATTAAATAAGTAAATTTTAAAACTTGTGTCTCCTGCCATCACCTGATGTAGTCTCTCTCATTTTTCCCTATATAGATTTAAATAAAAACATCAAAAACTTGGACAACTAAGATTTTAAGGTAACCTATTAGTCGACACAACCAGAAAACCATGAGAGGTGAAATCCAACTAGTGAATGTATACTGAAATATGTTTTCTTCAAATCATGAAAGAAATACAAATTAATGTATCTTGTATTTTTGCTAATAAGAGTAAAAAGATTTGAAAGGAAACAGTTTATTCTGACATGGATACAGTGAAATAGTGCTCTCTGTAATTAGGTAAAGAATATGATGCACCATTTCTGGAGAGGGATATGTAAGATGGGGATTATTAATGTTCACATTCACTGAGAAAGTAATTCTACTTCTAGGAGCCTAGTTTAAGAAGATTAATTAAGGCTATTATCTATTTCCATTTTTTTAAAGATTTTATTTATTTATTTGACAGAGAGATAGATCACAAATAAGCAGAGTAGCAGGCAGAGAGAAGGAGAAGCAGGCTCCCCACTGAGCAGAGAGCCCGATGCAAGGCTCAATCCCAGGACCCTGGGATCATGACCTGAGCTGAAGGCACCCCTATTTCCATTTTTTTTTTTTTTTTACAAATGGAAGTTGAATGCAGGTTTACATATGGTAGTAAAATGTAGAAATTGGGAAAAGTTCAGAAATAAGGAGCTGGAGATATATATATATATATATATTTTTTTTTTAAGATTTTATTTATTTATTTAACAGACAGAAATCACAAGTAGACAGAGAAGCAGGCAGAGAGAGAAGAGGGAGCAGGCTCCCTGCTGGCCAGGACCCTGGGATCATGACCTGAGCCCAAGGCAGAGGCTTTAACCCACTGAGCCATCCAGGTGCCCAGTAAAGCTGTTTCTTATCAAGTACTTATTAACAGTTATGACACTGGTATACTTAAAGACTAGAATTGAACTATTATGTAAATGCATGAAAGATGGTGGCACTCAGATTCTCACTGTTGGAATAGGGGATCAGCAAAGGGGAAAAGGGCTAGAATGAAATATGTGCATTGGAGTTGGAGGTGTGAGGATAGACTTGTGCTTAGCTTATAAAAGACACCAATGGATAAATACCCACTGAACTACCCAGACGCCCCAGGAGCTGGATATATTTTGACTGTGAGAACTAATTAATGAATTCAGTAGTTTCAGGATATAAAATCATGAAAACTCAATTGTGTTTCAAGATGCTACCAAAGAAATATCTAAAACAGAAGGAAAGCATTCCCATTTAGAACAGCATCAAACAGAATAAAACATTTATGAATAAATTTTACTAAGGCGGTGAAAAATCTGTACCCCATAAACTGTAAGACTCTGATGAGAGAAATTAAAAAGATGCAAACAAATGGAAATTCTATGCTCAAGGGTCAGAACAATTAGTATCACTAAAATACCCATACCACACAAAAATTGTAAAGAGAGACAAAGAAGAGCATTACTTAATAATAAAGGGGAAAATTCAATAAGAAGATATAACAATTATAAATATTTATGCACCCCACATGGGAGCATCCAGATATATAAAACAATTAATAATAAACATAGAGGAACTAATTGATAATAACAGTAATAGTAGGGGGCTTTAACACCCCACTTACATCAATACATAGTTCATCTAAACAGAAAATAAACAAGTGAACAATGCCTTTGAGTGACCCATTGGACCAAGTGTACTTAACAGATATATTCAAGACATTCCATCAGAAACAGCAGAATCCACATTCTTTTCACGTACACATGGAACATTCTCCACAACAGATCACATATTATGCCACAAGACAAATCTTAAAAAATTCAAAAAGATCAAAGTCATACCATACATCTTTTCTGACCACAACACTACAACACTATATAACCAGAAATCAAACACAAGAAAAAATCTGGAAAGAAGACAAATGCATGTTGGTTAAATAATATGCTATTAAACAATGAATGGGCCAACCAAAAACTCAAAGAAATCAAAAAATTACATGAAGACAAAGGAAATGAGAATACAGTGGTACACAATCTTTAGGATGCAGCAAAAGTAATTCTAGCATGGAAGTTTATGGCAATACAAGCCAACCTGAAGAAGAAGAAAAAAAAAGTCTCAAACAACCTGACCTTACACCTAAAGGAGGTTGAAGAAGAATAATAAATAGAGCCCAAAGCCTGCAGAAGGAAGGAATTAATAAAGATTAGAAAAGAAATAAATGATACAGAAACAACAACAACAACAACAAAATCAGATCAATAAAACTAGGAGCTGGTTCTTTGAAAAAAATTAATAAAATTGATAAAACTTCAGCTAGACTTGGGCTCCTGGATGACTCAGCAGGTTAAAGCCTCTGCCTTCAGCTCAGGTCATCATCCCAGGGTCCTGGGATCGAGCCCCCCACATCGGGCTCTCTGCTTAGCAGGAAGCCTGCTTCCTCCTCTCTCTCTGCCTGCCTCTCTGCCTACTTGTGATTTCTGTCTGTCAAATAAATCAATAAATTAAATCTTAAAAAAAAAAAAAAACCCTTCAGCTAGACTTATCAAAAAGAAAAAAGAAAACACCTATTAGTACTATTATAGTTGGGGACTTTAACACTACACTCCTATCAAGGGACAGATCATCCAAACAGAAAAATCAGCAAGGAAACAATGACTTTGAATGATACACTGGACCAGATGATTTATGAGATAAATTCAGAAAATTCCATCCTAAAACAGCAGAATACATGTTCTTTTCAAGTACACATGGAAAATTCTCCAGAATAAATCATGTATTAGGCCACAAATCACTCTTGATGAATTTGAAAAGATCAAAGTCATACCATGCATTTTTTCTGACCACAGTACTGTAACACTAGATATCAACTACAAGAAAAAATCTGGAAAGACTACAAATACATGTAGGTTAAATAACATGCTACTAAACAAAGACTGGGTCAACCAAAAAAATGAAAGAAGTAATCAAAAAATTACATGAAGACAAATGAAAAGGAAAACACAATGGTCCAAATCAAGATGCAGCAAAGCAATTTTAACAGGCAAGTTTATCACAATACAAGCCAACCTCAGGAAGCAAAAAATAAAAAATAAACAAGTAAATAAATAAATGATGCCAAATAACCTAAACTTACAACCAGAGGAGCTGGAAAAAGAACAAAACCCAAAACTAGTAGAAGGATAGAAATAACTGAGTATTAGAGCAGAAATGAATAATATAAAAACTAAAAAAAAAAAAAAAAAGAAAAAGAAAGAAAGAAAGAAAGAAAAGAAACCAGGACCTAGTTTTTTAAAAGATCAACAAAATTGATAAACTTTTAGCTAGACTCATTAAAAAAGAAGAACTCAAAGTCACAAATGAACAAAGAGAAATAGTAACACACCAAAGAAATACTAACAATTGTATGAGAATATTAGGAAAAATTATATGCCAACAAATTGAACAACCTAGAAGAAATGGATACATTGATAGAAACATAAAAACTACCAAAACTGATGCAGAAAGAAATAGAAAATTTGAACAGACTGATTATCAGTAAGGACATTGAATCAGTAATCTAAAAAATTCCCAACAAACTGAAGTCCTGGACCAGACACAGTCACAGGATAATTCTACCAAACATTTAAGGAAGAGAATGCCTATTCTTCTCCAACTACTCAAAAAAAATAGAAGAGGAAGGAATATTTCCAAGTTCATTCTATAAGGCCAGCATTATTCTCATATCAAAACCAGAAAAAGACACCACCAAAAAAAAAAAAAAAAAAAAGAACTACAGGCCAGTATCTCTGATGAACATAGATGTAAAAACTGTCAACAAAATAATAGCAAATAATATCTGACAATACAGTAAAAAAAAAAATCATTTACTGTTTCAACCAAAATTTACTCCTGGGATGCAAGTGCAGTTCAATTATTTGCAAATCAATCCATGTGATTTGTCACATCAGTAAGGTAAGGATAAAAGCCATAGGATCATTTCAATAGATGTAGAAAAAAACATTTGACAACATGCGACATTCATTCATGATTAAAGCCTCCAAAAAATACATTTAGAAAGAACATACCTCAACATAATAAAAGCCTTATATGAAAACCCCACAGCTAATATCATACTCAATGGGGAAAAAAAAAACAATAAGGGATTCCCTTTAAGATCAAAATAAAACAAGGATGTTCACTCTTACCATTTTTATTCAAAATAGCACTGGAGGTCCTAGCCACAGTAATGAGAAAGCAAAAAGAAAAAAAGCCATCCAAATTCGTAAAAAAGGAGTAAAATGTTCATTATTTGCAGACGACATGATACTATATATAACAAACCCAAAAGTCTCCACCAAAAAAACTTACTAGAACTGATAAATGAATTCAGTAAAGTCACAGGGTACAAAATCAATGTACAGGAATCCATTGCATTTCTCTACACTAATAATGGTGCAGTAGCAGGAAAAATTTAGAAAATAATCCCATTTAAAATTGCACAAAAAGGGGACGCCTGGGTGGCTCAGTTGGTTAAGCAGCTGCCTTCGGCTCAGGTCATGATCCCAGCGTCCTGGGATTGAGTCCCACATCGGGCTCCTTGCTTGGCAGGGAGCCTGCTTCTCCCTCTGCCTCTGCCTGCCATTCTGTCTGCCTGTGCTCACTCTCTCTCCCTCTCTCTCTCTGACAAATAAATAAAATCTTAAAAAAAAAAAAATTGCACAAAAGGTAGTAAAGTACCTAGGGGGAAAAAAACTTAACAAAAGAGATGAAAGAATTGTACTCTGAAAACTATAAAATGCTCATGAAAAAAATTAAAGACACAAAGAAATGAAAAGACATTTCATGTTCCTGGACTGGAAGAACAAATATTGTTTAAAATGTCTATACAGGGCGCCTGGGTGGCTCAGTGGGTTAAGCCGCTGCCTTCGGCTCAGGTCATGATCTCAGGGTCCTGGGATTGAGTCCCGCATCGGGCTCTCTGCTCAGCAGGGAGCCTGCTTCCTCCTCTCTCTCTCTGCCTGCCTCTCTGCCTACTTGTAATCTCTCTGTGCCAAATAAATAAATAAATCTTTGAAAAAATAAATAAATAAAATGTCTATACAAACCCAAAGCAATCCAAAGGTTTAATGGAATCTCTATCAAAATAGGGATAGTATTTTCCACATGACAACAATCCTAAAATTTGGAACTACAAAAGATGTTGAATAGTCAAAGCACTTTTGAAAAAGAAAAAAAAAAGCTGGAAGTATCACAATTCCAAACTTCAAGTTGTATTACAAGGCTATAGTAATCAAGACAGTATTGTACTGGCACAAACACTAGGTATTTTACCCAAAGGATACAAAAGCAATGATTTGAAGGGATACATGCAACCTAGTATTTACAGAAGCATTGATCAACAACAGCCAAATTATGGAAAGAGCCCAAATGCCCACTGACTAATGAATGATGAAGATGTGGTATATTCACACATACATAGAGTACCATGGAATATTACTCAGGTATCAAAAAAACTGAAATCTTGCCATCTCCAAAAACATGGATGGAGCTAGAGAGTATCTTGCCAAATAAAATAACTCAGAGAAAGACAAATACCATACTATCGATCACCCGTATGTGGAATTTAACGTACAAAACAGATGACTATAGGGGAAGGGGTGGGGGAAGAGAAGGAAACAACCCAGGAGACTCTTAACTGAGAGAACAAACTGAGGGCTGGTAGATAGGAGGTGGGTGGGGGATGGGCTAGGTGGGTGATGGCTATTAAGCAAGGCACTTGTGATAAGCACTGGGAGATGTGTACGGGTGATGAATCAATAAATTCTATTTCTGAAACCAATATTACACTATATGTTAACTAACTAGAATTTAAATACAAATTCAAATGAAAATAAAAAAAGATTTGGAAGCAATCCAAGTGTCTATCAATTGATGAATGCATAAAGAAGATGGAGGTGGAATATTCAGCCATAAAAAAGAATGACCTCTTGATATTTGCAATGACATGGACAGAGTTAGACAGTACAATGCTAACAGAAGTTAGTGCATAAAAGACAAATACCATATGATGTCACACCCATGTGGAATTTAAGAAACAAAATAAACAAGCAAAGGGGAAAAAAAGAGACATCGAGAGATAAGAGAGTGAGAGAGACAAAGCAAGAAGCTGATTCTTCATTATAGTGCACAATCTGATGGTTACCAGAGGGGAAGGGGGTGTGGGATTTGTTAAACAGATGATGGGGATTAAGGAGTACCCTTGCCATGATGCGCACAGGGTGGTGTTTTGAGCTGTTGAATCACTCTATTTTATGCCTGAAGCTAATATAACACTGTATATTAACCATCTGGAATTAAATTAAAATCTTAAAAAGAAAAAAAACTTACACCACTCAATACCAAAAGACAAATAATCTAATTAAAAAATGAACAGAAGACAGGAACAGATGTTTCTCCAAAGACATACAGATGTCCAAGGGACTCACTAGAAGGTGCTCAACATCACTCATCAGGGAAATGCAAATCGAAACCACAGGGATGTATCAACTCATACGAATCAGAACGGCTAAGATCAATAACTCAAGAACAGGTGCGGGAGAGGATATAGGTAAAAAACAAACCCTTCTACACAGTTGGAGGGAATGAAAAGCAGTATAACCATGGTTAAAAACAATATGGAGTTTCCTCAAAAAGTTAAAAGTAAAAATCCTCCATGATCCAGTAAGCACACTACCAGCTGTTTACCTAAAGAATGTGAAAACACAAATCTGAATGGATATATACACCCTGAAGTTTACTGCATTATTTACAATAGCCAAACAAGAGAAGCAGCCCAAATGCCCAGGGATAGAGGAATGAATAAAGAAGGTGTGATATCCATACACAATGAAATATTAGCTACAAAAAGAATGAAATCCTCCCATTTGTAACGGCATGGAAGGATCTAGAGAGTATAATGCTAAGCAAAAAAAGCCAGTCAGAAAAAGACAAATATCATATAATTTCACTCACATGTGCAATTTAAGAAATAAAACAAATGAGCAAAGAAGAAAAGAGAGAGAGAGATGAGAGAGGGAAACAAACTGAGAAACAGACTCAACGCTAGAGAACAAAGAGAGGGCAGGTGGGGGGGGATGGGGGAAAAAGGGACTAGGATTAAGCGCAGACTTTTCATGATGAGCACAGACGTAATGCACAGACGTGGTGAGTCACTATACTGCACATCTGAAATTAATATAACACTGTGTGTTATATTACTGGAATTTAAAAACATGGCTAAAACTTTGAAAGACAAATGAGGAAATCTTCAGACAAGCAAAATGGGAGGAAATCCTTTTCAAGCAGTCCTTCCCTGCAGAAGAAAAAAAAAATCTTAAGGCAGTTTTTTCTGGTTAAAGGAAAATTATATAGTTCACAAACGTGGCTCTCTCTAAAGAAGGAGAGAAATACCACACTAACACTAATCAAAAGAAAAGGGAGTAGCTGTATTAACTTCAGATGAAGCCAACTTCAGGACAAGGAAAAAAAATGATCAAGAATAAAGTTAAAAGAGTAAGGTGGGGGCTATATAATGATGTGTACATCTCACAAAATTGTGGACTTTTTTTTCTTTAGCAAAATCCCATTATCAGATCTAAAAATGTGTTAATTCTTTTGTATCTAATATCATTTCATGTAGTTTACCATTTGTCTCAAAATACCCATTTTATTTATTTTTTAAAAAAGGTTTTCTTTATTTATTTGACAGAGAGAGAGCACAAGTAAGCAGAGAGGCAGGCAGAGGAGAGAGAGAGGAGGAAGCAGGCCCCCTGCCAAGCAGAAAGCCTGATACGGGACTCGATCCCAGGACCCTGAGATCATGACCTGAGCCGAAGGCAGCGGCTTAACCCACTGAGCCACCCAGGAGCCCTCAAAACACCTATTTTAAAGTAGTCTGTTCAAATTACATACATCGAATTGGTTGTTCTGTTTCTGAGGTCTTTGTTAACCTAGAATTTCTTCTGTTCAAATCCTTCCTCTTGTTTCACATGCTGTCACATTGCAAAAGCCATGTAAATTGTTCAATGGTATGGACTACGTTCTTGATTTATTGGTCTCCTTTCTTTGATGTTTTTTAAATTGTTGGAATTATTTTTCCTTAGAAGTTGGAACTATTATCTAGAAGTCTGCATAAATTCAGTTTCAACATTAGGAATAATGAGGTGTAAAATACCTGGCTGGCTCACTTTTAATAATCCTAAGATTGATCATTGATGTTCTGGTGATAACAGCCTAATTCCTCCTTTATAAAGTTCCCCATCATTTTTTTCTTCCATTTAATTGCTTACCCCTCTGCCTAAAACAATGATTTTATTAAAAAGTGCAAAATAGCAATGTTCTAATTCTGGTATTTCCTCCTCATTTATTAAATTCTTCTCTTAAAAAACTTTTCATCTGGGGCGCCTGGGTGGCTCAGTTGGTTGAATGACTGCCTTCGGCTCAGGTCATGATCCCGGACTTCCAGGATTGAGTCCCGCATCGGGCTCCCAGCTCCCTGGGGAGTCTGCTTCTCCCTCTCACCTTCTCCTCTCTCATGCTCTCTCTCATTCATTCTCCCTCAAATAAATAAATAAAATCTTAAAAAAAAAAAAAAAACTTTTTCATCATTAGCTAAGAGTATTTGATTACACTAAAACAGAGTTAATAGGACATCAGCAGGGAAAATACTAAATTTTCCTTTCATTGCCAACTCCAGAGTAAGGAAGTGGTGTTCTAAATACCCAGGTGGTAGGCGCCTGGGTGGCTCAGTGGGTTAGGCCACTGCCTTCGGCTCAGGTCATGATCCCAGGGTCCTGGGATCGAGTCCTGCATCGGGCTCTCTGCTCAGTGGGGAGTCTGCTTCCTCCTTTCTCTCTCTGCCTGCCTCTCTGCCTACTTGTGATCTCTCTCTCTGTCAAATAAATAAATAAATTCCTAAATACCCAGGTGGTAATCAATAAAGTTTTGGCTTGTGTTCTGTTTTGTTATTGTTGTTTGACTATATTTTCTAAGTATCCTTATTAACTCATTTTTAAAATATATGCTCCATTTATATTAATGAACAGAATCTGATTTTATTTTTGTTGTATGAGTTTTCCCATCTTGTTCAGTGGGAGTTCCTTTGTTTTGATCTCAAAGTTATTTGGATATAAAACAATCAAGATTTTACTACTTCTTTGCTTTCTTATACAAATAGAACAGACTCACCCTGAACATTTCTTATACCAGTCCTGGAATCAGCCAGGTACAATTTCAAATGTAGCATTTCAGAAGTCACAGTTTTGGGGTGCCTGGGTGGCTCAGTGGGTTAAACCTCTGCCTTTGGCTCAGGTCATGATCTCAGGGTCCTAGGATCAAGCCCTGCATGGGGCTCTCTGCTCTATGGGGAGTCTGCTTCCTCCTCTTTCTCTCTTTGCCTACCTCTCTGCCTACTTGTGATCTCTGTCTGTCAAATAAATAAATAAAATCTTAAAAAAATAAAAAAGTCACAGTTTTAGGAACAGGAACTGGACTGTCATTATTTTTTTTTAATTTTTGAACAGAATAAGGATGGATGGATGGTGGAGAGGCAGACAGACACCTGATAAACTACATGTATAACATTTTTTCAGATATAGAGACTCATCAACAGGTTCCAGTCTTTATAGCTTAATGAATTAACATACCTAGAAAGTAACTTTTGTTAAAGTTATGAAACATACACTGTAGCCTTCACAGAAAAGACAGGGAAGAGACACACCCATAGAGAAGACAACTTTAGAGATGATCTTGAGTTTGGTGTTCACAGGAAAGGAAGTCTTACCTAATCTGCCAGTGTTGATGACAAATGTAAATCCCAAGTGGAGGGGCGCCTGGGTGGCTCAGTAGGTTAAGCCGCTGCCTTCAGCTAGGGTCATGATCTCAGGGTCCTGGGATCGAGTCCCACATCGGGCTCTCTGCTCAGCAGGGAGCCTGCTTCCCTGTCTCTCTCTCTGCCTGCCTCTCTATCTACTTGTGATCTCTCTCTGTCAAATAAATAAAATCTTTAAAAAAAAAAAAAATCCCAAGTGGAGATGGCTGTAGGCTGTTTTAGGCAAGAGACTGGGAAGATTCCAGAATTTGCAGCAAAATTATATCATAATCTGCCGCCATTAACATTTGATTTACAGCAGTACTTTTGTTGTGAGTCAGTCTCTTTTTTAGTGACCTTCTGATGCCTATGCATGTGGGTTTTAGGACAGACTTTAGCTTCTGGCACTTACTTTATTTCTGTGAATACAATTTTTCACTTTAAAAAAAAATGTCACTTTTTAAGATATGCGGCTTCTATGCTTGACTAAGAGAAAGAATATGCTGATCATGCCAATACCATATTCATAGTCCCTTCCACAAATTGTTGTTGTTGTTGTTTAAAATCAATGACTTAGGGGTGCCTGGGTGGCCCTCAGTGGGTTAAGCCTCTGCCTTCGGCTCCCGTCATGATTCCAGGGTCCTGGGATCGAGCCCCTCATCGGGCTCTCTGCTCAGCGGGGAGCCTGCTTCCCTTCCTCTCTCTCTGGCTGCCTCTCTGCCTGCTTGTGATCTCTGTCTGTCAAATGAATAAATAAAATCTAAATAAAATAAAATAAAATCAATGACTTAGCATTCTGGTACCTTAGTCTAAAGCACATTTTAATTAGCATTAGTTATTTTCTCAGGGGCGGTCAGGCCTGGGTCTTTACAATAGCAAGTCTTCAAAGAAAGTTTGCTAGATAATAGCAAACACAAATGACAGCAAGATTTCAAAGAAAGGACTAGTTAATAGCAATGTCTAAAAAAAAAAAAAAAAAAAAAAAGACATTCTTTCCTCAGATCAGAGCTTCCTAAACCTTTCAAGAAGTCTGAATACAGGTGGAGCGGACAGAAACACGGTCTGAAGGGACTAGCTTCAAATAAAACATTTCGGGAAAATCTCTTGTTTTGTAACAGAAATTCAAGTTTATTTGATGTGCTTTTTCATAATAAGGATTTTATTTACTGGGTGCTGAGTAAACACCAGATGCTGTGTTTAAGTGCTTCAGGCCTATGTTCCTATCTGGTTTTCTGAATTCAGCAAACTGAGACTCCAAGAGGCTAAGTAACAGACACTCTCCGTGATAGGTCAGGACTTGAACCCAGCCTATTGAACGTCATAAGCTCTTAAACAATCCTCTTCAGAAGGAAGTGCCAAGTTTATACTAGAGTTTTCCAGACTCTTGAGATCACTGCCATCGAAGACATATAGAATTACCTCATTTTTAGAAGCTTGCCATAAATCACTAAATTATCGATCCCTCTGCCCCGTCCAGAGGAATCTGGAATAGCTGATCCAATGTGATCTCAATAAATATTTTTAGCAAAGAACCCTGGTGATTATAATGCACAGAGTTAGGGGCTCACATGAAAAAACCATATGCTTGTAGATTTTCTTCCATTTATTTCTGCATCAGTTCACCTCCCTATCTTGACTTTTCCTTGTCAGGAAAAATTCAAGCTGCTCCATCCTGAGACAAGTCCTATCTGACGTCAGAGGCGGTGGGAGTGGTAAGAAGGGAACAGAATGAGTGGCATTGAGGCCCAGCTCTGTGGGTCTCCCTTGCTCCTCGGGCAAGACCAGTGACAAGTGTTTGGTGGCAAATTTATTTTAAAACTTTCCCTGTCGTGGCAGGCACAATGCCTTCTGCTTACCATGGACATGTCTGTGTAACAAAAAAAGTATTTGCTGAGTTGGGAAAGTAGTATTGGTGTCTAGAGGAGAGCAGGGAAATTGAAGATCCATGATATATTGCAGTAAATTGATTTTTCTCCATATTTTTTGGCTAAGCAGTATGCATAAATTTTTTTACATGGATTTAAAAAGGTACTGTTGTTTTTGAAAACGTGTAGGGAATTGGCATCTAAACTGATCCTAAAAGACTCCTTAGTTTACGCGTTTTAACCAGACACTTTTAACCATAATATAATTACATTAAAATGACTTACCTTTCAGTAGACAGGCTGGCAGTCAGTTAGGAAGTTATGCTTATTTGGTAGGATTTAAGTAGTCAAGAGAAGAAAAAAGTGAACTTCTATTTGGGAAATTTAACAATATCTTTATAAATCTGGTTTCAGGGGCACCTGGGTGGCTCAGCGGGTTAAAGCCTCTGCCTTCGGCTCAGGTCATGATCCCAGGGTCCTGGAATCGAGCCCCCCACATCAGGCTCGCTGCTTGGCAGGGAGCCTGCTTCCTCCTCTCTCTCTGCCTGCCTCTCTGCCTACTTGTGATCTCTGTCTGTCAAATAAATAAATAAAATCTTAAAAAAAAAATCTGGTTTCAGACCTCTAACTCTAATAGTGTTGACCATTAAGCTACAGTAGCTTTGGTAGAAATACGTTTCTTTGAGAGCTAAGAATTGGAATCTAGCTGTTACAATGAAATTTACTTGAAAAATTTCTCACCTGCAACATTTATAGAATATTTAGATTTGGAAGAATGGTAGAAGAAAGCATACTTTACACATTGGGTTGAACAACCAAAAAAGGTTGCCAGACTTTGTTTTCTTCTCTTTCCTCCTGAATGAATTAAAGGGATTAAGGGAATTCAGGTCCACAAGGTGGAAGGTTGCCCTGGGGACTGTTTTGTTCCCCAAGTGTAGAAGAATATTTGGATACTGAGGTTTGAGGTCCCAAGCCTGGAGAACCCATGGCTTATTTGAAAGCTCTTGTGCAAGCATTGAGATCCGTGTATGAACACAGAGCCACAAAATGTGGCCACATAAGAGCAGTAAACATCATTGGCCCCAGGGCTAAGGACTGCCCTTCTGCACTGACACAGGGTGACAGCAAGAAGAAAATGCTGCGCAGTTTAATAAGACAGCTTCTCTAGAACTGAAGCTACGTTTCTCTCTTTCAGCAGATTACTTGGGAATGGGACAGATTACATACCAGGCTTATAGGGCAAATGATTTACTCTTGATTTACCAAGTAATAATAGCGCATTTGGAAAACAAGTATATGAAACAGCTCATATTCTTTGCAAACGTACCCCAAGGAAAGAGACTATAAAGATATCAACAGAAAAAGGAAAGTTTGGTTCTTACCAGAGTAGCTTAATCCTGCCCTGAAAAGCAAGAGACATGAAACTGTTGAAAAGATTACCTGTAAGACATCTCTGGTGCCTCACAACATGGTTCAACACTGGCTCGCAGCACCTCTGGCTGCTTCACATTCAGGATACTTAACATTGTTGGGACCCAATGTCCTTATCTGTAAAATAAGAATAATTTAATTATTTATCTCACAGAATTTTTACAAGACTACATGAGTTACTGCACGAAAAGAGTTCTGAATAATTCCCAACACTAGAAAAATATCATTCTTGATATGTATTGTTTGGTTGATTGGTTCATTATCATTTTGCTTATGAGTGTGCCTTTAGGACATGCATATTACCATATTTGGAAAGATTAATTTATCATAGAAGTTAATAAGCTCTTGAGTAAAGCTGTCAGATTTAGCAAAAAAAAAATTATAGAATATCTAATTAAATTCTAATTTCACATAACTAATGATTTTTTTCAGTATAAGCACATCCCAAGAACTTCCTGAATACTTATGCAATAGTCTAACAGCTTTCAAACCCGTCAGTAAGTACTGAATTTCTTCTCCTATAGCTCCAGTAAGATGGAGTCATGGGACGAGGTTACTTTCCAAACCAGGTCAAAAAGCAACAACCTGGGGCACCTGAATGGCTCAAGGGGTTAAAGCCTCTGCCTTCGGCTCAGGTCATGATCCCAGGGTCCTGGGATCGAGCCCACGTCAGGCTCTCTGCTCAGCGGAGAGCCTGCTTCCCTTCCTCTCTCTCTGCCTGCCTCTCTGCCTACTTGTGATCTCTGTCTGTCAAATAAATAAATAAAATCTTTAAAAAAAAATAAAAAAGGAACAACCTTTGCTGAAACTATTAACAACAGAAGCCATCTTTCCTAAGTGCTTGAAAGCTGATAGAATATAACCTAGCAGCTGCCAAAATAGAGACTATGCAATAAAGAATAAGCAAAAACAACACAGAAGAAAGCAGAGCAAAGAGACAAGAAAGATTCGGTGATCAAAAATGCTCTCAGTCCCGGGGTATCTGGGTGGCTCAGCGGGTTAAGCCTCTGCCTTCGGCTCAGGTCATGATCTCAGGGTTCTGGGATCGAGCCCTGCATCAGGCTCTGCAGTAGGGAGCCTGCTTCCCTCCCCTCTCTCTCTGCCTGCCTCTCTGCCTACTTGTGATCTCTGTCTGTCAAATAAATAAATAAAATCTTTAAAAAAAAGAAAAAAGGCTCTCAGTCCCTTGAACCAGCAGACCAGATGTGATAAACCACGGGCCTTTTCATTTCTAGGAACCATGAAATTTTCTGTTTACCTAACATCAACTTGTATTAGATCCTCACACTTATAGATGAAAAATTTGTAGCTAATCAAACTAGGAAAGGTCATCTACGAGGCTTGTGAATCAGCGAATATTCTGAGTCAGGGGCTTCAGAATCTTACAATTCATCTTAATATGCATCTATGATCAGCATTCAATGAATAATGGTTATTGTTAATAGCACAGTTTTTACTTAGTAAATGTCTAAAGAATGAAACATAACTAATTTGAGATGCAAGACTGAGTTGCAAAGATAGAGATTTTCTATAAAAGGGCATTTAAACCAATTTATGTCATCCTAGTTCTTCTTATAGTCAACACGCTTTTTTTTTTTTTTCAAAGAATCATCATAAATATTCTACAACAGCACAGAGCCGTTAGAAACATTCTGACAAGTTGAATTAGACAAGTGGAAATTTTAATTCCCTAGAAATACATATACTTTACACAACAAATGGATAAAAATTGCTGGGGCAATTTGACAAAACCCAAACTCAGAGTTTGGGTTTTGTCAAATTTTCCCTGTTTGCAAAATTGTTCAAGGCATCAGATGACCTAGAACACAGATCTTTCCCCCAATCACTTGCTTGATGCTGCAAGGGTATCAGAATACAGTTGCAGCATCATTCCGTAATCCTCCCCTGTGTCTAATTTCTTTTAGTGATGCAGAAAGGTGGTCTTTGTTGTTGCTATCATTTTGGTCAAAATCACAATTCCTGTGACCTTATGTAATTAAAAAATAATGGGCAGTTGCATAGATCTTTGTGATATATATATTAATTTCTGCAATTCTGAAGCCAGATGAACACAGGCCTGAAAGTCAACTCTGTTAATGATCTCAGGCAAGTTATTTTCTCTTTCTAGAACACAATTTTCTTATCTGAAAACTGGACCTGTTCATATGGTTGTTGCAAGGATTAAGTCAGTGAACACGTGTAGAGCACTCCTAAGAGTTTGAGGCACATGGGAGCAGTACGTTAAGTGTTAGCTGTTATGATTATTAATCCATTGGTCCTAATCTGCATATTCTCAAGGAGTTAGCACATTTTATTATTTATTAACATGCCTTACTCCCATAACTGGGTGAATTCAGGTTCAGAGAAATCAAGTAACCAGTCAAGATCACACAGCCTGAGTGGTAAATATGTGTCCCAGCCTCAGATATAAATGGTGTAAAGAAATAGGGACTGTCTCTTATGGAGATGTTAATTACCTTTTTGGTGTTCTAGAAATCCATGGTCAGTGTTCCCAGGGATGTAGTAAGATATGAAGCGCTTGGTTTTAAATTCAAGACATCCATTTGCCTGTATCATTTTTCTTTCACTGAAAGTATAATTAGCCAAACCATTTGTTTTAATAATGTGTCATTTCTTGGTGTGCCTGAGTTAGGAAGTTTTCTAAGGAAAAAAATTCTTCTCTGAAATTGAATTTTAAGATGTAAGCTGTCTTTGTTATTTCTCCATTCTACTTTTTAAATTTCTTTTCTGTTTTTCTGTTTTCTGTTGTTGGTTTTTGCATTGTAGTTTTGTTTTGTTTCGTTTTCAAAAGAAAGATGGGGTAAGGGTGCCTGGGTGGATCAGTGGTTTAAAGCCTCTGCCTTCCGCTCGGGTCATGATCCCAGGATCCTGGGATCGAGCCCCACTTCTGGCTCTCCGCTCCATGGGGAGACTGCTTCCTCCTCTCTCTCTGGCTGCCTCTCTGCCTATTGTGATCTCTGTCTGTCAAATAAATAAATAAAATCTTAAAAAAAAGAAAGATGGAGTAGCGATTCTCATATCAGATAAATTAGACTTGAAGCTAAAGACTGTAGTCAGAGATAACAGAAGGACACTGCATCATGCTTACAGGGTCTATCTACCAAGATCAACAAATGTAAATATCTATGCCCCCATTATGGGAGCAGACGACTACATAAGCCAACTGTTAATCAAAATAAAGAGTCACACTGATATGCATACATTAACTGTAGGGGATCTTAACACACCACTCTCAGTAATAGATCATCCAAGGAGAAAATCAATAAAGAAACAAGAGCTTTGAATGACACATTGGAACAGATGGACCTCAAAGGTATATATAGAACATTCCACCCTAACAACAGAACACTCACTCTTCTCAAGTGCATATAGAACTCTCTCCAGAACAGATCACATACTGGGTCACAAATCAGGGCTCAACTGATACCAAAGGACTGAGGTTATTCCCTGCATATTCTCAGACCACAAAGCTTTGAAACTGGAGCTCAAACACAAGAAAAACTTTGGAAGGAATTCAAACACTTGGAAGCTAAAGACCAATCTGTTCAAGAAAGTTTGGATCAACCAGGAAATCAAAGAACTTAAACAATTCATGGAAGGCAATGAGAATGAAGACACATCAGTCCAAAACCTATGGGATATGGCAAAGGTGGTCCCAAGGGGGAAATACATAGCCATCCAAGCCTCACTCAAAAAAACTGAAAAATCCTGAATACACCAGCTCTCTTTATACCTTAAGGAACTGTAAAATAAACAACAAATTCAGCCAACCCCACACACAAGAAGGGAAATAATCAAGGTTAGAGCAGAGACCAATGAGTTAGAAACTAGAAATACGGTAGAACGCATCAACGAAACTAGAAGCTGCTTATTTGAAAGAATCAATAAGATCAAAAAACCACTGGCCAAACTAATCCAAAAGAAAAGAGAGAGGACCCAAATTAATAAAATTTTGAATAAAAGGGGAGAGATCATGTCTTACACCAAGGAAATAGAAACAATCATCAGAAATTATTATCAACAGCTATATGCCAATAAGTTAAGCAACCTAGAAGAAATGGATGCATTCCTAGAAACCTATAAACTTCCAAGACTGAAACAGGAAGAAACTGACAACCTGAATAGACCAGTATAGTAAGAAACTGAAGCAGTGATCAAAAACCAGGTAAAAAACCCCATCAAAAAAGGAGAATTTCAGGCCAATATCCCTGATGAATATGGATGCCAAGATTCTCAACAAGATCCTAACTAACAGGATTCAATAGTACATTAAAAAGATTATCCACCATGACTAGGGGGGATTTATCCCTGAGATGCAAGGGTGGTTCAACATTTACAAATCAATCAATGTGCTAGAACAAATCAATGAGAAGAAAGAAGAATCACATGGTCCTCTCAATTGATGCAGAAAAAGCATTTGACAAGATACAGCATCCATTCTTGATTAAAACTCTTCAAAGTACAGAGATAGAGGGAACATTCTTCAACTTCATAAAATCTATGAAAACCGCACAACCAGTATCATCCTAAGTGGGGGAAAAGCTGAAATCCTTCCCTTTGAGATCAGGAACACGACAAGGATGCCCAATCTCACCACTGCTGTTCAACATAGTACTAGAAGTCCTAGCAACAGCGATCAGAAAATGAAAAAAAATAAAAGGTATTCAAATTGATAAAGAAGTCAAACTCTCTGTCTTCACAGATGACATAATGCTTTATATGGAAAACCCAAAAGACTTCACCCTGAAACTACTAGAACTCATACAGTAATTTAGTAATGTGGCAAGATATAAAATCAATGCACAGAAATCAGTTGCTTTCTTATACACTAGCAATGAAAATATAAAAAGGGAAATTAGAGAATCAATTCCATTTATTATAGCACCAAGAACCATCAAATACCTGGGAATAAACCTAACCAAAGAGGTAAAGGATCTGTACTTGAGGAACTACAGAATACTCATGAAAGAAATTGAAGAAGACACAAAAAGATGGAAAACCATTCCATGCTCATGGATCAGAATAATGAACATTGTTAAAATGTCCATAGTGCCCTGGGATCCCTGGGTGGCTCAGTCAGTTAAACTGCTGCCTTTGGCTCAGGTCATGATCATGGGATCAAGTCCCGCACTGGGCTCCTTGCATGGTAGGGAGCCTGCTTCTCTCTCTGCCTCTGCCTGCCACTCTGCCTGCTTGTGCTGGTGCTCACTCTCTCTCTCTCTCTCTGACAAATAAATAAATAAAATCTTTAAAGAAAAATGTCCATCCTGCCCAGAGCAATCTGTACTTTCAATGCCATCCTGATCAAAACTCCACCAGCATTTTGCAAAGTGCTGGAACAAACTATCCTAAAATTTGTATGGAACCAAAAAAGACCCCAAATCGCTAAGGAAATGCTGAAAAAGAAAAACAAAGCTGGGGCATCATGCTGCCTGATTTCAAGCTTTACTACAAAGCTACGATCACCAAGACAGCATGGCACTGGCACAAAAACACATACAGACCAGTGGAACAGAGTAGAGAGCCCAGATATGGACCCACAACTCTATGGTCAAATAATTATCGACACAGAAAAAAATATCCAGTGGAAAAAAGACAGTCTTCTCATTGAATGGTGCTGGGAAAATTGGACAGCTATGTACAGAAGAAGGAAACTTGACCATTTTCTCAGACCATACACAAAGATAAACTCAAAATGGATAAAAGACCTCAACATGAGGCAGAAATCTATCAAAACCCTAAAAGGGAACATAGGGAGTAACCTCGACATTGGCCACTGCAACTTCTTTCAAGACACGTCTCCAGAGGCAAAGGAAACAAAAGTGAAAATGAATTTTGGGGACTTCATCAAAATCGAAAGTTTCTGCACAGCAAAGGAAACAGTCAACAAAACAAAGAGGCAACCCACGGAATAGGAGAAGGTATTCACAAATGACAGTACAGACAAAGGGCTGATATCCAAGATCTATAAAGAACCCTTTAAACTCAACACACACAAAACAGATAATCATGTCAAAAAATGGGCGGAAGACATGAACAGACACTCCTCCAATGAAGACATACAAATGGCTAACAAACACATGAAAAAATGTTCATGATCACTAGCCATCAGGGAGATTCAAATCAAAACCACATTGAGATACCACCTTACACCAGTTAAAACGGCCAAAATTAACAAAACAGTAAACAATAAGTGTTGGAGAGGATGTGGAGAAAGAGGAACCCTCTTACACTGTTGGTGGGAATGCAAGTTGGTGCAGCCACTTTGGAAAATAGTGTGGAGATTCCTCAAAAAATGCAAAATAGAGCTACCCTATGACCCTGCCACAGCATACTGGGTATTTACCCTGAAGATACAGATGGAGTGAAAAGAAGGGCCATCTCTACCCCAAAGTTCATAGCAGCAATGGCCAGAGTCACCAAACTATGGAAAGAGCCAAGATGCCCTTCAACAGACAAATGGATAAATAAGATGTGGTCCATACTTACAATGGAATATTATGCCTCCATCAGAAAGGATGAATACCCAACTTTTGTATCAACATGGACAGGACTGGAAGAGATTATGCTGGGTGAAATAAGTCAAGCAGAGAGTCAATTATCATATGGTTTCACCTATGCACTTCTGGGAAGGCTCAGTCTGACTCTGTTCTCCCCAGGTTGTCGGGTACAGCCTTTGAAAAGGCTCCTGGAAGCTCCTCCTTCAGGTCCTGACCTGAAATCTGTGTTTTTTTGTTTTTTTTTTTCAAGCATGGCTGGTGTCCCAGAGCCAGCCCTGTGCATCCATGAGATGTTTCAGGTACAAACGGCTATACCTCACTTTACCCTGGCATCATGATTTCCTTAAATATGGCTGCCTTGACAGCTCGACTTTTTTTGCTTCTAAAACCCTGTGATATTGTCAAAAGTCCTGCTGGTTTCCTTACGTCCTCCCAGATCCTTTATTCAGAATCTCAAATGCTTACTCAGGAGGTATACAAAACAGATACTTTTGTCTTTTTTTCTTATACATAACTACCCTGATATTTTACATCTGTTAAATCCATTTCTTTTTAAGATTTTATTTATTTATTTGACAGAGAGTGAGAGATCACAAGTAGGCAGAGAGGCAGACGGAGAGACAATGGCAGGCTGGGTGGGGGGTGGTGGTGGTGGAAGTAGGCTCCCCGCTGAACAGAGAATCCAATGTGGGGCTTGATCCCAGAACTCTGAGATCATGACCTGAGCCAAAGGCAAAGGCTTAACCCACTGATCCACCCGGGAGCCCCTGTTAAATCCATTTCTAATATAACATTATAAGTCAACTATAATATTTTTTTAAAAAATCACCTGTAGGGCGCCTGGGTGGCTCAGTGGGTTAAGCCGCTGCCTTCGGCTCAGGTCATGATCTCAGTATCCTGGGATCGAGTCCCGCATCGGGATCTCTGCTCAGCAGGGAGCCTGCTTCCCTCTCTCTCTCTCTGCCTGCCTATCTGTCTACTGTGAACTCTCTCTGTCAAATAAATAAATAAAATCTTTAAAAAAAAAAAATCACCTGTAATTTTTGTCAGGTTTTGATATCTATGTTGTATTCACGCCAAATAAATTTTTAAAAAGTTCTTTTTCATGTATTCTACAATACTTCATGCAGGTTAGGTTTTTTGTTGTTGTTATTGTTGTTTTTTTCCAAGAATTTGTGTACTTCCCCTGTGCATCTCCCTGGTGTCTTTCCCCTGTGAAAATCCCTGGTGGGATTTTCTTTAACTATTATTTTCCTAGTTTTTCTTTGGCACTGGTCTCTTTGAATTTTCTGTCTCTATGGGGATAGATTTTGAGGAGAATTATTTTAGGAACAATTATATATATAGACTTATTCAGAAAAAAGACTTTAAAACAATTTGTTATGTATTTCATCTAGGTTTTCAAATGTATCTGCATAAAACTGTGCAAATTATGATTTGGTATGGATTCATTAATCTCCCTCATGCAGTTTTGTAGACCTGAATGAATCAGATTTCGTCTGTGTCTTATCAGTTATTCAAATAGGTAAGACAGGCTGTGAGGCCAAAAACACAGGTTCTTCTCACCTCTCAACCACTGAGCAAGTCTTACTAAATACCACAGTCTCCTCTCAGTCCCACACTAGTAGTTCAAGAAGAAGAGTATTTTTTTACTCAGGATAAAATGGGACTATCAGCAGTGGCCTTAAGTGGAAGACATCTATGGCCGGCTGTTTGGCTATCTCACTGAAATAGATTGGCAGCAAAGACAATACTGTGGTAGAAACAGGCAATATTGTTATCAATAATCTGATATTTGCTTGAAGAAGACTGGGAAGGAGAGAAACAGGACAAAACCAAAATAAAGTTTGTTTGTATTTTATTTCCTTGAGTAAGGAATAGATGACAGTAAATTATATTGCTAGACATCAAGGTTTGAGAAGGGCAATCTGTAATATTCCACATTTCAACAGAGAAACTATAGTAACATAATACTTGTAAGAAACAGAGGTTCTTTAATTTGTCTAAAAATAACATATTGTGAATTAAAGGCTAGCAGAATATTTTTACTTTGTTTAGAAATCTGTGACTAAGTTACTTGGGTGACATCAGTGTTAAAATGAATGTCAAATATTAAGAGGATAGGTCAGGAGGATGGCTGTTTACTTGGGTGTTAATGGAATGAAGCCTTATAGCAGTGATGAGGGAACAGAAGGCTAACTGAGGACTAAGAAGATGCAGGAAACCTACAGCACCTCCCCCCAGCCACCCTTTGTGACTTGTGTGACATTCTTCAGGCACTCCTGGCTGCCTTCAAGGAAAAACAAATAGTTAACTTGTAGAGATCACAATCCTGCAAGACCTGAGTCTCCCTCACTTTACAAATGTCCTAGTGATTTACAAGGAAGAGGCTTTCTTACCAATAGCCTAACTTCCAAAGACCCATAACTCAGTTCCTGAAGCTCTAACATCATCTTTAGCTCCTTAACAGTTGAGGGAGCCTGAGGCAGAGGAAAATGTAAAAAAAGTTAAATTTCTTCTAAACCTAAAGCTCATTGATAAGGACAGGTGGTGGCAGGAGTGTGACATTCCTCCAGGAAGCTCTCAACTATCTTTTTGTTCATGCCTTACTGAAAGGAAAAACCACCTTAACTTGACAAACAGCGAAGCCTCTGGTATCCTGGGTGTCTTCTTTCAAACCCTCCCTTTCCTTTACCTCCCCTAACCTTAGCTTAAAATCACCACTCCTCACAACCCCGGCACAGCAGCGCTTTCTGCCCATGAGTCCTGTCTGTCCTGTGCTATAATAAACCACCATTTTGCACCAAAGATGTGTCAAGAATTCTTTCTTGGTCATCCGCTCTGGGCTTCACCCCACTGAACCTCACTCGAATTCTAAAACTTCACCAGCATGACAGGGATAGAGAGGACTGTGGCAGTCACTTGGATTAATATTTCTCAAAACTTTTTTCTTTTCTTTTTTTTTTCTTCTAAATTTTATTTATTTATTTGATAGAGATCACAAGTAGGCAAAGGCGGGCTGGGGTGGGGGGGGCACAGGCTTCCCACGGAGTAGAGAGCCCGATGTGCAGCTCAATCCCAGGACGCCAGGATCATGACCCGAGCCAAAGGCAGACACACTAAGCCACTGAGCCACCCAGGCACCCCAAAATTTTTTTTAAATTCAAATCGTAATAAAATCCAAATATATAAAAAAATTTGTGTTGTCTTATGGAATTCTGATTATCTCTTCTCATGTGTGGTCCAGGACTGGGGATTCATGAGCAGATCAACCACAAGTGGGCTATAAAATAATTTTTATGCTGAATTTATGAGTACCTCTTATATAAAGGTAATGCTAGCTTCACGGAAAGCCAAAAAAAAGTTGAAAGAGTGCAGGAAAATACAACCTTGGGTGAGGGCGAATATCACCTAATCAAAAATGACCCATAACTGATAGATACTGGATATGAGAAGAGAGAACATTAAATGAATTTTTACAGCTTTAGTACATCAACTCAAAGAAACACTTTGTGTCAATCACCACGTTTTCCAGTATCACTGAGGGGAGCAGGCCTTACTCCTAGTTCCATGTAAACATCAATCACTGTTCCTTCTAATTCTTCCAGCTGCTTTTTTCTTGGTGGTCATTAGTTTCCTCACATGCATGCCAGGTAAGTACTCAGCCAAATATTCAAGGGAACCTTCAACCAATCTCTGAAATTCTCTCTCTGGGACTCTTTCCTCACAGGATTCCCTGCTGTGAATCCCTGCTGCTACTGGATCCCTTCCTCTCAGGAATACTGAGTTTACTCTGTGATGTGCCAAAATCAGACTATTTGAAGTTACTCGTGACAAGTCCTTGTTATTGCTTGTGCTTTATCTATTTATCTTGAATTTAAAAGCTTACTAGTGATGTATTACCCTCTGTTCAGTTTGCTAGCTTTCCAGATTCCCAGCTACTGCTAACACAGAGACCCATAGAACTACATGTAGGTCTGTCCTCTGGAATGCCCCAGACTGAAAAGTCTCAATGGGTCTTTCTAGGGCTCATGTTCCTGCCCAGACCATTTCTAAGGGATCCTTTTTCTTCATTTTGTAATGCCCAGTGTCTCGAAAACCACTTTTTCATAACCTTGTTTGTTTTTAGATAGCTTCACTTGGAAGCACAGATCTGTTTCCTGTTATTTCATCCTGGTCAGAAGCTGAATTTCTATACTGACTGTCTTGCTTCTTACTGAAAACTCATTTCTTATTAAAGACATTTTCATTCTGTGAATGTCAGATTATTAGTAATATTGTGTCTTACTCCTGAAAAATGGCTTCATTTTGCTCTGTTTAATGTTTTCCCAAAGAAAATATAGAAAACTAAGTATTTTTTTATTTTTTTACTGTTTGCAAATCAAAGAGGTATTCACTTGGACTTTTGACCTCTTATTTATTGCCATATTGCATCTAAGTGTTATTCTTTTTTATTTTAACTATTATATCTCTGGGTTTTTTCTCTGCTTCATTTGTGATTCTTCAATTATGCATTCAGGTCTTTATTTTTGTTCATCAAACCCATAAATTTCATTCCATTCTCTACAGCTGTAATCTGTCCCATATTCTGTGTATTCCTCCAACTGGAAACTACCATTATAAATACACTAGAACCTTCTCTTTTCTTCCTATTTCTCATGTGTATGTATTCGTATGTCAAACAGTTCTTTAATTTTTTTTCATTTAACAATTTTTAGGCTATTTATTATTTTAAAAACCACTCTGTATTTTCATTTCTAGATATTGATTTGGCTCTCTTATGTCATATTTTAAAGTTGTCTTGTCTTGTGGAATTCTCATCTCTTCTCAGGTGTGGTCCAGGACTGGGAATTCAAGTTTTCAAAGATCTTTTTATTTTTCCCATTCATAGCATAAAGGAAAGAAAAATTACATTCTACAGCTTCTCTCCTTCATTTTTAGAGATAATCTTTCACTTCAAGTGCCCCAGCTTTGTGAGCGGTCTTCTTTATAGCCAGCTTCAAGCTTGCCTTCAAGTAAGGTCATGTCACTGTTCTCCACAGTCCACATGGACACCAAGTCCTCAGGCCCAGGCAAGGATCACCAATGTGTAAGGTTTTATAGGCCAGATAAACACGACACCAGGCAAAGTGGGTGCAAGGCAAGGTTTATTAAAGGCACTCTCCAGTGAAGTTTCAGGGCTCAGGAGAAGGGGAGCCAAGAAAGTAGCACTGGAGGAGGTGAGCACCCTTGGGCGAGGTTCCGCGGCTCTGGAAAGCAGAGTGGGGGGAAGTCACGCTGGGAGGGAGTTGGAGGGGGTCTTTTATCTGTCTCCTGCATATGTATCGGGTTACCTATGGAGACATAACCTGGGCATACATCCCTTTGGTGGGAGAGTCAAGGGTTAAGGACTGGGGCGGGGTGGGGGGGTAGGCTGGAAGGTGGCAGGGAGCCCCCCCCCCCCCCTGGCGGTCATTTCCATTGCTCTTCCTGCACTCCAGGAGCCTCCAGAGTCGCTGGTCATTTCTATTGTTCCTCCTGCACTCCCGGAGCCCACCGACCCAACACAACACAATGTCAATTTCTTTTCTCTGAGATTCTTTTTTGAAGAAATTTGATTTCTTTTCTCTGAGATTCTCTTCTTCTTTCTAATTTGAGACAGAGCTTCCTTTTTACCATTTAAAAAAAAAAAATATTTGACATATAATGATGTTTTGGTGATGGTTTATCAATAGTTTTCAGGAAGTTTTGCCTGAAGAGTGATCCACACTAGATCCATTTGCTAAGATTTTCCAAAAACTTTATGTAACTTTTAATATACATTATTTAATTTATTCCTCATAATGACCCAATGAATACAGATGGATAGAGACCAAAAAAAAAAAAAAAAAAAACCCAAACAACCAACCAACCAAACAAACAAACAAACAAAAAAAAACAAATGAGCTAAGGCTTAGGCATTTTAAAAGACTTGACCAGATTACATGATTAGTAAACATCTGACTATGATTCAAACCCAGGTCATGACATCTCATGGTTATGCACTTAGCCATTCACCTCTATAACCTATCTTTAAAGAGACAGGACATTTTGACATCTTACAGATGTTTTTTTCTAAAAGGATAAAGGATCTCAATTATTTGATCTGTACCTGACAGTTGAGTATGAGTATATCCTTTGTTCTTTGCTATTTAAGTAAGTTGTGAATCTGTTCATGTTACTGGAATTGGAGAAAAATGCAAGAAAATAAGGAAAAATAACATGAGACACTGGCAGGTGGATCAAGCTTATGTCTCTTCCTTTGCTGAAAAGTTATACTATTTCAAATTTCACAGATGGCTACTGGATCCCTTCCTCTCACGAAAATTCTGAGTTTACTTTGTAATGTGCTAAAATCAGACTATTTGATGTTACTCATGATCAGTCCTTGTTATTGCTTATGCTTTACCTATTTATCTTGAATTTAAAAACTTACTTAGTGATGTATTGTCCTCAATTCAGTTTGCTATTTCAGCACTACTATCATTTGCATTTAAAAAGGCGAACACTTAAAGATCTGATGAATTTCTCCTTTCAACAGCAAAAGCACTTACTCCATGAATGAGGTTAAGCAGATACATGCCATTGGTATTTTATCATCATCATCATCATCATCATCACATCCCTATACCAAAAAGCAAAGTTCAAATTATTTTCTCTAAATGTTGATATTGTCTCTATAATGTTTTTCTTCTACCTGTAGAATTTTCCAAGGAGTTTCTCCAAATCACTTAAATTTGGGAAACTCCCAGTGAATTATACAGACATAAGCATTTGTCTCTGGTACACACAGATTACTGCTCATCTGAAGTTCTAAGATTGAATCTTACTCTTTTTCATCCAGTCCCAATTAATTTTTAAAATAACACTATTTTATGAGCACAATATCATAATAAGATAGAAGTTTCTATCCTTGGGGTGCCTGGTTGGCTCAGTGGGTTAAAGCCTCTGCCTTTGGTTCAGCTCATGATCTGAGGGTCCTGGGATCAAGCCCCGCATCGGGCTCTCTGCTTGGCAGGGAGCCTGCTTCCCCCTCTCTTTCTGCCTGCCTCTCTGCCTACTTGTGATCCCTGTCAAATAAATAAATAAAATCTTAAAAAAAAAAAAAGAAGTTTCTATCCTTAAATGTTTATCCTAAGTATTTTACAATTTTCTTAAAATTGTGAGACTTGCACAGTACACCACCCACATGATTATTAGCATGGATAACTGTATCAGTGATAGAAAAACACTGAAGGACACAGGATGGGACTTTTTCAAGGTGACAAGTTATGTAAGCTTATGGGAATGACTGAACAAAAGAGGAATTTGTCCAGGGGTCAATGTCTAAACCCCAAAATAGTCACTCCATGTATGTGAGGTGTAAGTGGTTTGTGAGGTACAAGGATTCATTCCACTTATGCATGGTGAGAATGTGGATGGATTTTAGAAGCTTACCTTCCCTGTTTTGTACTCCTGTGTTCTGCCACCCATCCCAAAACCCCTGCCTAACTCTGTCTCAGCTGCTCTGGAGACTTGAATATCTGTCTATTGCACTAGGTTCTAAGCACAAACCAACTCTTATGAACTCTCTTTGAGATTCAATAAAGTTAAATTTAGTCACCCCAAAACAAAGGTCAGTGGGTCCTAGCTTCAGACCTTTGTGAGATACATTCCTGTATGGTCATACAAAATTCTAAAACTTTAATTAATCGATTCCAGTGGGAAGCTTAGCCACCATGCTAATTACCAACATAATCTCAACAACTTCTTCAGAAATTCATCTCAATCCTGCTTAGTTTCATTGAGAGACCAAAAACACCCCCCCAGCTAGAAGTGCGTTTCTAACCAGCTAGTTTCGCTTCTGTACGAACACTTGCTTTTTCGCGCACCCGCGGGCTAACCCGCCAGTTCTGCTTCTGTAAGATTGCTTTGTCAGCTTTGGCGCGGGTCCTTTGTCTGCTCACACCCAGACCCTTTGTCTGCTTTCGCGCGGACCCCTGCTTGTGTACGCGGGTCCCCCTGACCCAATCCACTGACGCCAGGTATACCTGTTCAAACTGTCAACCAATCAGCCCAGCCCTACCCGAAACTTGTTTGTACCTGTCTATAAAAATCCTGCACCGACCCAGCTGGAGACCTCTTGGCTTCTATTGGCATTTCATCATCAATTCCTATAATAGCATAATTCTTGCCAGTTTAATTGTAGACAGGCACCATAGGCCAATATGAGAAATGAATCCAACTTCTTTAATGATATGTATAAGCCACCAAATTAACTGATGCCAAATCTACCCATTTTAATATGAAATAAGTCACTCTATTAATTCAGGAACTTTTCCCTGGTTACTTGCACCTAAGTGTAACTTAATTGATATATTTTCTCAATCTTGGGCATGAGTTACCCTATTCTTGAATACATTTCTATGGTATTCTTACAATTTTTTAGTTATACATTTTTAGAGGTAGACTCTGTATGTATGAGCGGTTAGGTCATAGTCATGCTGTTAAAGCTTCGGTCTCTACTAAGCAAGCGCCCTCCTGGAGGGTTATATTAATTTATGTCCCCAACAGCATTACATCATCACCAGTAGTGGGATGAGGAGGAAGAGGAGGAAGTAGGGGAGGTGGAGAGGAAGGGCAAAGACTACTACTACTACTACTTTTTAACTTTGGTCATGGGAAATGTTCTGTGTCCCCAGAAAAAAGGGTTTTGCTTCTAAAATTTAACAATTCAAAGACCTACAGAGATTTCTGTTCTTGAATGTACTGGATCATGTTTTTAAACATGATTGACAAAATTATTTTTAAAAATTCAAACAGGCGGGCCTGGGTGGTTGAATGAGTTAAAGCCTCTGCCTTCCACTGGGGTCATGATCCCAGGGTCCTGGGATAGAGCCCCACATCGGACTGTCTGCTTAGCAGGGAGCTGCTTTCTCCTCTCTCTCTCTCTACCTGCCTCTCTGCCTACTTGTGATCTTTGTATGTCAAATAAATAAATAAAACCTTTTAAAAAATTAAAAATAAAAAATTCAAACAAATATAAGGTTGAACAGTTTACTAAATATTTTGGAATATAGATATATAAGAGAGGGTGACAACAAAAAGAAAAAGGCTCAATAGAGAATCTAACACTTTCTAAAGAGACTCATACACAGATACATTATCATGAAATTTCAGAAGGACTGAAATAAAACAAAGAAGGTAAAAGTGGAGATAATAAAAGATATTTTCAATATAATATAAATAATATTCAAAAAGTACTATCAATTACTGAAAGACCAATAAGAGAAGATTCAACATGCACTTTCATCAGCTACCAAACTGTTAACCATACCGGTATGGAATAAAACCATTATCAAACAGAAAAACAGAAAATTTACCTCTTTTACATTCCTTTCTTGGGGAGGTTGCTTCAAGAAGTAATAAGCAAACAGCAGATCCAACCTACGAAGTGAAAGAAAAGACATTCCAAGAACTAGAAGTATAAATGTATTATTTTTAGACATGATGATGACTGTCAAGAAAAGTTAAAGTCCTCTAGGAGAGTTACAAGTTGACTTTGTAGACAGTATCTGTGTTTACTAGGTACCTTACTTTTTACGGATAAAATAAATTTTGGAAATAAAAACTCTTATTAATTGATATTTATTAATAAAAATGTGTTAACAGAAGAAAACCTCCAGATCCACAAAGTTCTGTGGAATCTATGAATCTCGTCATTCATTGACAACTCTATTGACTTCTAGCTTGCTGAATCCTAATACACCTGAACACTTTTTATAGAATAACTTATTGGTCAAAAATTCAGGAAAACTTGTATCTTTTCAAGTAAGTGTTTTTGTTTTCTTTGGGTAAATACTAACTAGTGGAAGATATGGTATTTCAAGTTTTAATTTTTTTCAGGAACCTCCCTACTGTTTTTCCTGGTAGCTGCCCCAGTTTGCATTCCCACATGGTGCACCAACTTCTTTTCCTTCACATCCTAGCAACACTCACTGTGTCTTGTGTTTTCTATATTATCCATTCTGACAGGTGTGAGGTGACAGTTCTCCCTGGTTTTTATTTGCCTTCCCTGATGGAGAGCAATGTTAAGCATCCTTTCATGTCTCTGCTGGCCATATGTATGTTGCCTTTGGAAAAATGTCTATTCAGCTCCTCTGTCCATTTGTAATTGGATTTTTTGAGCTGAGTTGTATCAGTTCTTTACACATTTTGGATATTTGTTGCAGAAAAGTGAAAATCAGACCAGCAAGAGATCAAGGGACACTTGGAGAAGTAGGAGTACTTGGATTTATTTCATGCTAGGGGATCCAGATGAGCTCATGCTCCAAACTCTGGGCCCCAGGCAAGGGGGTCACAAGGCTTTCATAGGGGAGTGCAGGCAGTCAGGTACCTAGAACTATGCTGACTCTTGGGAGGTGGGTTTAAACCAGGGGAGCAGGGGCTGCTTTAGGCCAGAACAGGAGTGCAGGGAACCTGTAGGAGGAAGCCTGTTCACAGAAGCAGAAAGGGCTGGTGAGCTCTTGCTGCCGGTAAAAGTATTGCTTATCTCTAGCTTATTGTTAGTAACTTGCCATTTTCTGGGGCCTCCTGGCCTGGGCCTGCTCTGGGTCATTATCCTCTTCATCTTAACCCCTTATCGGATAGATCATTTGCAAATAATCTTCTCCCAATGAGGTGGTTGCCTTTTTGTTTTGTTGCTGAGCAACCCAAGTGTCCACTGCTAGATGAATGAATCAAGAAGATGGGACATATATGTACAATGTAATATTCGTTAGCCATAAAACAGAAGGAGATCTTCCTATTTGAAAAAAAAAAAAAAAAGGATGGACCCAGAGGGAATAAGGCTAGGTGAAATAAGGTAGAGATAGACAAATATGATTTTATTCATATGTAGAATTTAAGAAGCAAACAAAGAAAAATAGACAAAAAAGATTCTTAAATAGAAAAGGCTGGTGGTTTCCAGAGGGAAGTGGGAGGGAAAAGAGAGGAAGAGTTCACCAATCTTCATGAGCATGGAGCAAGGTACAGAATTGATGAACCATTATATTGTATCTCTGAAACTAATATAAGACTGCATTTTTTTTAAAGATTTTATTTACTTATTTGTCAGACAGAGATCACAAGTAGGCAGAGAGGCAGGCAGAGAGAGAGGAGGAAGCAGGCTCCCCGCTGAGCAGAGAGCCTGACTCGGGGCTCGATCCCAGGACCCTGGGATCATGACCTGAGCCGAAGGCAGAGGCTTCAACCCACTGAGCCACCCAGGCGCCCCAATATAAGACTGCATATTAATTATACTTCAAAAAATTCATGAGAACGCATGATTTCAGAAAAGTAGTACCTTGCCAGGAATGGACAGCAATCCCTGTGCCGACAGATGAAAGATTACTCCAGACATTGCTGTTGCAGAGAGGCAAGGCAAGGGGATCAAGGCTTGGAGACCCTTTGCCTTCCTTTGCTCCCGCTTTAGGGGTCCTTCAGGATAATCACAAATCCTTACCACTGTTTCTCAACAAGAGGTCTCACTGACACTAGGAGGAGCTGTTTCCAGGAAAGATGCAATATGCTCATCTTCCTGTTCTACCCATTTCAAACATAGCCTAGGGGCCAAAGCATCCATCTCTCAGGTCGCTTGGCAGCTGTTTGGACTAACAGAGCTTTGGGGAAAGCCCCTCCCTGCGGCATTCCCACAGCAGAGTGGGGAGCAGGCCAGGGCATTCAAAAGGCATCCCCCTCCTCCCAAACCTTCTATCACCCCCAGCGCCCTCTGTGTTAGATTTTAGCAAGCCAGGTATTCCTGCTGATTTCTGGCTCCCCATTTACCCCAACAGTACCTGGCACTGTCCTATGGAGGA
This sequence comes from Mustela nigripes, assembly GCF_022355385.1. Classification (NCBI taxonomy): domain Eukaryota; kingdom Metazoa; phylum Chordata; class Mammalia; order Carnivora; family Mustelidae; genus Mustela; species Mustela nigripes. The sequence goes on from NC_081562.1 coordinate 52,157,109, forward strand.
TCCTTTCTGTGGCACCAAGGAAGGTAAGAATTGTTTTCATAAGACTCAGACCACCACTCTCTACTTCTTTGTCAACTTTCCTCCACTCTCGTTGATTTGTCTTTTTATTCGCTTTTCAGATAGCAGGCAAAAAGATCAGAAATGCCCTTTTAATGAGGCAGAGATGGTGGCTACATTTATATTGTGATCTAAATTATGGCACAAAGTCTAAATGCTTTGAAATTATCGGCTCTAACTAGTCCTATCCAAGGTCACATTCTAAGACAAAAAATGGTATTAAAGTGAACATGCATTTTAAGAAGGCACACAGTTATCTTAGGCATTTCACATCCTCCCAAATGCAAAGAAGTGCTTTCCTAGGTTAGATTAAGTGGACAGTATAATTTGAATTTGATCTGGGATATTTAATAGGGGGACAATCACTAGTTTTCCTGCTACTCATAAAGGAAGTTGTGTAGACTGTCCCATCCAGGCTGGGAGTACAGGGGTACAGGTAGGACTGGGGGATGCAGAAGGCATCATAAATGTCAATCTTAAAAAAAAAATCCTAGGACAAGAGGAAAGGGATCTGAACAGTAGTAGTGATTAATTTCAAGCTTGCCTGGGGCTCTAGCATTTGCCCAGGGGCCTGAAGTGGAAAATTAAAAAGATCCATGAAAGGAATAGCAACAACTGGAGTTCTCTAGAAACACTTTGAGAAAAGTAGTCCAGAGTTTGGTTTTTGGGAGGGTGCATTGGTTTGAGTTAAAAAACAGGAATATTGGTTTGTTGGTACAGTATTTTTATGAAAGGGAGATAAATATAAGTAAATAAAATATGAAATTACAAGGCCTGCCCAAATGTGACTATAGCTTAAAGTTTTATTTTGCTTTGATTACATAACCCCAACTGGAGATCAGCTTGCAGGGCATTAGAGGCTAAAAAGGGGCTAACTAGGGAGCTCTTTATCATTGAACCAGAAAATGAAACTAGATGGAAATGTTAAAAAACAACAACAACAACAACAAAACCTATTAGTGGGAGAAAAAGCACGCAATGTCATTATGCTTATGAAAAGAACATTCTTAATAAACATTTCCTACCCAAAAAAACCCTAATTTTTTTAAAAGATTTTATTTATTTGGCAGACAGAGATCACAGGTATACAGAGAGGCAGGCAGAGAGAGGAGGAAGCAGGTTCCCCACAAAGCAGAGAGCCCAATGCGGGGCTCAATCCCAGGACCCTGGGATCATGACCTGAGCCGAAGGTAGAGGCTTTAACCCACTGAGCCACCCAGGTGCCTCCCCAAACCCCTAATATTTAATCAGAATAAGCTGCATTAGCATTTTGCAAAAGTTCCCTGTTGGATCTTCTATCTGCGTGCTCCCATACACGGTGTTATATGTGCCTCCATTCTTGCCAAAGGTATTATATCACCTTCAGTGATGAAGTCTTAGAATATAAGTGAGGCTCCATGGTAGCCAACAACCAAGAAAGAATTCTCGAGACGTCTTGGTGCAAAATTTGAAGAGAGAGAAAGCAGACTTCAATCTTATGTCAGTTTACTTTAAAATCTGTTTGTGTTCATCTTCGTCTGCCCTGACCACACCTAAAATTCCGTTCCAAAATTTTTCTTTCACAAACCTTCTACAACTTTCCTTTGCATTCAGATTTTGTCCCAAGCCATCTTTCCAAACAACCATCTTATTTAGGACAAAATTACCATTTACCTTCCACAAAAATGCATTCCCATTAGTCATTTAGAATTTTGCATTCTTTAGAAACCTTAATCTCCAGTGAAGACTAAGGAAAAACCAATTGTGAATGATTACATCGGCATTCATTAGATGGCAAATTTGTGACTCCATTAACCACAAAACTTGTTTACCAACAGATTTAAATATCCTTCATTTCTTTGCAATAAGAAGTAAAAAGCACCAACCTATGTCCAGTAATTAATGACTTAGTACTTTACGCTCTTTGGAAAAGACCTAGATGTCCAATGAATTTAATTCCGTTTATCATCCAAGTCCAATGACTTTGAAAACTATCTGAACAATTACCCATGAAAACTTTGAGACAGACATTGAATCATCAGTTTAGTCATCTTTTTGCTAACAAATTGCAACAGAGATATTAGCTTCTTTGACTTTCAGCAAACCTCAACAGTAAGTTTCACATTCAATGTTGGCAACTTTAAAGACACGTCTATCTTAATTAACCAAAAAGACTTAGTTCGGGACGCCTGGGTGGCTCAGTTGGTTAAGCAGCTGCCTTCGGCTCAGGTCATGATCCCAGCGTCCTGGGATCGAGTCCCACATCGGGCTCCTTGCTCCGCAGGGAGCCTGCTTCTCCGTCTGACTCTGCCTTCCACTCTGTCTGCCTGTGCTCGCGCTCACTCGCTCTGACAAATAAATAAAATCTTTAAAAAAAAAAAAAAAAAAAGACTTAGTTCAAGTACTGATGGAATTCCACCTGGGTCCACCCCACGTCCAGAGTTTACCTGAGACATGGGTGGGAGATCTGGAGTGGAGGTATGAGGTCCAGGGGGTGCTCTTCTTGCTCCCTGACTGTGAAGAGAGGAGGAGCCATGGAGGCACCAAGGACGGTCTAGAGGCTGGTCACGCAGGTGGTACCCACATTGGTGTAGAAACAGGGGAAGGGGAGACAGAAGAGACAAAGTGCTGCCAGAAGGCAGAGAAGGGGTTCTCTGTTTCAGAGCTCATCAGCTCCGAGAGAGGAGGAAACACCATATTTTCCTGCCAGCAAGGGGGTGGGGGGGTTAGGCAGTCCAGATCAGGCCAGAGAAGAGGGAATTTCCCTGAAACGAAGGGAGTTTGGGCAGCTGCTTGGGAATAGTCCTTAATGTCTCTGTCCCAAAGGGAGATGAACCCCAGTTGGCTCTAGTTATAGCCATCAACCCAGGAAGTTAGTGAAGGAGAAGCCCCCACATCTGTTAGGAGGAACAGAGAGAGAGAGAAAGTCAGAGTTCCCTTTACTAGGGATGGCCTGCATATCCACCAGCAACCTGGGTTTACCAGGAGGTGGCTTAGTACATAATTATCATCCAGTATTTCAGGAGGGGGTTACTAGCCAGACATACTCAGGCAAATACATTTGCAGGAGGTCCTTAGGTCAGGGTCCCAGTGTAAAGCAGTGGAGGCCCAGGTATAGCCATGAAGGTCCCCTAGGTTCGTTTGCCTTATTTCCCGCTGAGGAGATCTGACTGATAGATCCCACTGAGGCCATGCAGTGTTCCAGAAGCTCAGTCCTTTCCTAAGTTTTGCAATGCAGTTTCCTTCCAGTGGGTTAAAAGGCACCCTAAGGTAGAGTCCTTGGGAACGGGAGAAGCCTACTGGGGCCATGCTCCCAGAAAAGTAAAGAAGGTCTATTATCAAATCCCCCTGACTCCAGGCTGGCGGCCCATGTGAGATACGTCAGAGGTTCCCCTGTGTCAAAAGCGAATGGAGGCATCCCTCAAACAAGACATCGCTATTGACCACAATCCTGCCTTCCCCGTGAAGGCATTCCTGCCATCAAAGGCCCTGGAGGGGTGCCGGTATCCTTCCCCTCCCCCACTGCATCCTAGACTACAGATGGGTGCCTGGTGAAATGTACTGAAATGCCCTGCCATGCCACGCCACTGTCTGTCCTGAAGGTTTCATACTGCCCTGTCATTTTAACCCATGGAAAATACTAGAAAACTTTTACAAGGGAAAATTACCGAATTTTGTAGCTTTAAGTACTTAGTAGTGGACACTGACAAGAAACAGTAAAAATTGAAATCCATCATGGTCTAAGCAACATTCCCACATACAGTGGTCCTGACAGCCAGCTTCCCTAAGGAATGTCCCTGTTGGATTTTAATTCAGTCGGGTACCTGGGATGAGGGAACAGAAGCCTGGCTGAGGACAAAGCAAAAGGCTGACACCCTTCAACGTCCCCTCACCCCCACTCCTGGGTGGGACATAGGTGACATTCTTTAGTAATCTCCCAACTATCTTAATGTTAATACCCGTTTAGAAGGGAAAACCGAACTTGACAATGGCAAGACCTTGACAATGGCGGGGCCTCAGGTATCTGGTATCTTATAGGTCATCTTTAGCATATGAAAGTTCTATTGAAACCTCCCTTTTTCCTTACCTTCCTGAACCCCATAGTACTTAACCCGCCACCGGTCACAACTTCAGGGAAGCAGCTCTTTCTGCTCACGGGTCCTGTCCCCGTGCTTTAATAAATCACCATTTTGCACCAAAGATGTCTCAAGAATTCTTTCTTGGTTGTTGGCTCCAGGCTCCACCCCACTGAACCTCACCTGTATTCTAAACCTTCATCCCCAGTGGAAGTCCTGTGACCAGAAGCGGCCAGACCAGGGATGTTGAGGGGATCACATTAGATCAATCAGGAGGAAACCACACACAGGAGTTAAGATTGGCAGCGGTCCCTGATGACTTAGGTGGCTGTCCCAAGCCCAAGAACAGGAATAAAGGGGTGCCTGGGTGGCTCAGTCATTAAACGTCTGCCTCTGGCTCAGGTCATGATTCCAGGGTCCTGGGATTGAGCCCTGCTTCTCCCTCTCCCACTATCCCTGCTAGTGTTCCCTCTCTCCCTGTGTCTCTCTCTGCCAAAAAAAAAAAAAAAAGGAAGGAAGGACAGATGCAACTGCCCCTCGGAAGAATGTGTTACTTAAACTATAACCCCGGGAGGATTTTACTAGTTACCAAGCACATTTAGATACGGCCTTAAGAAAAACATATGCTGGGGTGCCTGGGTCATGATCTCAGGGTCCTGGGATTGAGCCCCACATCGGGCTCTCTGCTCAGCAGGAGCCTGCTTCCTCCTCTCTCTGCCTGCCTCTCTGCCTACTTGTGATCTGTCTCTGTCAAAAAAATAAATAAAATTTTAAAAATTAAAAAGAAAAACATACTGGCAACAGGTCTTTGGGGAGAAGGACGTATATGACCATGAAGCTGGGCAGCCGGGGATGCCCAGCTTGTCATGGGCAGCTGGGGATGCCCAGCTCGCTCAAGGCCGACCGCTGCCTGCTTCCCGGAAGCCGAGCAGCCAGGAACGCCTGGTCATCTCAGGGTGGAACGAAATACCACCTGCTTCCCTTTTCTGTTGTCGCTCCTTTCTCTTCCCAGAAGAGCCCGTTATTAGATGAGTCCTTTGAATGTGCTTGGTTAACTACAAACTTGATCCTCCTCCTTGTTTATCCACAAGACCTGTGACTAATGTTTGACCTTCATCAGTTCCTCTGTTGGCTATTGTTTCTATCTAATAAAAGTGAGACTGTGGAATAGCTCGGGGCAGTAGTCCTTTGGACTGCTGTCCTTTGCTCTCTTTTCCTTGCAGCTGACTTGTTTGTGCCTAATTCTTTTCCTGCTCACTGACTGGAGGCGGCAAGTGGTCCCCGAACAGAGGGACCAGACCAGAAACAAAACAGGAGAAGAAACCCCATCATGAGTTTTGCACGGCCGTGTCTTTTTCCCCCTGGTGAGTTGTGGGTACTTATTGCAGGGTATGGGTAATCTAGAGAGCACAAGCGATTATTGTCCTTACGTTTACTTATTGAGATGGCTCCTAAAGGCAGGAGGAGCAAAAGTCATCAGGGGGCCAACTTAAGGAGCTTTTAAAGGTAATTAAAGAACATTGCTCTTGGTTCCCTGTATTAGGGACTTTAGATTTACAAATATGGGAAAAAGTAGGTCATGAGTTAAAACTTCTGCATACTAAAGGAAAGCCAATCCAATTACCATATGGCCTACTTGGACCCTCATTCGCTCGGTTTGGAGCTTTTACAAACCCCTGATTTGGGGAGCAATAATGAATGTTCAGGAGAAACTAAAAAAGAGAAACCTGAACATGCCCTCCAGGAGGAGAAAGAAATTACTAAAGCCACCAGAAAGGAATATATAAAGGAGGAATCTCTCCCTCTTCCTCCTCCAATAACAGAAAAAAAAGGTGCCCATGGCACTGTAGCCATCAGCTCCGCTGCTCTATAAGAAGGCACCATTTAATGACAAAGATGAAAAGTATATGCTATCAGCTGAAGCACAGAGAGTGGGAGACCGAGATGCCTTACATTTTAATTCCCCGGTTATTACAGAACATGTCCCTCCAGGACATGATCCTAACAACCCTAATGGTGTCTATGAGGCCAAACATGAGTCATTTCCGTTCAAATTATTGAAGGAACTAAAACAGGCAGTACAAAACTATGGAGCTAATTCTCCATTTACAATGGGAATCATTCAAGGCATCGCAGAAGGCAATCGACTTATTCTGATGGATTGGTCATTGCTAGCAAAAACAGTTCTATCTTCAAGTGAGTTCTTAGAATTTAAAACATGGTGGCAAGATCATGCAGAAACAGCAGCTGCCTACAATAGAGCTCGTAAAACTCCTATTTCCATGGAACAGCTCATAGGTCTTGGGCCATGGGCCTGGATGCAAGACCAAGTACTAATGAATGATCAAGCTATTGAGCAGTTCTGGCGTTGCTGTTTGAAGCCTGGGAGAGAATAGAATCCCAAGGAGAGAAGTGTTCTTCTTTTCAAAAAGTGGTACAAGGTTCAAGAGATTTTATTGCAAGACTACAAGAGGCTGTCAAAAGACAGATAATCTTGAGGCTGCGGATACCATTCTTCAGCAGTTGGCTTATGAGAATGCTAATGCTGATTGTAAGAAATTGATAGCAGCCTTTAAAGGCAAGGGAACATTGACAGATTATATTAAGCTATGCCAAGGAGTAGGAACAGAGACCTATAAAGCTGATTTGTTAGCTCAAGCAATGGCTGCTCTGACCACAGGAAAATTTAAAGGACAATGTTTCAACTGTGGGCAAGCAGGGCATACTAAAGCTCAGTGTAGGCAAAGAGGAAAATTCCTCCGCAAAATGTAAAAAATAAAACACCTGGTCTCTGTCCCAAATGTAAAAAGGGAAATCATTGGGCAAGTCAATGTCATTCCAAATTTAGCAAGGATGGATTGCCCCTTCAGGGAAACTTATTTTGGGGCAAGCTCTCAGCCCCGAAAAACAAGAGGGACAATTCTCCCATAACACTCAGCTTTTGGACAGATGTACCATTTAAAATTTTTTATATGCCATGCCTGGTAGTGCTGGACTAGATATCCCCATTCCCAGAGATTATCTTTTAATGCCTACGAAGCTTCCCATTAAAATTCCAACTAATATTTATGGCCCTCTACCAAAGGGGACCACTGGGTTACTTTTGGGGAGATCTAACATTACTTCAAAGGGAATACTAGTTCACAACTGGCATTGTTGATTCAGATTATACTAGTGAAATTTCAGTGATGTTAACTACTGTGGCTCCATACCCTTTTCAAAAAGGAGACTGCATTGCTCAGTTGTTACTTTTACCCTATCTCTAGGGTCAGTCTAAAAATAAAGAAACTCCAATGGGTTTGGGAGTACTGGAAAAGCTGGAGCATATTTAACTGAGAAAATTTATCAAGATAGACCAGTTTGTCATCTTAAAATACAAGGAAAGGAATTTTCAGTTCTAATTGGTAACAGGAGCTGATGTTTCTATCATAAGCTCATTACATTGGCCTAAGAAATGGCCTTGTAATTCCTCTTCTGTTACTAGTACAGGCTTAGGACAGGCTGGCAATCTGCGTCAAAGCTCCAATATTCTTCTCTGAAAAGGCCCCAAGGGTCAAAGGGTTATCTACAATCCTATATTGTAGACTTACCCATTAACCTTTGGGGGCAAGATTTACTAAGTCAATGGGAAGCCTCTCTGGTTATACCTTCTCCTAAGGAGGATTCCCAGATTTTTCACTGAGGGCCCCTGCTCCTGAACCCATTAAGTTAAATTGGAAGAATGACAAACCCATTTGGGTGGAGCAGTGGCCCTTAATACAAGAGAAATTACTTATTTTGCAAGCCTTCGTGGAGGAACAGATAGAAAAAGGACCTATTGAAGAATCTCATAGTCCTTGGAATTTGCCAGCTTTTGTTAAGAAAAAATCAGGAAAATGGAGACTTCTAACAGACCTAAGTGCGGGTAATTCCTGCTGTTTGAACCCATAGGGTCTCTCCAACCTGGATTGCCTTCGCCTAATCTAGTCCCATGCGAATGGCCAATAAGTATCATAGATTTACAGGATTGCTTTTATACTACACCACTTGCTAAGGAAGACTGTCCTCCTCTTGCTTTTCATCACTGTAGTCCTAAGTCTTTCTGGATGTTATGCACAAATAACTACTTCCTGGACTTACATACCCAATCCTCCCTGCTCCGTCCAGTAGAGTAGGGAGAAGATATAATACCAATTTATTTAAATGCTTCGAAATGGGTACCTGGAATCTTAGATCCTAGATTGCTGCTATTGCCCTTAGAGGAGGGCACACATACTAATCTTAACTTTGGATGTCAAAATAGACCAATATGTGTATCGGCAATCATTCCAGTTACCTTATCCCTGATGATCAGGGATGGTTGGTGGACCTTCCTACTAATAATTATCTGACTAAAGTTCAGTTACATTTACTCTCCACTAAAGGATTCCAAGCTGATGAATATTGGGGTCCTAGCTATAACACAGCAGCACCCCCTATTCCCAAATGCAAACGAACACAAATGTGGTCTGATGAGGGAATTCATCCTTTATGGGAGGATTGTCGAGCTTCTCCCTCCAGTATTGTTATCGCTCTCACCCCGCAAGGACGACAAGACGCCTGGTTCGGATGCATCTTCTCTTTTATTTCCGCAAGTCTACACACTTATATACGCTTACATGACCAATCAGCGAGCAGGGTACAGGAGGGAGCGAATCAGGCTGTGCACCTAAATGAACAGCTTCGCTAGCAACCAATGCTGTTTACTTCCTCTTTGGGCGTTCTGCTTAGTCCCATGAGGCAACCCTAACCTGGCAACTAGCCAGGCGCCATCTTTTAATGGTGGAGGCCGCCCTGGCCAGGGGCCTGCCTCCGACAATTGTTATTCAAGTTTCCTATGGAATTGCACGGGACTGGTCCCCTCAGGGGATGGCAGTCACCAACTGCACTGGGGGAACCCTGATTCTCTCAAAATTTAAAATGGCAAGTTTTTGATGATCCCATTTTACCACAAACCTTAACCTCAGGAGATGCACCTCTGGTCTGGCTTGGGCAAGGACTTTCTATGCCATCTCCTTTTGTTAATTATCATAAAAGACAAAAGAATTTATGGACGGTCACCATTGCTTTAAATTGCATAAGAGTTTGGAATGGCTTTTACATTCATCAGTCTAATAACTATGCATTTTTTTTTCCCCTTATGGATGAAGAATGGGTAAAAACTTGTGTTAGAGATCCTATGTTTTTGTTACTGGAAAAATGACTTTGATCATAGCAATAGAGAAATAGTTGGTCTCAGCTGTAAAATGTTCACCTGTGTAGATGAGAATGTTTGTATATACAGACAATTCTATCCTTCTCATAGCTAGAAGAATAGGCATTTGGTTACAGGTGAAACACCACTGTGTTTGGGAAAGCTCTCCAGATGTACACATACTTTTAACAGGATTGAAGGACTGGGTTCATAGAACAAAAAGATTTCTTGGGTTGCTTATAATAGCTATTTTAGGAATTATAGCCATTACTGCTACAGCTACCACTGCAGGAATAGCCTTGCATCAAACTGTACAAACTACACAGTTTGTACAGAAGTGGCATGAGAATGCTAGCAAAGCCTGGAATCAACAAATGATCATAGATCAAAAATTAGATGAACGAATGAATCTCTGATTTAGAAACAACCATGATAGATATAAAAGATGATCTTCAGAATATAAAGCTTAGACTTCATATTTTATGTGACTGGAATGTTTGTTACTCCCTATGCCTATAATGAATCAGAAATATCATGGAGCAGGGCGCCTGGGTGGCTCTGTGGGTTGAAGCCTCTGCCTTCTGCTCAGGTCATGGTCCCAGGGTCCTTGGGATTGAACCCCACATTGGGCTCTTTGCTCAGTGGGGAACCTGCTTCCCCCCCTCTCTCTGCCTGCTTCTCTGCCTACTTGTGATTTCTTGTCAAATAAATAAATAAAATCTTTTTAAAAAATTGTATTTCAACTACCCCTAAGTAATAAAATCTTAAAAAAAAAAAATCTTGGAGCAAAATTCGCTGGCATGTTAACTAACCATTACGGTGATAATCTAACTTTAGATATTAATCAACTTCAAGATACTATTCTAAGTATTACTCACCACTACAATCAGTTCCAGGAGTGAGTTTTACTCAAAGAATTAATGATATTCTGTCTGATTTAAACCCTTCTACTTGGATCAAACAAACTGGTCTCGGTGTTATAGGTGGAATGATTATTCTTATTGCTATAATCTTTTTATGCTTAGTCCTCAGAAGCACGTGAAAATCTTGACTGAAGAATCAAGAAGCTGCAAAGTAAGTTTTCTACTGCTTCACAAACAAAAAGAGGGAGATGCTACTGCCCCTCAGAACAATGCGTTACTTAAACTAGAACCCCTGGAGGATTTTACTAGTTACCAAGCACATTTAAGAGATATAGCCTTAAGAAAAACACTGGCAACAGGTCTTTGGGGAGAAGGACGATATATACACCGTGAAGCAGGGCAGCTGGGGATGCCCGGCTCACTAGGGGCAGAAGGCCGCCCCACAGAGGCCGAGCCGCTGGGAACGCTGGGCCCACTCAAGGCCAAACACCGCCTGTTTCCCAGAAGCCGAGCAGCCCAGAACGCCTGGTCAGCCCAGGTTGGAACGAAATACCGCCTGCTTCCCTTTTCCACTGTCACTCCTTTCTCTTCCCAGAAGTGCCCTTCGTTAGATGAGTCCTCTGAATGTGCTTGGTTAACTATAAACTTAATCCTCCTCCTCATTTGTCCACAAGACATGTGACTAATGTTTGACCTTCATCGGTTCCTCTGTTTTTCTATCTAATAAAAGAGACTGTGGAGTTGCTCAGGGCAGCAGTCTTTTCGATTGTTGTCCCCTGCTCTCCCCAATCTCTTGCAGCAGACTTCTTTGTGCCTCATTCTTCTCCTGTTCGCTGACTGGAAGCTGCAGACGGATGAACAGGACTAAAGAGAGGTCATCACGTTTCTGGGTCTTACTACCATTCCAGTTAGGGTACTAACCTCCCGCCAAAAGGCAGGCTTTCTCTTCCCATAGAGCAGCTGTGGGCTAGAGGATTACAGCCTGAGCAATCACGCAAGTGCTCCAATAAGACCACACTCCTTGAAAAGCCCCTGAAATGAGAGTAAAGGAAGAGGAGAGAAAGTACTCACCAATTTTGCACCAAAGCTCAGCGTCCAGTTGTAAAGGTAAAGCCCCACATTCAGGCACCAAATGATGAAGTTTCAGATTATGTTAGGGTCGGTGGGGTGGAGTCCAGAGCTGACGACCAAGAAAGAATTCTTGGGATGGCTTTGGTGCAAAATGGTGGTTTGTTAAAGCATGGGGACAGGACCCATAGGCAGAAGGAGCTGCCACACTGGGGTTATGACCGGCAGCTGGTTATAAACTATGGGTTTTGGGGGAGGCAAGGGAAAAGGAAGATTTCTGAAGAACTTTAATATGCTAAAGAGGACCTATAAGAAACGGCATACCAGAGGCCTTGCCATTTTCAAGGTTTTTCCCTCCAGCAAGGTATTAATATCAAGATAGTTGGAGATTCCTGGAAGAGTGTCCCCCATGTCCCCCGACCCCCAGGAGTGGAGGGCTAGGGGGGAGGGTGCAGGTGTCAGGTTGTGATTGGTACTTGCTTGCCTTCTGTTCCCTCAATAGTGGAATAGGATTTCAAAGGGTCAAAGTTTTCATTTTGTTTTCCATATAGTCTCTCATTTGCCTAATGATGCTGCAGGGCGTGTTTTCACAGAGCAAACCTCAAAACGTGCAGTCTGTGCTCCAAGCAATGTGATAAATTAAGTGTTATAGAACAATGTAGCAACCCTTCCCCAGATGAGTACATAGTACCAATAAAGTGTTCTTTTGGCCTCCCTGAGTTGGCCCCTTTGCACGCTCACACAGTGGGACAGTTCATCATTTGGAATTAATTAGCATTACACAATGTGATGGGTGATAAAAAATTGGCGGGAGTAAAATGAGTCAAACTTTACTATTAGAACCATGTTAAAAAATAGGATAGGAGTGATTCTGTCCCATTAAAGCCTTAAAGATGTTCATTGTCCTGAGAGATGTATGAAAAGATACTTTTTAAAAAGATTTTGACAGATCACAAGCAGGCAGAGAGGCAGGCAGAGGAGGTGGGGAGAAGACGACTCCCTGCTGAGCTGAGAGCCCGATGTGGGGCTCAATCCCACGACCCTGAGATCATGACCTAAGCTGTAGGCAGAGGTTTAAACCACTGAGCCACCCAGGTGCCCCTTTATACTTCATTATATATCAAAGGAAAATGGGAGTCATACAAAAGTTGCTGGAATTACTGGCAAACATATTCAGAGAAGGAGAATGTGATACTTCTTTTATACAGTTTGCAGTATGTGTTTGGGGATTTTCTACAAATGGTTCACTTAAAAAATATTCAGATAGTGGGGCACCTGGGTGGTCAGTGGGTTAAGCCTCTGCCTTCGGCTCGGATCATGATCTCAGTGTCCTGGGACTGAGCCCCTCATCGCTTGGCAGGGAGCCTGCTTCCTCCTCTCTCTGCCTGCCTCTGCCTGCTTGTGATTTCTGTCTGTCAAATAAATTTTTAAAAAAATATTCAGATAGTGATCTATGGTTTTTTGACTAGTATAAATGTTACTAAAATCCCAAAGAATGTGAAGAAACTGCTCTGTAAAATTTCCAAGAATCTAAGTAGCGATCATCCTTACATACCACAGTCATCAACAAAAAAACATACCATTGTACGTACAGAAAGTCACACAGAGATCATGAAATTCAGTTTTCTACTCCTGTTAGCATGCTGTCTCTTTCAAGGGACAGGAGACATTCTACTCAGGGTAAACCAACATGATTGCGTTTTTTTTCCTTGACAACCTCTCCACTCCCATAGCATTAATGGCTATATGCTGACACAAAGCCCGTTACTTGACATTTGACAAGTATTTGGAGATTATAAAAGCAAACTATTCTATTAAATATGAACTTCTTTGCTAAAAATAACACACATTTATTTCTGCAATCACGTGCCAAGTATATGAGTGTTAACAAAGTTTTTGTTTAAGCCTTTTTAAATTTAGTCTAAATATACCTTCCAATCACTTTTGACTCTGATAGTTCGTTATGGCATCACCATGACTGATATTTATGGCCTGCTTGAGTGATCAGTAATAATTTCCTACCTTTTGGTTAACAGTCAAATGTTGAGGCATACTGAAGGAAACCCTAATGTTCCATTTTGTTTCATTTTTAACTACAGTTGCACTTTTTTCTCCATTTTGATCCCTTTTACCCTAAGTAGATTATATGTTATTTAACATCATGCCTTCAAAGCATTTCATCAAATTTAGCCAGAAGCAAATTTCAAGTTTATTCTCAAAGGAAAACTCCATTTAGGACCTACTTACTGTGTGCCAGGCACTTTTCTTGCTCTGGGGATTCGGTGGAGAACAAGGCCGGCAGACTTCTCTTGGGACTAATATTCTTTCTCTTTGAGTGTGCCTATTTGGTTTTCTCTTGGGGTCAGGGAAATTACTGTTTTTTAGCTAACTCTGATAGCCTGCCCAATTCTCTTCATGAAAATCTGAGTATCATTCTATTTTGTTTTCAGATTTTTTTCTCCAAATCTCATCTTTTCCTTCATGTGTTTTATATCATTCTTAATACTTTAAAATATTATTTCCACTTGATTTTATGAGCCAAGTGGTTTTGTCCCACCATTTATGAACTTGAATGTGTTATTCTGGTAAACATTTTTCAGTTGCCATAATGTGCCTGGTGGGATGTGACGTGCTTTGTTTTCTGCAGGGAAGAGAAAGACCTTTCTCCTGAGACCTGGCTGGGCAGTGGGAGCATCAGGGGAAAGCTCAGAGCTTTCCCAAACTCAGAAGCAGCCCCACAAGCCAGCCAGCCCAAGCAGCTGGTAATTCCTTAACTCCCAGAGGGCCCCTCAAACTCCTACACACAGTCCAGTCAAGCTCCCTTGGATAGCACTCTCCAGACCCTGCTGGAGGGAAGACCAGCACCAGCTCTTCCGTGGAATGTGCTCCAAGCTCCACGCCTGCCCCGTGCCCTGAGGTGGTTGGCTCAGGAGAAGTGACAGAGAAATGTGTGTACACCTGGGTATGTGCTCAGGGCCATGTCTTCCCAGAACTTCTGTGGGAGACACCAGAGTACTATTTTTGTTGTTGTTGTTTTTTAAGAGAAATCTCACCACACAACTTTCTCTTATAGAACATAGCAGTAGAATCTCACTGCCATTAAGACTTTTGAAAATGAGGGCGCCTGGGTGGCTCAGTGGGTTAAGCTGCTGCCTTCAGCTCAGGTCATGATCTCAGAGTCCTGGGATCGAGTCCCGCATTGGGCTCTCTGCTCAGCAGAGAGTCTGCTTCCCTCTCTCTCTATCTGCCTGCCTCTCCATCTACTTGTGATTTCTCTCTGTCAAATAAATAAATAAAATCTTTAAAAAAAAAAAAAAGACTTTTGAAAATGACCTTTGCATCCTTGTGCCCTCAGAGTATGGGTTATTTCTAAATTTTTTTTCTGTTTTTCCTGTCAGCAAATTACACTGGACTGGACAGCCTGCTTCCAGGTCTGCATACCACATTCCTTCTCACCTCAGAGCCCACCACTCTGTGTTCCCCTCTCTCTTCCTGTCATTTGGCTCCTGCTTACTGAACATTTCCCTTCTTGCCTCTTTTCTTTGGTGTGTACTTACTGAGTACTCTTGTGTGTTAAGAGCTAGTGATAATCTGGGGATCAAAATTAATACAGTTTAGGTCTTTGAGGAGTTTTCAGTTCACTGGAGGAGCAGACCAAAAAAGTGTATATAAATATATAAACTTGATCATAAATTCAATAAAAAAAAAAGGATACATTTGTCTACGGAGAACAGTTAACTCAGTGTAGGAGTTGAGATAATGAACTCTGTTAAAGAACTTTTCACAACCACATTATTCTGTATTTAATAATTAGAATTATATTAGTTTACTTCTCATACCATCATTTTTCTTTTTAATATTCACTACTTAGGATATATCCCAAGCCAGTTAGAAAAACACAGCAAACTGCAACAGTGCGGTAAAAAGTGAATTGAGTTATTTTTCATACCTTCCCGTTTTTGTCTGCCAAGTGACTTTGTACTCCTGCCTACTAAAAGCCTACAGCATTTCTCCACCTCATGGATGCTGGGTAAATAGGTTAGTAAGTGGTTTGTTATGTAGCATTGTTTGTGACAATAATTGACAAAAACTGTAGATACTACCAAGTCCCTTCCATAGTTTAGAAAAACCTCTTGGTGTATTCTGATCTTCAGAGTAAGAAGGCATTACCTCACAAACATTTCTTTTGTGGCATAATACAAAGAGAATTACAAATTGCTTGTTTAAAATAATTATGGATTCACATTTTTAATTAATTATTTTTTTAAAAGCTTTTATTTATTTGATAGACATTACAAGTAGTCAGAGAGGCAGGCAAGAAGAGAGGAGGAAGCAGGCTCCCCACTGAGCAGAGAGCCTCATGCGGGGCTTGATCCCAGGACTCTGAGACCATGACCCGAGCCAAAGGCAGAGGCTTTAAAGCACTGAGCCACCCAGGCACCCCTGGATTCACATTTTTAGTCATAGGAACCTCAACTGCAACCTCCCACTGTGTCCCCAAAAGTATGAGTTACTAGTAAAAAGGAAGCTAAACTACTGACTGAAACAGAGACATCCCTGTCTTGTACTACCTGTAGTGCTTATTTTTTGAGATGTAGAAAAAGGGAGTTGAGATCTCTGCATTTCCTGTTTAGAAAGACGTTCGTATAGATGTTAAGGTGCTCCCGTACTCCAGTACTCCAGTGAAACTGGAGTTTGTGACCCAAGACTTCATTGATGGTTTGGCGGTATGAGTTAAAAATAACTCAGCAAGGTCACTAATTCAGGAAGATTTTAACAGAGATGGTGGTGAGAGAGGTTGGGGGATGATTCAAATAAAGTGTAAAAGGCAGAAAGGTCGAAGATGGAATGAGTTGACTTTCATAGGGTACCATTCCCAGAGAATAAAATCTGCTTCTGGTATGTGCTGTCTTGAAACACACACACACACACACACAAACAGGCTCCCTTTCTCCCTAAGCATCACTCTTTCTCTGCTCTATTTAACAGTCTTCTCAAAGTAATATGTTAGACTTATTCTCTGCAGCCTTTTGTCCTCAAGAATGTTCCAATGAGACTATGATGCCACAACTACTTCTATCAAAACCACCTAGAAACACGTTGCTAAATGCAGGAGTCCTCAGCTTTTGCCAGCCTTTATTTATCAGCAGAATTTATCAGCAGAATTTTACATATTATTCACTCCCACTCTTCTTACTTGAGAGAACTGACATGTAACATTATAGTAGTTTTAGGCATAGCCATCTCTTTTTTTTTCTTTTTTTTTAAAGATTTTATTTATTTATTTGACAGAGATCACAAGTAGGCAGAGAGGCAGGAGAGAGAGAGGAGGAAGCAGGCTCCCTGCTGAACAGAGAGCCCAATGCGGGGCTCAATCCCAGGACCCTGAGATCATGACCTGAGCTGAAGGCAGAGGCTTTAACCCACTGAGCCACCCAGGCACCCCAGGAATAGCCATTTTCTAAAAATACTTCTTCAGTGGTGTTCCGGGGCCCTTCCCCCTCCTAGTGTTTTCCCTTCTGCATCAGTGGTTATTCCTTTTAGCTTCCCATTATCCTAACATCACAGAACCTTTAAACAAAATATTTGGATTTTTTTCCTTATTTAAATCCACTCCTTGAAAATCATAGCTTTAAATATTATCTAAATATGAATGAACTCTAAAAGTATTCTCCAGCCTGGATTTCTCTCCTAAATCCCTGAATTCCAGACCTGTGCAATACCACCTACTGTCTTTACCTAAGTAGTCAAAGACACCTTGAACTCAACATTTCCAAGGCAGGCTTGTCCTATCTCCCAAAACCTACTTTCCCGGACATCATCTCTGTCTGGCTTATAGCTACATTGTTTTTCACCTGCCTAAACTAAAAATCTTGGTGTCGTCCTTAATTCTTCTTTTATAGCCAGCATTCACTTTGGCTGCCCATCCGATCAGCTCTACTTTTCAAATACGTTTAAAATTCTGTAGCTTAAAAAAAAAATAAATAATAAGTAAACTTCGGTAGCTTACTACATCCACCACAGTGACACGATCCAAGCCCCTAGTCTAGATCATTGTGACGGCCTCCTCATTTGTTCCCTGATTCTGATTTCAACCCAGTTACCTACTGTCCACACTTTAGCTGGGAGGAAATTGTCCATATCTGTATTTATACTGACACCAGTATATAAATATATAGACATTTGTCTTTTACAATGTCAATCATATAATGACACTCCATCCTTCAAAACCTGTCAATGACTTGCCCTACTAGTCAGAGAGAAAGCAAAAATCATTCCAGTAGCCTACAATGTTCCAGGAGATCTGCATATCACTCTCCTCTAATCACATCACCTCTCTGACCACATGTCCTGTTCTTATCTCCCTTATTTCTTGTGTGTGAGCCACACTGAACCTTTGCTCTTCAAACACACCAGGCAACAGACACCAGAAAAGCTTTTATATCCGTAAGTGTTTGGGTTTTGGCTTTGCCTAGAAAGTTTTGGCTTTGCCTAGAAAGTTCTTCTATGGGTAACACTCATGCTCACTTCCCAAGGGTTCTGTCCCCAGACGCTTCTTCAGTGCTGTGTTTCCTAATCATCTGATTTGAAATTGAGCTCCCTCATTCTCTTTAGCAATTCTTTTCCATATTTCATCTATGGCTCTTAATGATACCTGACATCATACCTTTTTCCTAATCATTTTTGGTTTTTGGTCTTTCTTTTCTATTCAAATGTAAAATTCATGAAAGCTGGGATCTTTGCTTATTTCTCAATTGTATCTTCAGAGCACAGTATGAAATAAATATTCAAAGAAAAAATGGATAAATGAATGAATCTCATGAATCCTGTTTGGCTGAAATCATTGGTGAATAAATTAGCGAATGAGTCAGAGCAGATTCCAGCATCAAACAGAAGTAAGGATATAGGTTTTCTGATCTCTAGATATCCCTTATACCTTAAAGTCTTGGGGTTCTCTGGAGACAGGGCTCATACTAGATAAGAAAAAATTACATTAATGCTTCCTTTTTCTTTCTCCTCCTCCAGATGGTGACAGCATAGGAAATACAGCTGATAATGCAGAACAACAGCTCTGCCTCAGCACAGCAGAGGACAACAGGCCATATGAAATGGGACACACTGAAGAATGAAGTATGTCTTCCTAAATGCTGAGTGAACACAATCCCATAGATCCCATGCTGGGTAGGCCTATGTCTGCCATACAAAGCTGTGATAACCAACTGATAAACCCTGCTTAATTTTACATATTAAGTAGAAATTTGATGTCAGGAGAGTTTGGCCTTGTAGGTTGGACTTGTAAAGACAATCTCGTATCACTGAGTGGCGTTGTTGAATTTCTATTCCTGCCAAGACCTAAACCCACATATAGTTCTCTAAACAGTGTGGGGGATGTATAGTGTCAGAAGTCTTGGTGTATTTTCATCTGCTGTGCGCGGAGGAAGTTGTTTTTTTTTTTTTTTTAAGATTTTAGTTATTTATCAGAGAGAGAGAGGGGGAGAGAGCGAGCACAGGCAGACAGAATGGCAGGCAGAGGCAGAGGGAGAAGCAGGCTCCCCGCCGAGCAAGGAGCCTGATGTGGGTATTGATCCCAGGACGCTGGGATCATGACCTGAGCTGAAGGCAGATGCTTAACCAACTGAGCCACCCAGGCGTCCCACGGAGAAGGGTTTGAAACAGCAGGAGCATATCGTCCGTGAGCACCAAGGAACAAAAGGCGCAAAGGGCGTGTGTGCACACATACATATATTGAGAACAAGAGCACTAGAAAGGGGGAGTACAAAAATATACTTGGCTTAATTATTTTCAATCAAAAAAGCGTATGTGGAAGTTGATTTGAGTGTCTGTCTAGAGAGTTGACATTTCCAGATTCTCAGATTCCTTTAACTTCTAAAAATACCACTATTCTATTTTGGCTTAATTAAAAGACCAGAGAAACATATTCCTGATTTCTTGGGGGAATCAGAGAGGTTCAGTGAGTGGGTAAAAATTTTAATTATATAGATGAATTTGACAAAAATGGAAGTTCCACAGAAGTGAACAATGAATGTTTTCACTTCCACGCAATGCCGAGGAGTACACAGTAAGCATCATGAAGGGAAGCTAGCCAGTGCATAGATCGCCAGTCTTACAGTACGTGGTAAATCTTCTTCCCACCTCCATGCCATGAAACAGCTGCACATTGCTTACAAAATTACAAAAACCAGTAAATGGAGAACTGTTCAATATCAGGGGAAAGATGCTGATTCAGAATTCACATGGTCAGGAACTAAGAAAATATATGGTAATTCCCGTGTCTCGCCTCTTACTTCTTCCTAAAATACACCGCATGTTTCAGAACAAAAATATTGAATTTCAGACCTCAGTTCGACTGATGTCAGTTTTTGAGCTGTCCTGATGGTGAAGTACTTGGCACAAGGTAAAATAAATAAACACATAAAAATTTAAAAAGAGAAAACAGAAAGCCTAGGCCAGGAGACTCTATTTCCAAACATATTCAAGGGAATAAAGCAGCAAGGGCTCCTATACATGATAATTGAGCGCATGGCAGAAAATAGCACATCGAAAACATGATTAAAAATGACTCTGCTGGGCACCTGGGTGGCTCAGTGGGCTAAAGCCTCTGCCTTCAGCTAAGGTCTCGATCCCAGCGTCCTGGGATCGAACCCTGCATCGGGCTCTCTGCTCGGCGCTGAGCCTGCTTCCCCCTCTCCCCCTCTCTGCCTGCCTCTCTGCCTGCTTGTGATCTCTGTCAAATAAATAAATAAAATCTTAAAAAAAAAAAAAAAAAGATTCTGCCCAGCAGGAACACCATCACTATGGCTCAGAAAACAGGAAAGGTGATAAAGTGATTGTGAAGATCAGTATGTCCCATGTACTGCACCAGTAACACCTCCCAGTGAACTTGGGCCACAGGGATGCTAGGATTTGATTGAGGCAAAGAAATTTCGTGGTCTTATCCTTGAATATGACTGTGTTTGTTATCTGGAACTAGAAAATTAAGTTCTCTTGGAGAAACTTTAATCACTGATGTGATAACTATTTTCCACTCCACAAAACAATTTCATAGAGAATATAGAGGCTCATGAAATTCATTTTTAAAAAGATTTTATTTATTTATTTGACACAGAGAGAGAGATCACAAGTAGGCAGACAGGCAGGCAGAAAGAGAGGGGAAAGCAGGCTCCCCACAGAGCAGAGAGACTGATGCGGGGCTTGATCCCAGGACCCCAGGATCATGACCCGAGCCGAAGGCAGAGGTTTTAACCCACTAAGCCACCCAGGTATCCCCATGAAAAGCATTTTGAAAGTACTCTAAGAGGGGCATGATCTCAGGGTCCTGGGATTGAGCCCTGCATGGGGCTCTCTGCTCAGCAGGGAGCCTGTTTCCTCCTCTCTCTACCTGCCTCTCTGCCTACTTGTGACTTGTCAGATGAATACAATTTTTTTAAAAAGAAAATATTCTAAGAAAATACGAATAGACTTACAGGGAGTGTACTGAACTCCTCAAACAAAGATGGTAAGGTAAAATGGAGTTCTGAATATGACTTACCAGGCCAAGGAAAAATTCTGATAACTTTATTCAATAAGTGAAATATGAAGTATTATACTTGTGATGGACTAAAGACTTGTTTTTTTGTTAGTCCTTTTTTTGTTGTGCATTTAAAAGTGAATGTGTGGGGCGCCTGGGTGGTTCAGTGGGTTGGGCTGCTGCCTTCGGCTCAGGTCATGATCTCAGGGTCCTGGGATCGAGTCCCGCATCGGACTCTCTGCTCAGCAGGGAGCCTGCTTCCCTCTCTCTCTGCCTGCCTCTCTGTCTACTTGTGATCTCTTTCTGTCAAATAAATAAATAAATAAATAAATAAATAAATAAATCTTTTTAAAAAAGTGAATTTGTGCAATATTTTTGTATATAAATTATTCCTCAATAATCTATTAAATAATTAGTCATAAAGTGATAGAGAGTTCACCCCCGCCAAAAAGGTGAATCTCTAGTTTTCAGAATATAAGCTAGTAGGGCACCTGGGGGGCTCAGATGGTTCAGGGTCTGCCTTCAGATCAAGCCCCACATAAAGCCCCAATGAGTCTGCTTCTTCCTCTCCCTCTGCTCCTCTCCCCCTCCCCCAGCTTATGCTGTCTCTCTCTCTCAAATGAATAAATAAAATCTTTTTTATTGTTTTATTTTTATTAATTTTTTTAAAGATTTATTTATTTATTTGCCAGACAGAGATCACAAGTAGGCAGAGAGAAAGGAGGAAGCAGGCTCCCCACTGAGCAGAGAGCCCAATGTGTGGGGCTCCATCCCAGGACCCTGGGACCATGATCCAAGGTGAAGGCAGAGGCTTTAACCCACTAGCCACCCGGGTGCCCCTAAAATCTTTTTTAAAGAAAGAATATATACTATGGAAAAAATTAGAGGAGACTCCTCTTATAAGCTCTACCTCCTAAATTTATTTGGCTACCTCTTTAAAGTAATAAAGAAAATTCTATGGACTCATAATCTATTGTAGTTATTTGTGCATTTTTAGGAAGCTTTACTATGTGATGGGGCAGGGGGAAACAACCATGAATAAGATAGATAACTTTCCAGCTCTCAGAACTGAATCTTGAAGAATATGGAAAATACATATATAATTACCTCATACAGTTATTTTTTTTTTTAAGATTTTATTTATTTGACAGACAGAGATTACAAGTAGGCAGAGAGGCAGGCAGAGAGAGAGGAGGAAGCAGGCCTCCTGCTGAGCAGAGAGCCCGATGTGGGGCCCAATCCCAGGACCCTGAGATCATGACCTGAGCTGAAGGCAGAGGCTTAACCCACTGAGCCACCCAGGCGCCCCACCTCATACAGTTTTAAGTCTAGATGAAAACTATAGAGGAGACAGCAGCAGGAACGGGAGCTGGGCTAAGCTGAGCAGGGGAAGGGTAACAGAAAGAGAGCTTCCACAAAGTAATTTATGGATGGCAGAAAAGAGTAGAATGCCAAATGGGCAAATCTCCTGGATAAAGATCATGACATGTAAGTCCGCCAAGAGGCGAGAGAAGAATGTAAAGATTTGAAGCAAGTGTGAGAGTGTTCTCTTTGTTGTTTCTTTTGTTCGTTTTTTGTCATGGATAGTGAGAGCTGAAATAGAGCAGAGATGTGATTTTATGAATATGATCCTTCTCCAAAGCGCTCTGTCATTTTCAAAGATGTGTCAAATAAGTCCTGTCCTTTGACCCCGTGAACAGTGCTGAAGTAAGTGGTGCTGTTCCAGTTCCACTCTTTGGCTGTTGAGGAAACGGAGGCTCATATGGTATCTCACAGTTATTAAGGAAGTCAGTGCCAGAATGGAAATTAACATCTTTATCTCTTGGCTCTTAGATCACTGTGCCCTGTTGCTTCTTTCCACTTGTCTTCTAGAGAAAGATAAGCAATGACTCTCTCTTTGTCAATGAAGTACATAAAATCCATTACAATTTAATGGAAATTTTAAAAACAGAGGAGATATAGGGATGTCTCTCTTAAGGAACTATCTTATACTCTGCTTTGGTGTGGTTTAAGCGTGGTAAGTGATATTACTTTATCGCATTGTATGATAAGGGAAAGCACATGGGTGGCAAGTCCTTGAATTGGGAAAAATCTTCAGTTTCTGAGCAGAACATATAATTTGCATTTGATCTTATAATTCTAGGATGAAGTTGTTATAGCATGCTGTATACAATTAAGGCTGAGGAATAATTTCATTTTACAGGCTAATGATGTTCACATAGAAAAAGATGTCAATGAAAGCCACACTGAGAAAATCAGTGAAAAGCTGGCCTGAAAAAAAAAAGAAGCATTTTACATCTGAGGTAGAGAGTGATTTCAGTTTGAAGATGAAGCTGGATTTTGTATGTGAAAGAGATCAAAGAGAGGATGTAAAAAGTTTATATGTAATAGCATGACTTAAGCTTATTTTCTTATTTTGGCTCCATTAATTTATATGAACCAACAATGTAAACTCATCACATAATACTTTGTTTTCATCTGTACAGTGGGAGGAAAATGACATTCTTACTTCTAGTGAAATTGTGGGACTCAAGAAGGAATCTCTTAGAGTATTTCTAAACAGAAAATATTATATGAGGGATAAATTTGGATAAATGAGAACGACTTGAATGAAAAACAGGGCAGAGGAGAATTCCCCATTTGGACTAAAATGATAGAAATGGAAAATAAGAGTTTCCTGTAACTCTTAGAAACTATCTTCTAGGTTACTGGGGTTTCCATTTAGAACTTTTAGAAACCAAAATTTCACCTTGGTGTGTCAGAATCTAGAAAATAATTTAAGTAATGGACCTTGCCAGATTTCCTCTTGTGTATATTATGTACTTTGTATTTTGCATACTTCAGTGGTATTGTGTGTTTCCATTTTACCAGACTTTCAGTTTTTACAGGTTTTAGGCTCAACCTGTTGCTCCATTTATATATAATAATTTTGAATTTACTTTTACTTGTTGAATAAAGATTTTCATGGTTTAATAAGTGGACAGTAATTAAAGTATTTATTGAGCACTGGCATAAATTCTGTCTGAAAGTCATGATCTCAGGTGATTGAGCCCAACATGGGGCTCTTTGCTCAGCAGGGAGTCTGCTTCCCCCTCTCTCTCTGCCTGCCTCTCTGCCTACTTGTGATTTCTGTCTGTCAAATAAATAAATAAAATCTTTTTAAAAAATTCTGTCTGAAAAAATAAAATGCATCATTTAAGAAAAATTGATAGCTGCCTCCATTTAATTCATTAGCCCTTCATTTGCAAAACAAATTAACAAATGGGGCAGCACTAATCACAACATAGATGCTTCTGATTATTTCTATAACAAGGCTTCATATATTTAAGACGAAAACTACAAAGGTTGATAAACATAGTAACTCTCCCTAGAAAATTTAATTCAGTAAGTGCTAGAAAGTACTACCCCAATAGTTGGATTCCCAGCATGTTGTACAACAAAAATCCAACAGTGCCCACCTCGGTTGCTCAATAGGTAAGATGACAGTCTCTGTCAAGAAGCCCAGAAAATATATGTGTGATGATAAAGTAAGATACTCAGAAGTTTTAGCATGGTCGTGGAGAGGTTACAAGGTTTAAAGACAGGCTGAAAAAGATTCAAAGAAGGATTTCTTGACCGAGGACAAATAGTTGGCATCTAAAAGTAGATGCCTCAATACTGTCCCCTGCAAAGACCAGCCAGAAAGTCACATCTCACTGATCACAAGCACAGATTCTGGACTACACCAAGGACAACATGGCAAAAATGAGAGGGGTGCTCAGAATCAAAAGGAGATTCAAGGCCTTCTTATTCTCTGTGACTTTAAGAACAGTGAAAGACTTGTTATATCATGACCTCATCTTGAAGAAAATGAGAACAAGATGAAAGGATCAAAAAGGCAGAATTCTCCCCCCAGCCCTGTTTTAGTTTAAGGAATATACATCATGATGGTGTGATTGACATGTATAGTGAAATGATGACCACAAGAGGTTCCGTTAACATCCATCATCTCATATAGATCCAGGAAAAAGCAAAGAAAGAAGAAAAAAAAAAAAAAGAGTGCTCCTTGTAATGAGAAGTCTCATGGTTTAATTTTTTTTTTAAAGATTTTATTTATTTATTTGACAGACAGAGATCACAAGTAGGCACAGAGGTAGGCAGAGAGAGAGGTAGAAGCAGGCTCCCCGCTGAGCAGAGAGCCAGACACAGGGCTCGAGCCCAGCACCCTGGGATCATGATCTGAGCTGAAGGCAGAGGTTTGAACCCACTGAGCCACCCAGGTTCCCCTCATGGTTTAATCTTTTTAAACTGGTTTAAGCTTTCCTATATATCCTACAGCAATGTTAGCTGTATTCATGTTGTAAACTCTGTCCCTAATATTTATTTATCCTCTAATTGGTAATTTGTGCATTTTGACCATCTTCCTCCCATTTCTCATCCACATAAACCTCTGCCTCTGAAATTCTCAAGTCTGGTCTCTGGTATATTTGGATTACTTGTATATTTAGATACATATATATTTAGATACCACATAAGAGATCATACTGTATTTGTCTTTCAATCGTACAGTATTTCTCTTTCTCTGTCTGGCTCATTTCTCTTAGTACAATGCCTTGAAGGTCCATCTATGTTACTGAAAATGGTAAGATTTCCTGGTTGTGTGTGTGTGACACTGAAGCACATTCCATGATCTATATATAGACCACAACATCCATCAACGGACACTTAGGTTGTTTCCAAGTCTTGGCTACTGTAAACAAAGCAGCTGTGAACAAGGGGGTGCTGCTATATTTTCAAGTTAGTGTTTTCATTTCCTTTGGATATATTCCCAGGAGTGGAACTGTTGGATCCTAGGGTAGTTCTACTTTTAGTTTTTTGGGTCCTCCATACTGTTTTCCATGGTGGCTGCACCAGTTAACAATTTTACCAATAGTAGGGTTCTCTTTTTTCTTCACATCCATGCTGACATTTCTTATCTCATCTTTCTGATAATGACCATTCCAACAGGTTGAGGTGATAGATCATTCCAGTTTGAACTTGAGCACCTTTACATGTACCCACTGGCCTGAAAGGCAGAGTATTTATCTGAAAGTGACTAAATCATTGAAAATGGGTTTTTATACTTGTGAAGACTGTGAGGTCCGATGTTGGCAGGTTAAACTACACAACTGACCCTTGAGCAACGTGAGGGTTAAGACCTTAATTACTTAATTAAGTAATCAATTAAGTGGAAACACTTACTAAAACCCTGTGACAAGAAGCCTTATGGATAACTTAAACAGTCTACTAACACATATTTTGTATGTTATAGATATTCTATACTGCATTCTCATCATTAAGAAGGTAAGGAAAATCTTAAGAAAATTACAAGGAAGAGAAAAAATACATTTACAGTACTGTACTCTACTGAGAAATCTCACACATAAGTAGACCTATGCAGTCCAAATCTGTTGTTCAAAAGTCACCTTGTGTTTTTTTTTTCCTTCTTTAAAAACACAGCAAAATGGAAAACTTCTAGGAAATTTAGATCTTTTATAGAAAACAAAAATGCTAGTTTTCCTTTACATGTTTAAGGAGTATTGTGAGTAAATTTTTAAACCTGTGATTACTATCTATTTTCTCTTCAATCTAGATCTCTATAATGTGTCCTGAGGAAAATAGGAGTATAAAACAAACACTTTTTGAGATACAACAGAACTTAAAAAATCAAATGTGAGTTGACTTCCTAAGTTATCAGTGACCTGACACTGACTCTCAGTGGATGACAGATCTTCGGAGCAGCAGCTCATGTGGAATTAGCTATAAAGGCATTTCACCAGTGCCATAAGGAAAGCAATTACATGACCCTGTGACCAAACCTTGAATTTCTCATAATGTCATCTCTTTCAGTGTAACTGTTTATCTACCGGTGACTTTTCTGCAGCCACGCATATTTTTAGCTTGAAGGGAGAATTAGTGATACCTCATCTGTCAGCGAACACTCAGGAAATATCAAAAGCTCTGTGGGGAAGGTTGGGTTTTGGAATGATGATGACAAATTTTCTCAGAACCATGGACAGCAGCACCACCCTACTGCCCTGCAGTGAGGCACAGACTTAATCTGTGCCAGGAATAGCGCCAGGCCATTTACATATAACTGCTCCACAGATTCAAGAGATAAAAATGTGGAACATGGTTCCTGCCAGTGAAACCAGAAATGGACAAAATAAGAGCATTTGGAAGATACATAGATTATCAGTGGACTTCAAAGCTAATTCAGACTGATGTCAGTCTCTCATTTTAGAGTTTTATTTTTAAATTTGCTGGTGGAGTATCAGCAGATACCTGAGTTGGATTAATACACTCTAGGATGATGCTAGAAAGAGTGTGAGGCTCATGCAAATGAAATACTGTTTTTGTTGGGTTATGTTCTGAAAATTGTTTCAGTAAGCAATTGCCTTCATTGTCTAAGAAAATTTTTAATGTTCCAGAAGGAAATGCTATGGCTTTGTACCTTGAGGACTGCCTTCTAGCCTAAAGATAGAAGGGTATCAAATGTTTTATAATGAGTTTTCTTAAAAAAATAAATAAAAACATCACAACAGCTCGCATGAGTTTTCTTAAAAAAAATAAATAAAAACATCACAACAGCTCGCATGTATATCCTAGAGAACCAGGCAAGAAAAAGAGACTGTAAGTATGGCAAAACAAAACTGTATGGGTTTTGAAAAGAACATAGGAATATGATTTAGGGAACCACTCTGTGTTATATTTATTGATATTTCAATTATGTATGATATTTGTCACTGCCTTTGACACTAAGTAGGAGTGTCAACAAATTTTTGAAATGACAAAATGAAAATTATATTAGTGATCGGTGTAGCAAAAAAAAACTGACGAAGAATTATCAAAATAGTATTACAAATGCTTAAAAAAAAGGCAGCAGGACTTTTTTTTTTTCAAAGATTTTATTTATTTATTTGACAGACAGAGGTGGGTGGGGGAGCAGGCTCCTACTGAGCAGAGAGCCCAATGCGGGGCTCGATTCCAGGACCCTGGGATCATGACCTGAGCCGAAGGCAGAGACTTTAACCCACTGAGCCACCCAAGTGCCCCAGGACTTTTAATAATAAAAAATTCCCCAATCCATTCCCCTTTATCTCGTTACCTAAAATCTGAGTTCTTATATTACTAGTTTTGGTTCACTGATTTACTCTACTATGGTAAAAGGTTATTTCTCAAATGTCCTTAACTCTCTCATTTTCCAAATTTAATTGTTACCCTTTTTAAATAGGACACGATATTTTACTCTGATAAAATTATGTTTTGTTCTTTGTCCCCAATTCATAAAGTGCTCTGTAACTTCTATTTCTTTTAGAGCTCTTTTTCCTTGTGATTCTCCCCAGACTCCCAACTAACATTGCCTGTCTTAATTTGTTCTAAAAACTAAAAAAAAAAAAAGAAAAAATATGAATCTCTTGCATATTCCTTTTTATTCACCAAACACCTCCCTTTCTCCTGGGAACTCAGCCTTGCCTCTGTAGTCTGGACTGACTGCCATCTCTAGATCTGCTACTGCAGGAGACTGGAACTCTGATGTCATTTCCTTTTTCAACTTTTATTTATGGTTTATTTCCTTCTAATGCTAAAACATCTAAGTAATGTTCTAGGACCAGATATGTGGAAAGAAGTTTTCTGATGTCTGAAATTGTTTTTTATTCTAACTCAAAGTTAATTGAAAATACTGAGTAGTGAACAGCTGGTTTAAAATCATTTCTCAAAATTAAAAACAATACAGAACAAAAACCAAAGTGACTCCTTTGTCACCTGTTATCCAGTGTTGCTGATGAGAATACTGATGCTGATTAAATTATCCCTACTTCATGGGTAACTATTTCCTCAGCCTCTTTGGCCTCCTCACTCTCCTTCCTCCAGACAAAATTTAAAAAGGGGAAAAAAACAACTTCTAAATTTCTTTAGTTTTTCTGCAATTCCACAACTCTCCATCACTGTACCGGGATTTCTATTTTCATGGGTTTGGGATGCTTCTTCGATATGAAGACACGTTTTTTCACTTTGCCCTTGTGAGAAGCCCTGTCAGACTGATGTCAGACAGCCTCAGTGGACAGTCTCTGTGTCACCTTCCTCTTGTGTACTCTGTGTCATCCATTTCTCTTTTTTTGGAATATTATCCATTGCCCTTTTTACTAATTGCTATTTAGCAAAGATACTTTCATTTCTTCCCCCCTTCCAATACCCTTCCATCTCTCACTTCTGGTGAACAGCATCACACTCCATCACATGCTTTTTCTGAAGGTACAATCATTCAAGAAAGACTTTGCTTATCCATCTTGTTCTCCTGCTTTCCCTCTGGCAGGTCTGGCTTTCTTCAAATCTTTGTTGGTCTTGACTATCTGTTCTTTTTTTTTTTTTAAGATTTTATTTATTTGAGAGAGAGAGAGAGAGCATGAGAGGAGAGAGGTCAGTGGGAGAAGCAGACTCCCTGAAGGGCAGGGAGCCCAATGTGGGACTCGATCCCGGGACTCCAGGATCATGACCTGAGCAGAAGGCCGTTACTTAATCAGCTGAGCCACCCAGGCACCCTGTCTGTTCATATTTAACAAGGAGACCATGTGAACACAATCCAGGAGTGCTGTGTACTGTGTTGGGGTAGACTAATGAAGATTCAGTGTTTCCCTGTGTGACTGGAGGATAGAGCAGGCTTTTAGAGTAGGGCTTGTCTAAGTGCTGGTATGTGAAGAACTTTCTACCCCAGAGCCATTCATTTCTCTGTTTACCTAGGTAGCAGAATACAGTTTTCTATGTGGAAGACATTTTGTCAGTACTTGAGGGGAGAGGTCTACTGTTTGAAACCCGGTTTCACTCATATTTAGGTTTCCTTTTGTGTCTCACACATCTGTCCCAAGATATTACCAAGTTCACAAAATACTGATCTCCAAGGTTATCCATGGGACAATGTCTTACTTTTGTTTCAACACTACTGTATCAGAACCCAGGCTAACTCTTGTTCTTCTCACAGTTATTGGTTAACCCTTACTGATCTGTTCTCTGGGACTTAAAACTGTGTTGAAATGTTTTGTTTACTATTGGCACCCTAATTTTTTCCTTCTTTTTATTATGAAATTATACCCTTTTATTTCATTTATTTTTAATTTAATGTATCTTCAGAAAAAGGGAAAAAATATATATGACCAATTTTTCTTTTTGATAAATGTTACTATTTGGAAAATTAATGTGCAACTTGGCAGAGAAAGAATGTATAGCTTCTTTTTTTTTTCTTAAAGATTTTATTGATTTATTTGACAGACAGAGATCAAAAGTAGACAGAGAGGCAGGCGGAGAGAGAGCAGGGGAAGGAGGCTCCCCGCTGAGCAGAGAGCCTGATGCGGACTCGAACCCAGAACTCTGGGATCATGACCTGAGCCGAAGGCAGAGGCTTAACTCACTGAGCCACCCAGGCGCCTCAGCTTCTGACTTTTCAGATCTAATATTACGGTGGTTCAAATTATTTTTTTTATCTAAATATACTTGGAGTTCTTAGAGAAATGTCAAACCACACAATTACCTAAATATGACTGGCACTGGCATGCAATGGGTTATTTCAAAAATTAAGGTATGATTGTGTGAATGTGTGAAAGAGTGTGTTTGTGTGTGTGTATTTTCAAGCCTGGAGTATCTAGTACTTTAGGTTCTTTTGATAATTGTATTCAGCACATTATTCAAAGTCTTAGCCACAGTAGTTAGGCACAAGAAATAAGTAGTATCCAAATTGGAAAAGAATAAGTAAAACTGTCGCTAAATACAGAACCTATGATTTGATATTTAGAAAACCGTAAAGGCTTTACCAAAAAAAGTGAGAATTTATAAACAAATTCAGGAAAATTGCAGAGTACAAAATCAATATACAAAAATCTGTTCTGTTTCTCTCCATTATTAACAAACTAACAAAAGAATTAAGAAAATAATTCCATTCACAATTGCATCAAAGGAATAAAATATCTAGGAATAAATTTAAACAAGGATGTGAAAGATCTGTCTCCTAAAATGTGTATATAGTTGATAAAGAAATTAGAAATAAATTGAAAGACACTCTGTGCTCGTAGACTGAAATAAGTCAGA
Source organism: Mustela nigripes (assembly GCF_022355385.1). Lineage (NCBI taxonomy): Eukaryota > Metazoa > Chordata > Mammalia > Carnivora > Mustelidae > Mustela > Mustela nigripes. Next base: position 52,187,991 of record NC_081562.1, read on the forward strand.
TTATAAATGTCTATATTACCTTAAGCCATCTATAGATTAAATGAAATCCCTATCAAGTACCAAGCAGCCTTTTAAACTGAAATAGAACAAACAATGTTAAAATTGGTTTGGAACAACAAAGATCCTGAATAGCCAAAGCAATCTTAAGAAGGAACAAAGATGGAAGCATCATGCCCCCTGATTTCAAACTATATTACCAAACTCTGGTTATCAAATCAGTATAGGGTTAGCAAGAAAACCAACGCATAGATCATTGCATTGCATTCTCGTGGAACAGAATAAAGGGAAATACAGCCATGCATATATGAGAACTTATGTTAAAGAAGACCAGAATATAAAATGGAGAAAGGAGAGTCTCTTCAAACATTCGGAAAACTAAACAATAATTTGGAAAAAAAAAAATCAGACTACTCTCTTATACCTTATACAAAAATCAGCTCAAACTTAACTTGGTTGAGGACTTGAACCTAAGACTTGAACTCATGAAATGCTCATTAAAAACAACAACAACAAACTTGGGTAGTAAATTCCAGGACACTGATCATAGTGACGATTTTTTTTTTTATGTGACTCCAAAAGCAAAACAACAAAAGCAAAAATAAACATGTGGGACCATATCAAACTAAAAAGCTTCTGCACAGCAGAGGAAACCATCAAAAAAATCAAAAGGCAACTGATTGCAGTAATTTCTCCCGTTCAAATCATGTCTTATTAAGTGGCTAATATCCAAAATATATAAAAAAAAAACTCATACAATTCAATAGGAAAAATCTGATTAAAAAAGATGCAGAGGATGTGAATAGACATTTTCCCAAAGAATAGGTACAAATGGCCAACATGAATACATGCCAAAACCACTAATCATCATGGAATTGCAAATCAACACGACAATGACATATTATCCCATACCTATCAGAATGGTTATTATCAAAAAGACAAGAAATAAGGGAACATCTGGGTGGCTCAGTCAATTAAGTGTCTGACTCTTGATTTCAGCTCAGGTCATAATCTCAGGGTTGTGAGATCAAGCACCATTTTAGGCTCAGCATGGAGCATGGATCCCACTTTAGATTCTCTTTCTTCCTTCTCACCCTCTGCACTTCCCCCTTCCCCGCCAAAGGGCAAGAAATAACAAGTGTTGGCATAAAGAAAAGGAAACTTTTGTGAAATGTTACTAGAAATACAAATTGGTACAACGAATATGGAAAACATTACAAAGGTTCCTCTAAAAATTAAAAATAGAACTACCATATGATCCCACAATCCCACTTCTGGGTATTTATCTGAGGTTTAAAAACAACAACAACAACAACACTAATTTCAAAAAGACATATGCACCCCTATATTTACCGCAGCATTATTTATAATAGCTAAGACTTGAAACAAACTGAGTATCCATCAATGGATGAATGCATGGGAATTACGTAAAGGGATGTGTGTTTGTGTGTGTGTGTGTGTGTGTGTGTATGTGTGCGTGGGTATACACATACATACATCTATAATACATATATACATATACATGATATATAAATGAATATTGTGTTTTATATATAGGAATATATATATATAAGGAATATTAAGAATATGCATACACATACTATAGATCTATGGATGGATATGGAGGTATTTAGGAATACTACTCAGCCATAAAAAGAATGAAATCTTACTATTTGCAACAACATGGATGAAGCTTGTGGGTGTAATGCCATGTGAAATAAATCAGAAAGAGAAAGAGAAATCCATACAATATTACATTTATGTGGAACCTAAAAAACAAAACAAATGAACAAAATCAAACAAAACTCATGGATACAGAGAACCGGAAGGGTGGTTGCCAGAGGAGAGGAGGAAGAGGGTGTCAAGTGAAATGAATGAAGGGAACCAAGAGGTTTCAATTCTAGTTATGAAATATGTAGGTCCTGGGGATGTAATTTTATAGGATGGTGACTCACGTCAATAATACTGTATTTCATTGCATATTTGAAAGTTACTAAAGGTAAATCTTAAATGCTGTAATCATTAACAGAAATGTTTTGTATCATTGTATGAAGACTGATAGTAACTACTTATTGTTGTAAACATTTTGCAGCATATATAAATACTGAATCATTATGTTGTATAGCTGAAATTAATATACTGTTATATGTCAATTATACCTCAATAAAAATATTCATAAATGATGGTGAAGTTAAAGAAAACTTTCTGTAGCAAAATACTGCTTGGGATAAGCAAAGATAGAAATTGACTTACTATTTCTGTCCTTATATCTAGAAACAAATGCCTGTGTGGAAGGACTATATTGATATCAGTATTTCTGCTGTACTGTACAGAGTTTGGCACAAGGTGTTTCAACTGTTAAAAATAAGGGGGTGGTGACAAGTAGAGAGGGGGACCCTTGCATTAGAACATAGAACTACTTTCTTCATAGATGTTGGTGTCAAAAATTCTTGATAAAATGAAGAACAATTCTAGGTAATGCCATAAAGTTGCTATTTCTCAAGAACCAGCTCACTTGAGCACATTTAACAATGGTGTGAAATGTGGACAAAGAGAACATAAATCCTCCACTAAGAAATCAAAAGTGTAGCAGAGGAAGATTTTGCAGCAGGATGCTTTAGTCAAACAGGGCATCCCAGGAATACTTTCAAGAAAATGGGACAGATTTTGCTTAGTGCTTTGAAGATAAAGAGTCAGTTCAAAATCTGTAAGCAGAAAGAGTTCAGGGTCCCCAGAAAAAGAAAAAAGGAGATGCAGCTTTTTTTTTTTTTTTAAGATTCTATTTATTTATCTGACACAGAGAGAGAGAGATCACAAGTAGGCAGAGAGACAGGCAGAGAGGTGTGGCAGGGTCCAGGGGAGCAGACTCCCTGCTGAGCAGAGATTCCCAGGTGGGAATATACAACATATATATTTAAAGAAAAGTTCTACAACTCAACACCCAAAAGCAAATAATCCAGTTAAAAAATGGGCAGAAGGGGGCGACTGGGTGGCTCAGTGGGTTAAGCCGCTGCCTTCGGCTCAGGTCATGGTCTCAGCGTCCTGGGATCGAGCCCTGCATCCGGCTCCCTGCCTCCCTCTCTCTCTCTCTCTGCCTGCCTCTCTGCCTACTTGTGATCTCTGTCTGTCAAATAAATAAATAAAATCTTTAAAAAAAAAAATGGGCAGAAGACATGAACGTTTATCCAAAGAAGACATCTGGATGGCCAACAGACACAAGAAAATATGCTCAACATCACTCATGACCAGGAAAATGCATATCCAAACCACAATGAGCTGTCACCTCACCCCTGTTAGATGGACTGAAAATAAAAATCGAGGAACAACATGTGTTGCTGACAATACAGAGGAGAAGGACACTTGGTTGCTGTTGGTAGGAATGCGAAATGGTGCAGCCACTGTGGAAAAGAGTATGAAATTTCCTTACAAAGTAAAAGACAGAACTACCTTATGATCCAGTAATCACATGATTGGGTATTTACCCCCAAAATACAAAACCACTAATTCAAAGGGATACATGCACTCCTATGTTTATTGTAGCATTATTTACAACAGCCAAGTTATGGAAGCAGCCAATGTCCATAGATAGATGAATGGATAAAAAAATCTGTGTGTGTGTGTGTGTGTGTGTGTACATATTACACACAATGGATTATTCAGCCATGAAAAGAATGCAATCTTGCCATGTGCACAACATGGGTGGAGCTAGAGAATATAATGCTAAGTGGAAGAAGCTGGAGAAAGATCAATACCATAGAACTACCAATGGGTAGAATTTATTATTTTTATTTTTTTTAAAGATTTTATTTATTTGTCAGAGAGAGAGAGAGAATGTGCACAAGCGGGGGGAGGCAAGTGGGGGTGGGGAGCAGGCTGAGGGAGAAGGAGGTTCCCTGATGAGCAAGGAGCCTGATGCAGGACTCAATCCCAGGACCCAGGCAACATGAGCCGAACTGAAGGCAGATGCTTAACTCACTGAGCCACCCAGATGTCCCACAGGTCGAATTTAAGAAACAAAATGAACAAGGGGGGAAAAAAAGAGACAAACCAAGAAACAAACCCTTAACTATACAGAGCCAACTGATGGTTACCAGAGTGGATGGTTACCAGAGTAGGGTAGAAGGGGGAAAATGGGCAATGGGATTAAAGAGCACCCTTACCACTATGAGCACTGAGTGGTGTATGGAATTGTTGAACTGCTCACTGTATTGTACACCTGAAACTAATTTAACACTGTGCTAACTGTGCTGGAATTAAAATAAAAACTTAAAAAAAAAAGTGGTACATAAACAATGAATCTTGGAACACTGAAAAAAAAAAGTAACAGAAAATCTGAGAAGACTACAATGACTTAGCTTACAAACCTTGCTCAGCAGGGAACCTGTTTCCTCCTCTCTCTCTCTCTCTGCCTGCCTCTCTGCCTACTTGTGATCTCTGTCAAATAAATAAAATCTTAAAAAAAAAAAAAAGAAAATACATTAAAAAGTTGGACACCAGGGAAATTGGTAAGGAGATGGATAATCCAACCACTAGAATTTCTGCAAGTTAAAATACAGCTCTTGTAAGTTAAAAATTCAGCAGAATACTTAGAAAAAAGGGCAAAACTAAAGAATATCTTTATAACCTCTAGAAAGTAAATAAGTAGCACTGGACCAACTGACCTCAGCACAGCCCATAGGGATTCCCCCAGACTCATTTACATTTATTCAACATACAACATTGCAGAAGTTTAAGGTGTATATATATATATTGATTTTATCCATTTATATATTGCAATGCAGTTACTACTGTATTAGTAGCTGGTGGTTCCATCACATCTAATAACTATTATTTCTAAAAGAACATAAAAAAATAGGGAAAAAAGGGATGAGACACCATAGAATGGAAAATCATAGTATAAATTCAACAAAATGAAATAAGAACATTTCTAGAAGCAGTATTAAAAGAAATAATTAATAATTTTCTAGAACTTTTGAAAGATATTAATACATTAAGGAAGCTTAAGTTATTCTGTCCATAAATATATATATAGGGAGATACATGTATCTCTCTTTCTCCATACACACATGCATGCACACACACACACACACACACACACACACAGAGGTGAGAATGCCTTATATATGTACATTATACTAAAAAAAGGAGAAAATTAAAGCAAAGGATATTAAAGCAGAGGGAAAGGGTAGTAATTCTAAACATGACATGACAAAAATCTGGATCAATGTCAGGATTCATGTTTACCATACAGACCAGACCCTAGAGAACATTTCCCATGTGCTCCGTGATAACAATCTAGGTGCTCATATGCCACTAAGGTATCATTCAAGATGAAGGGAACAAAGAGCATTCCCAGACAGAAGAATGCACAAGAAAGTTTACTACTGGACGATATGGTAGAAAGTATTACACATGGTTTATGTCAAGACAAAACTAAGCCCAGAATGAAAACAAGAGATTTAAGAAGAAATGGTGACAGAACAAGTAATACATTTTTTAAAAAATTACTTAATTGAAAATTACTGTTCCATTTCTAAATAGGCAGTAGCTTCAAAATAATAAAGTTCATCAAAAAATAGAAAGTGAAGATTCCAAAGAAGAATGGATAAAATAGGAACAAAGATAATTGTTGAAGAGCACATATACTGAACCCATATCCATCATCGACCCATTTAAAAATAAGAATCATTAAATGTACTTGTCACAGCCAAGAAATCTGGGGATGTATGAGTGAGCTAGAGATGGGGAGCAGTGGGAAACAGAATTAAATCTATTTATGGGAGAATAGAGATGGTGAACACTTCTTTACTGATGAAGCAGAGGAGGAAGTGGCCAGGCAGGTCACCTGGAAAGGCTCCTGGATCCAGCTCTAGAAAAAAGCAAGACAGGCAGGAAGCGTAGGCGTGGGGGGAGCAGGGATTGAAAGTGGTTTCTAGGAAGTCTGTATATGGAACAAGTGGAATCAGTGACATGTCTACATTTACACTCTTGATCCCATACGTATCCTGTATCTGGCCATTTTGGATTCCATAGAGGACAGAGATTACCTAGAAGACAGACTTTACCCAGGTCAGTGGAGAACTACATGCTTCAACAGAAATTTATCACAATTCCTGAAAAAATTAGAGATCCTATGGTAGATGTTGCTCCCAGAATCTAAATTATCTTTTTTTAAATTCATTTTTTATTTATTTTCAGCATAACAGTATTCATTATTTTTGCACCACACCCAGTGCTCCATGCAATCAGTGCCCTCTATAATACCCACCACCTGGTACCCCAACCTCCC
>NC_081562.1:52194376-52298261 GCF_022355385.1 Mustela nigripes
CCCAATTTCCCCCAACTCCCTTCTCCTCTCTAACTCCCCATGTCCTCCATGCTATTTGTTATGCTCCACAAATAAGTGAAACCACATGATAATTGACTCTCTCTGCTTGACTTATTTCACTCAGCATAATCTCTTCTGGTCCCGTCCATGTAGCTACAAGAGTTGGGTATTCATCCTTTCTGATGGAGGCATAATACTCCATAGTGTATATGGACCACATTTTCCTTATCCATTCATCCGTTGAAGGGCATCTTGGTTCTTTCCACAGTTTGGCGACCGTGGCCATTGCTGCTATAAACATTGGGGTACAGATGGCCCTTCTTTTCACTACATCTGTATCTTTGGGGTAAATACCCAGGAGAGCAATTGCAGGGTCATAGGGAAGTTCTATTTTTAATTTCTTGAGGAATCTCCACACTGTTTTCCAAAGAGGCTGCACCAACTTGCATTCCCATCAACAGTGTAAGAGGGTTCCCCTTTCTCCACGTCCTTCCTGTCTTGTTAATTTTGGCCATTCTAACTGGTGTGAGGTGATTATCTTCTTATTGCCACACGCATGATGCAGATCAGCAGCAGAGTAAGGAATGACCAAGAAGAACTAATAGCATGAAAGGAATGAAAACAATGAGAATTGCAGGCTTCAAGAGAATATTTAAACATTTCAAATTCCTATTTTCAGACTGATTCAAGAATGTACTGGTTATAAAACACCAGAATATCTTACAAAATGAACTATGAAAAAAGTAGGATGGGGTGGGGAAGAGAGTTTTAAAATTGTATACTCATGATGTAAATTAAAAAATTTTAAAACAGGGGCACCTGGGTGGCTCAGTGGGTTAAAGCCTCTGCCTTTGGCTCAGGTCATGATCCCGGGGTCCTGGGATTGAGCCCCACATCAGGCTCCTTGCTCGGCGGGGAGCCTGCTTCCCCCTCTCTCTCTGCCTGCCTCTCTGCCTACTTGTGATTTCTGACTGTCAAATAAATAAATAAAATCTTTTTAAAAAATTTTAAAACATTGAAAAATGGAAAAAAAATGAAATTATATTCAGAGTTAAAAAAAAAAGACTAAGAGATTGATTTTGAGAGAAAAGCAGCATTCCAATAGTGTCCATATAAGAATGGCATGAACTTGAGCTGTGGAGAAGAGAGAATAAAAATGGAGAAGGAGAAATACCCACAGCAGGAAGAGAAGTCATTGATAAAAGCTGAGGGGAAAAACACCCCACAAACTTCACAATAAAAGGGACTGCTCAGTGCCCTTGAGAATAGGTGGAAAATATAACTAAATCAATCTTCTCCTTGACACATAACTTTAAAATGCAGAGCATTAAGTCTCTGGAGACAAAGTACAGAAGAACTGCATCAGATTTTCATCAGAGTGGAATCTACAAATAAAGTTGTGGTGTGTCTTTGACATTTTGATTGTAAAATATGATCTGGAACCTAAAATTCTCTGTCTACCAAGACCACCAGGGAAATTTCACCTCCTATGTTTTCTCTCCTCCTGTGTCTTCCACGCTCTGTGTATCTTCCTATCTGCCTGCCTCTTTTCCGATCTTTGTTTCTTTTTAAGGATGTTGTCTGAACATATTAACAAGAGAAATATAAGTGGAAAGTAAAATAAAGGAAAGCTATACCCACAATAGTGAAGTTCACCTAGAGTTCCAGCAAAATGGAAAGGGTAACTTGGTATGTGCACTAAGGAGACCTTATGTACAACATTGAAAGGAGACCTTGAAACCTTGAAATACAACATTAAAATAAGAACATAAGCTGAGTGACATCTAAAGAAGAATAGCCTTGAAGAAATGGAACTGATTAGATACCAAAAAATATATATGGAATAAATAGTCCACGTTGAAGAAAGCTCACATTACTTCAGTCAATAAGAACAGCGTAAAGGTGAGAAATAGAAATTCTATTTCTATTTCAAAGACAAGACAAACCTGATTCAAATATAAAACAACTATAACAAATCACACTTTCAAGACCTTGATGATGTGTAAGAAGACAGAATCCATATCAACAAGATGTGAGTTCCATTCTTGAGCAGCTCAGAGCTAGGACACCGACCACAAAAAAACAAGTTTGGCATCAGGACTCTGCTGCCTATGCAAGTAGCATGGTTCTAAGTCATAGAATTTTAATGTTTATTGTGTTTCATCTTGGCTGAAAACTTCAATATTCAGCAGTGTAAATTTTAATCAGTCTAGACAACATGAAAGTAAAGATTGTAACTACCAGAAAAGGATTGATGGGAAGGAGAAAGAACTGCAGACAGAGAAATTTTCTTCATCTGAGAAGCAAATCAAGAGGCAGTATGTAAACTTTAGGGCAAAAAATAGAAGTTACAATGTATCTTCGAAATATCCCAGAAATAAAAAAAAAATTAAAATGATCCGAGTAGGGGGGCGCCTGGGTGGCTCAGTGGGTTAAAGCCTCTGCCTTCAGCTCAGGTCATGATCCCAGGGTCCTGGGATCGAGCCCCAAATCGGGATTTCTGCTCAGCAGGGAGCCTGCTTCCTCCTCTCTCTCTGCCTGCCTCTCTGCCTACTTGTGATCTCTGTCAAATAAATAAATAAAATCTAAAAAAAAAAAAAAAAAAGAAGATACGAGTAGGGACAGGATGTTGAATTTGATCTGCACTCTTAGCCATCCTAGCAGTAATTCATGAGAAAATTTCTAAGGACAAATAAAGAACACATACCATGTTATTCAGTGATATGGAGGTAACAGTCAGATTGGTGAGAAGTAATCCTAGACTGGGTTAGGACTCCGGCTTTCAATTATGATCCCTCATTTTTTTTGTGCCATGCATATACCCATTGTTGTATATTAAATAAAAAAAAAACAAATCAGTGCACTGTATATGGGTCTGTTTTTGACATTTTAATTATGAAATTAATAACTTATTACAGATATACATCACATTTATTTTTATGGGCCATAGTGATAGTTTTCCTATGTTAATTTAAAATAAATCTGATATAATTTTCGGTAGTGACCTATAGTCACTCTCAATTTACTCACATGTTCTGCCGGTACTCAAATTTAACAGTTTGCATGTAAATATTATAGTGTTCATTTCTTTATTACATTTAATTGGGCTCAATTTGTCAGTGGGTACTTAACAAAACTTAGTCCATATTGCGGTGATATTAGATAAAATACTGTCTTAAGTATAATAGATAAGGGCTAAATAATTTTATCTAAATAAATAGATTACAGAGCAACTGACATCAATTCAACTAGGAAGTTTATCATTGGCTTTACTTCAGCCAGTATTTATAAGGAATTAACCAAAGATAATTTTCTTGAATATATCTGCCAACCAATAAACTCTCCAAATGTATTATAACATTTTTCTTCTTTCACATAAAAAATTATGAACATGTTTAGTATTCTTACTCAATATTCATCTACTTTCTAATAAGGGCTAGTGTGGTTTTAAAATGGAAGAACGCAAAGAATTGACCAGCCATTTCACAATCAGAAGCAATTACATGGAAAATACCTAAGAAGTAGGTTTCATGGGCGTGCAACTTAGGCAGTCACACGCAGCCCCAAGCTGAGAACCTCACACTTGGTTTCATGCTCTGCTGTGCTTGTCTTGTAAATGTTAATCATTTTACACAAGGCCCTATATTTTCATTTTCTATTGGGTGCTGCAAATTCTGGAGTTGGGCCTTCAACAAATGGTGTGCTTAGAGAAAGAACACAAATACGCTTTTCTGGAAGAAAAATCTGACTCACTCTATTTTTATCTTCCTAAAGTCTTGCCTTTCTCTCTCAAATTTTTTCCTACAGTTTTTATTTCTTGGGTCCTGAGAGACCAAAAGCAAAATTAATATGAATAATGACTGTGTTTAATACTTAAAATACATAGTTTAGAAAAGGGAAGGTTAAATAAGGGTGAATTTTTTTCTAGATTTGTAAATATTTTTTCTCTTTTATTTTAATACATCATTATTCAACTTTTTTTTTTTTTTTTTTTTTTTTTGGAGAACTCTCAAAAAATTTTTATTAAGGACTGCCCACACTTTTGTGTCTACCTCCTCACCCCCACAGCTTACCCTATCCTCTACGTCACATTTTCAGAAGCCAGGGCCCACTAACAGATGGGGAGTGAATCAGAAAAAGAGGCAGAGAGAGATAAGGAGGAAGTCCTGCCAGTAGGTGGGGAAAAAAAATCTGGGTTGAATCTAGATTCAATTCAAGGAATCACTTATTCCCCTACCTCAGACCCCCCTTCATCTACTGTCCACCACCAAGACCAAACCAAAAGGCTGGATTTCTGGTTTTGGAGTCAAAGAGGAGAAGATCTGAGTCATGCTGGCTTCTTGAACTTAGATCGGTCTCTGTCTCAGCCTCAGTTCCCTCATTGTAGCTTTGGAGGAAGTTTTGACATTAGGAAGTGTAGTCTTCCAGCTTTGTTCTTTTGATGTCGATTCTGCATGTAGAGCAATAGAGCTGCCCTACGTGTGCCATTCACGACAGCAGCCCTTATTTTTTTTATAAGATTTTATTTATTTATTTGACAGAGAGATCACAAGTAGACACAGAGACAGGCAGACAGAGAGAGAAAAGAAGGCTCTCCACTAAGCAGAGAGATCGACGCAGGGCAGGGCTTAATCCCAGGACCCAGAGATCATGACCGGAGCCGAAGGCCGAGGCTTAACCCACTGAGCCACCCAGGTACCCTATTCAACATTTTCTTTAGACCAGATATTGGTGCGAGGTCTAGAAGATATACACATACAAGTAGTTTCGTCTGATGTTCAAAATGTCTATGTCATGTTTTAGCTCTGTAAAAATACTTTTGAAAACCAATTTATTTATTTATTTATTGGAAACCAATTTAAATTTAAACACAGATTTATTATGTCATACCTCTGGCCATGTAGGCTTTAGACATAATGTATTAAAATTGATTTGCGTTATTATTCCTTTGTTCCTAGGAAACAAGAATCTTAGCTTTATCTAGACCCTAATGATTTTTCTAAACTAATTTAGTCCTAGTGTTCCAAGGTATGTACATGAGGTAATTTGCTATCTACCCTCAATGGGTAGGAGAGAGAAAATTATCCACCTGTGGGCTCTGCCTTTCAAAAATGCTGGTTAAAAAAAGAAGAAGCAGGGGCGCCTGGGTGGCTCAGTGGGTTAAGCCACTGCCTTCGGCTCGGGTCATGACCTCAGAGTCCTGGGATCGAGTCCCATATCTGGCTCTCTGCTCCGCACGGAGCCTCCTTCCCTTCCTCTCTCTCTGCCTGCCTCTCTGCCTACTTGTGATCTCTCTCTGTCAAATAAATAAATAAAAATCTTTAAAAAAAAAAAAAAAAGAAGCAGGTTAGTTCATCAAAAGTAGTTGATTAGTTGATCATGGTATCCACTGAAAAATTACCAACACAAAGCTCACATTTTAGTTATATCCAGTAATTGGGATTTGAGGACTTTAAGGTTATCTCATCTAAGTTTCTCTGGAGATAAGAACTCTGATTACTGCTAAAACACATACAGGGAACATAAGTTCCAAACACGGTAGCCTGTGCTATATACAAGCTATATTATTTTACCAAGAGTGATAATTTTTTCCCTTAAATTGGACAGCTACGAATAGAAGAAGGAAACTCGATCATTCTCTTACACCATACACAAAGATAAAATTGAAATGGATAAAAGACCTCAACGTGAGGCAGGAATCTATTAAAATCCTAGAGAAGAACATAGACAGTAACCTCTTCGACATCAGCCACGGAACTTCTTTCAAGATATGTCTCCAAAGGCAAAGAAAACAAAAGCAAAAAGGAACTTTTGAAACTTCATCAAGATCAAAAGTTTCTGCACAGCAAAGGAAACAGTCAACAAAACAAAGAGGCAACCCACGGAATGGGAAAAGATATTCGTAAATGACACTACAGACAAAGGGCTGATATCCAAGATCTATAAAGAACTCTAACTCAACACACACAAAACAGATAATCATGTCCAAAAAATGGGCAGAAGACATGAACAGACACTTCTCCAATGAAGCCATACAAATGGCTATCAGACACATGAAAAAATATTCATCACTAGCCATTAGGGAGATTCAAATCAAAACCACATTGAGATACCACCTTACACCAGTTTGAATGGCCAAAATTAACAGAAAAGGAAACAACAGTGTTAGAGAGGATGTGGAGAAAGGGGAACCCTCTTACACTGTTGGTGGGAATGCAAGTTGGTGCAGCCACTTTGGAAAACAGTGTGGAGATTCCTTAAGAAATTAAAAATAGAGCTACCCTATAACCCTGCAACTGCACTACTGGGTATTTACCCCAAAGATAGAGATGTACTGAAGAGAAGGGCCCTCTGTACCTCAATGTTCATAGCATCAATGGCCATAATCACCAAACTGTGTAAAGAGCCAAGATGCCTTTCAACAGACAAATGGATAAAGAAGATGTGGTCCATATATATAATAGAATATTATACATTATTATACACTTATTACATCATTATACACTTTCCATCAGAAAGTGGTTTTATTTTTTATTATGTTAACATTTAGTGACTGTTAAATTACTAGAATTCAGATGTTAATAGACGAGATGTATCTATTAATAAATACATACAAAAGTATATTCCCCGTTACATTCAACTGGCCTACATTTTATGCATCTGTAGAGAATTTTAGATGATTTTAAGAAATATCAGAAGTATGTGTACACACACATAAGCACATGTGTGAACATAGGCATGCACATGTGTGTGTTGTACAGACAGAAGGTATACCCTAGTGTGTTCATCCCATTTCTCAAAACAAAGCTTGGGTATAAATCTCAGCTCCTGATAGACATTTCTTTGCAATCCTTTTTTCTTATCAGTACAGCATTTGTTCTGTCGCTATGACCCTGGCACATTTATCAGATACTGTTTCTTACACAGTATACCATTCACCCATCAAGCACTTGTTAAATAAAACTAGATTAAAATACATTAATCCATGGTAATTTTCATTATTTAGTAATATATCACTATGTTGGGGGAGCCTGGGTAACAGGGTAAATTGATTTTGGTGAAAGTTTTGGAAAATGCACTTTAAACCAAATGAAAAATATTTTACTGCTGAAATTTCAAATATGTGGCCTGTAGATCATTAAGTATTTTATATATAGGAGCCCTCTCATTTTTTAATCTCCCAGTAAAGTTAACCATGATATTTAGGTATCATGCATATTATATACATATAATTTTACATACATATTATGTAACAGCAGGTATTTTGTATGGTTTCAAGTTGCATCACACACACATTGCACACACACATGAAGTAATAGCACTAAAAATGTAAAAACGAGCTTTCAGGCTTTCCAAACCTGAGATTTACATCCTTACAGTTTTAGGGATCAAGAGACAGACTCACAGAAGGTATTAGCTTGTGGGGGTTTTCTGTTTTATTTTTTTAAAGATTTATGTATGTATTTGAGAGACAGAGAGCAAGTGAGCAAGCACATAGAGGGAGAGGAAGAAAGAGACGCAGACTCCTCACTGAGCAGGGAGCCTGATGTACCGCTGGATCCCAGGACCTGGAGATCATGACCTGAGTGGAAGGTAATAGCTTCGTCAATTGATCTTGAGTTCAACCAGATTTGTGTTTCAAAGTTAAAGTCTAAATGCTGCTACATGCAGATAATAATTTCAAGTAAAGCTAACAATTGTAATTTTTTAAATTGTCACTATTATTGTGCCAAATAGACTAAAGTGTAGGTTTCTTGGAATATTTCTACCAAAAATATAATGCTACAAAGATGGGTAGAAAATACTTAATAGAATCACTCTGAGTAATACTTTATGGAAAAAAAAAAAAAAAAGAACAGATGAAGGTCACTTCTCTGGTACCACATTATTTCATTAGAGAAAATACTGTGTACCCCGCTACACTTTTTTTTAAACAAAATTTTAGATGGTGCATTATACTCAGGAAATAGCACAAACCATTCTTTGTTGACAGTGGAAAGTTTTAAGTTACTACCTTCTATTGAACTAGGTTTAAATTTGAAACACCAGTACATTACTTTTTTCTCTATGAGCACTCTAGAAGACTTATCTCACATGTTTATGTTTCATAGATACAGGTTAAATACTTCTTTCCAAATTCAGCTGTAAACAATATTGAAATTGGTCTTTATAATTCTCGTTTGAGTGGTTTATACTTTTCCAAGTTCCTTCATTAAAATATCTATTGTTCTGGGCGCCTGGTGGCTCAGTGGATTAAAGCCTCTGCCTTCAGCTTGGGTCATGATCCCAGGGTCCTGGGATCAAGACCCGCATTGGGCTCTCTGCTCAGCCAGGGAGCCTGCTTCCTCCTCTCTCCTCTCTCTCTGCCTGCCTCTCTGCCTACTTGTGATCCCTGTCTGTCAAATAAGTAAATAAAATATTTTTTAAAAATCTATTATTTTGTGCATGCTCCAAATCTTAGTACTAATGGAACTCGATACTTTCCCAACTCAATCTTTTCATTTACTGTCTTACCGGAGGGATGCACAAAGAGAGATACATGTTGGTGTTGACTGTATTCTATTGCATGCGTTTGTCAGTTCAGCCATGGAGCATTAAACAAATCCACACTGAGAGAAATTACATATAAAACCACTCCAGGGATGGGCGCCTGGGTGGCTCAGTGGGTTAAAGCCTCTGCCTTCAGCTTGGGTCATGATCCCAGGGTCCTGGGATCAAGACCCGCATCGGGCTCTCTGCTCAGCAGGGAGCCTGCTTCCTCCTCTCTCTGCCTGCCTCTCTGCCTACTTGTGATCTGTCTCTGTCAAAGAAATAAATAAAATTTAAAAAAATTAAAAAAAAAAAAACCACTCCAGGGGGCACTGGGTGGCTCAGTGGGTTAAGCCACTGCCTTCGGCTCAGGTCATCATCCCAGGGTCCTGGGATCGAGCCCCACATCGGGCTCTCTGCTCAGCAGGGAACCTTTTTCCCTTCCTCTCTCTGCCTGCCTCTCTGCCTACTTGTGGTCTCTGTCTGTCAAATAAATAAATAAAATCTTTAAAACAAAACAAAACAAAACAAAACACTCCAGTACTTTCTGCAACACGTTTCCATCAACGTGAGAGACAGTGTGCTGAGAAGAGAGCTGAAGTGATGACCACTTCATTTCACCTCCTGCTTTGATTGACACTTAAATAAGAAACATTTCCTTCTACCATCAGTATGGCTATTTTTATTTAAGCAGAGTTAAGACGGGAATCCTCTTGTACGTAGGTAAATCAAGGATTTAATAGGTCTGCTGGCCTCAGATTGCAATGCCATTTGTAGTGGGCCTGTCAGAGATCCACAGTTTGTTGGATCATACGCTATGATTCATATCAGATTAACTCAGGCACTATGTTATCATCAGATGTTTTACATATTATATGGATTGGGAGCTTAAGAATCATTTTTTAGCATAGGGAATATTTAGTATGACATTTTATGAGTGCTACACAGATCATTTCACTGGGAAAGCAGTAAAACAGGTCTGTGCCTGATGAAGCTGCGTATGCCATATTTTATGGAGATTCTTAGAAGGATTCTTTTTTGGAACTGATAACCATTATTCTAAAATGAATTACATTCTAATGTATTTTCAAATAGGGCATTTTACCATGTTCTTCTACACTTTTCTAAAATAGGCAAGGTAAATACTGTTATCCAAAAAAGTGACTTTTCTTTTTTTTTCTTATTTAAGAATTTTTAGTTATTTATTTGACAGAGCGAGAAATCACAAATAGGCAGAAAGGCAGGCAGAGAAAGAGGGGGAAGCAGGCTCCCTGCTGAGCAGAGAGCCCAATGCGGAGCTCCATCCCAGGACCCTGCGATCATGACCTGAGCTGAAGGCAGAGGCTTAAGCCACTGAGCCACCCAGGCGCCCCCCATTCAATGGTTTTTGTTTAGCTCCTCAAACATTTGGACTCCACCAGTCTGGAGCTAAACATCCCTTCTTTCAACCCAGGTTGGGCTTTGACAATCTCTGAAATACTGTGCTAACAAGGATTGAGGAGTATATTCAAGTCATATTAAATATGCATTTTAGTGTAGCTATAGTATGATTCTAAATATACATACACATTTATGATAAACAAAAGTCTGGGAAGATATAGATAAAAAATTAACACTGAGTATAGCTGCAGTGTGATTACAGATGTGTTTTCCTTTCTTGCTTTTATGAATGATAGTCCTTTAAACAAAAACTATTCGTTTACAAATGCTTAGTAACAACTACTATAGTGAAGCTATTTTAGGATCTGAAGAGGGAACTCAATAGTCTTTATTATGTTGATTATTAGAGTAATTCCCATTTGAAAATATAAATTTGATATGGTGACAATTTTGTAGAATTTTATGCTTGAAAACCATGATTATTTCTGCAGGATAATAATTCTTACTTTATTCTTTCTGTGGTTGTTAAAAATATTCTAAAATATTGCCCTTGGCCCGCAAGGACGACAAGAAGCCTCAGTTCGGATGCATCTTCTATTTCCGCAAGTCTACACACTTATATACGCTTACATGACCAATCAGCGAGCAGGGTACAGGAGGGAGCGAATCAGGCTGTGCACCTAAACGAACAACTTCACTAGCAACCAATGCTGTTTACTTCCTCTTTGGGCATTCCGCTTAGTCGCAGGAGGCAACCCTAACCTGGCAACTAGCCAGGCACCATCTTTTAATGGCGGAGGCTGCCCTGGCCAGGGGCCTGCCTCCGACACTAAAATATGTAAGACTATTATTACAAAAAATTAAAAACAGTCTTAAAACGTTACATTCATCTCAAAATTATGATTTACATTTGTCTGTTCCAATTGTTCCATGATCTATCATTGAAAAAACTCTTATTCTGGAAATATTACCACCTCGACAGCCACGTTTTTCTTCCTCACTATTTTCAGTGGTTAGTGTCTTTTTTATTTTTTAAAGCTCAATTTCTGCCTCATTTATAATAACTACGTTAATATATCATTTTATTACTAAATAATTTAAATTTTGCTTTAGTCACTCGCTTCCTTTTTATCTTACATTCTTTTCCTCTCATCTTTGTTCTTTCCTTACAAATTTTTGCTTGAATTTCATAAATTTGTGTTCTACTATGAACTTAAAGTAACTTAAAAACGAATTTAAGGTTTCATTTAAATTCCAGCTAGTTAACCTATAGTGTAATATTAGTTGCAGGTGTACAATACAGTGATTCAGCACTTCTGTAAGATACCCTGTGCTCACCATGCCAAGTGCCCTCCTGAATCCTCGTCACCTGTTTCACCCACCCCAACTCGTAACCATCCATTTTTCTCTATAGTTAAGAGTCTGTCTCTTGGCCTTGCTCTTTTTCCTTTTCTTGTGCTCACTTGATTTTTAAATTCTACACATGACTGAAATCATATGGTATTTGTCTTATTCTGACTGGCTTATGTCATTTAGCATTATCTATTCTAGCTCCATCCATGTCACGGAATGGCAAATTTTTTGTTTTTTGTTTTTTTTGATGGCTGAGTAATATCCCACTGTATGTTACTCAGCCATAAAAATAATGAATTGCACACACACACACCACCCCTTCATCCATTCGTCAGTTGACAGACAAGTGGACTGCTTCTGTAATTTGGCTATTGTAGCTAATGCTCCATGTATCCCTTTGAATTGGTATTTTTGGATTCTTTGGGTAAATACTTAGTAGTAATAAAATTACTGAATTGTACAGTATTTCTATTTTTAACTTTTTGACCAAACTCCATATTGTTTTCCAGAGTGGCTTCACCATTTTACACTCCCACCAACAACGCAAGAGGGTTTCCCTTTCTCCACATCCTTGCCAACACCTGTTATTTCATCTATTCTTGATGTTAGTCATTCTGACAGGTTTGAGTTGATAGCCGATCGTAGCTTTGTATATCCCTAATCATCAGTGATGTTGAGTATCTTTTCATGTGCCTATTGACCATTTTTATGTCTTCGTTGGAAGAAGGGCTATTCATGTCTCCAGTTCATTTTTTAATTAGATTATTCATTTTGGTGGTTTTGAGTTTAAGTTCTTTATATATTTTGGATACTAACCCTTTATCAAATATGTCACTTGTAAATATCTTATCCTATTCTGTAATCTGCTTGTAGAAGCTACAAGCTATTCTGTAAAAAGCTTGTAGAAGCTTTTATTTTGACAAAGTACTTGATAATGACATGCAAAAGAATGAAAGTGGACCATTGTCTGATACCATACACAAAAATTAATTCAAAATGTGTTGAAGGCCTAAATGTGAGACATAAAAGCATAGGAAAACTCAGGAAACTAACTCTGACATTGGCTACAGCAACTTCTTTCTAGATATGTCTCCTGAGGCAAGGGAAACAAAAGTAAAAATAAAACAGTGGGACTTCACCAAAATAAGTTGTCTTCTGATTATCAATCAACTATCTTTCCTAAAGAATGGCCTGGCTCCCTCTTTTCAGATTGACAGGTCTTTTTACTGGTCAAGCAGATACACCCTGACGTCCTTTATATGTTTGTTGTTGTTTTTGGTGATTGTCCCTTTTTTCGATTTGCATAGTATATAATCAGAATAATTCAATTAATATGTATTTGGCAAGATATAAGAATTGACCACTCATTGACCTCCTATAAAATGACTCATTCTCATTTTTACTCTAATAGCAGGAATGAATGTCTATATGGAGTGGTCCCAAACTTACCTGCTTATATTTTTTTCAGTGTCTATTAGATTCAGTTGGGAAGCCTTATTGCTCAATTCCTTAGAAAACATAAACCTGTATTACTCAGCATACATGTTACATGGTCTTTTTCTTTATCTTCTTCCATTCCCAACAGTCTGCTCAAGGAAACTATACATTTTGGGCACAGAGTTAGGGGTGACTAAAATACCCACAGTGGGTATTTTAGCACAAGTACTGACATACTGATTTTCACAGTAGTTTCAACTAATTTAAGACTAGATCTCCAAGTGCCATTTTAAAATAGTACCAGGCTAGCAAAGAATCACTCAAGAATCACTCAAGAATCACTTGAGACCTAGTAATTATATCAAGACAAATAATACTCCAAGTCATAGTTATTTTACGCCATTAGAACACAGACATGGGAGGGGCGCCTGGGTGGCTCAGTGGGTTAAGCCGCTGCCTTCGGCTTGGGTCATGATCTCAGGGTCCCAGGATTGAGTCCCGCATGGGTCTCTCTGCTCATCAGGGAGCCTGCTTCCCTCTCTCTCTCTCTCTCTCTCTGCCTGCCTCTCCGTCTACTTGTGATTTCTCTCTGTCAAATAAATAAATAAAATCTTTAAAAAAAAAAAAGAAAACAGACATGGGAATATGAACCCCATAAATACCGAAAAGTAACAAGTCCCCCGCTAGATGAGATCCATGGTGGATTTAACCTTTAGAGACGTGAGAGGAGGAAGAAACCTCCCTAAATGCTGTTAAGAGGAAAACACTGAGGGGCACCTGGATGGCTCAGGGGGTTAAAGCCTCTGCCTACAACTGAAATTTAAACATGGAAAATGACTGTCTGTCCCTGGAGTTGAGGCAGGAGAAATAAGGGTCACTTCTTGTCAAGGGACAGTAAGGGGCCTGGTAGAGTCAGGATGTATATAGAGGAACAGGAGAAAGTTAACAGGTGGCTGAATCTTACACAATGCATCAGGCACTCTATCCTTCAATCCCAGATGAGTAACCCAGCAGATGAAACAGTCTCATTTTTTTAACCCACTGAGCCACCCAGGTGCCCCTTACAGTCTCATTTTTTTTTTAAAATATTTTATTTATTTATTGGACAGACAGAGATCAAAAGTAGGCAGAGGGGCAGGCAGAGAGAGAGGAGGAAGCAGGCTCCCCGCTAAGCAGAGAGCCAGATGCTGGACTTGATGCCAGGACCCTGGGATCATGACCTGAGCCGAAGGCAGAGGCTTTAACCCACTGAGCCACCCAAGTGCCCGAAACAGTCTCATTTTTATGGGAAACAATTTTTGTCATTTTTTAAATACAAAGTCCCTCACACTTAATGAAATATTAAGATATGTGAAAACAGATTACTAGCATAATAATGCTATCAAACCCAGAAATGTCCAGATGTTGGAATTATCAGAAATGCATTAAGGTAATTATGATTAACATGGTAAATAATTTAGAGAAATAAGCAACATGATAATAAATAATGCTTTTCAGTAAAGAGATGGAAATTTTCGAAAGCACTGAATGAAAATGCTATGATAAAAAAAATCACATTAGGCATTAAGATTTTGGGGGGGCTTTCAAGAGAACTGTAAATAGCATATAAAGGTCAAAGAATACATATATTTCGACAAAATGTAGAAGAATTTATCTTCAGCAGACTTGCTAAATAAAGTCTGTTAAAAGAATTTCTTTAAACTGAAGAGGGAAATTGGAAGGGGAGGTGAACCATGAGAGACTATGGACTCTGAAAAACAATGAGGGTTTTGAAGGGGTGGGGGGGGCGGGGGGAAGTTGGGGGAACCAGGTGGTGGGTATTAGAGAGGGCGCAGATTGCATGGAGCACTGGGTGTGGTGCAAAAACAATGAATACTGTTATGCTGAAAAGAAATAAAAAACTTTAAAAAAACTGAAGAGAAAAGATGCCATATAGAAAGCGAATTCTGAATAGATAGCAATGTCTGGAAGAATAAGTATATGGTAAATACAACAATCTCAAAAAAAAAAAACTAAACTAAAAAACCTCTTCATAAATTAGTAGTTGGTCTCATTAATATCCTTCCTCCAGTCTTTAATTAGGCAAAGGAAGTCAGTAAATATATAGCAGACTGGAAGAGCTGTACCATTTTTATTTGATATTGTATAACATCACACCAAATATTGGTAAAATACACATTTCTCTCAAATGTACTGGAAATACTCAGTAATAAAAGCCATATGCTGAGCCACAAAACAGGTCACCTTTTGTTAGAAGAAAAGTTGTACAGAGTTTGTTCTGTACTACAGTAGTATCCAATTCTAAGTCACTAAGTAGTATAAATCTAGAAAATCTCCACATGCCTAAAGATCATACAAACTATTTCTAAAGGATCATAGGTCTGAAAATAAACCTCAGAAATAATTGAGGGAAACACAACTTATTAAAAGTTGTCTCATAGGGGCGCCTGGGTGGCTCAGAGGGTTAAGCCTCTGCCTTTGGCTCAGGTCATGATCTCAGGGTCCTGGGATCAAGCCCCGAATCAGACTCACTGCTCAGCAGGGAGCCTGCTTCCCCCTCTCTCTCTGCCTGCCTCTCTGCCTACTTGTGATCTCTGTCTGTCAAATAAATAAACAAAATCTTTAAAAAAAAAAAAGTTGTCTCATAAGCTACTCAGTGCTTAGATTTATAACATTAAGTGCAATAAAGAAAAAGGAAAAAGGAGTCCAATCTAGGTTATAAACTTCAACATCAGTGGAGGGATGCCAAGCTGGCTCAGTGGGTGGAGCCTGGGACTCTCCATGTGAGTTCAAACCCCATATTGGGTACACAAAAAAATCTTAAGGACGCTAGTTGAACAAAATAATCCCAGAGTCAGTCAAAGTTGTCAACATGATAAAGAAAAGCTTCTACATATTTAATGTATTCCACTAAAATTAAAGGAGAAATATTATACGCTAACTGCAAAAAATGTGGTGAATGCACTTGAGAAAATACAACATAGGTTCACGATAAAATTGCTCAGCAAATTAAGAATAATGGTAAATTTTCTCAACCTCATAAATTAAATCTTAAAAACAAAATTGAAACCAAAAGCTATGGCTGATACCATAATTAATGCTGAAATACCGGCCACTTTACCCATGATCAGGAATAAGACAACATGTTTCAGTCTTACCAGGGAAATTAAACAGTGGATCCAAGACCATATAGCTTGTTCAGTAAGTCAATAGGCCTAAAGTCAAATATACCTCACAATAATATTTTAATAGCTAATAAAATAAGAACCAGAATGGTATTTTGAAAATAAGATATTATGAAGACTGAACAACCACCACCACAATAAACCACATAAGGAATAATCATCTAAGATGCTTATTCTCAATGTTTTCCATATATAAATACATAAATACACACACACACACACATTTCCAACTCTTGTCAATATCAATATTATCTGAGGTTTTCCAAAATTAAATGTAGCAGCTGATCTCCATTTTTCAGTGTGATCGCTCTACTATCAGGAAACTATGGTAGAGATGTGGGGATTCTAATTCATCTGTCATGCTTTCTCAGAACTTTCAGAGTCACTGAAGAGAGGTCAATTCACAGTCTTGGCTTCAAAGAGGACCATAAAAGTAGTTCTTGAGTCATTTATTAAAGTATGTTGTACTCTTAGGAATTGGTTAAAAATTAAATGATATATTTCAAGCTGTAACAGTTGGAGAAAATAAGGAAACAATTTAACTCCTAATGAAATTAAGTTTGGGGGGGCGCCTGGGTGGCTCAGTGGGTTAAAGCCTCTGCCTTCAGCTCAGGTCATGATCCCAGGGTTCTGGGATCAAGCCCTGCATCGGGCTCTCTGCTCAGCGGGGAGCCTGCTTCCTCCTCTCTCTCTCTGCCTGCCTCTCCGCCTACTTGTGATTTCTGTCTGTCAAATAAATGAATAAAATCTTTAAAAAAAAAAAAAGAAATTAAGTTTGGGGATATTATATAGCTTTATAGATTATGGCTTTCTATAAGACAATCAGATGGTTATTGGTAGCACATAAACACGAAAGCTTTCTTATGTAGAGTAGTAGCACTGTCATCCTTTAGTCACATAAAGCCAATATTTTCCTAACTCTGTTACATCTCTAACTTATCATAATTATTTATTTACATGCCCCCTTTCATATTCTTTTGTCCACTTCCAAGGGAAACTCAGAGGGGACTGTTATCCTAGTTGGCCTCACTGCTGAACGCAGTTCCTAGCTCAATATAGGAGTTTTGCATTTAATTAAGTTGGATTTTAAGGATAAAGCAGATATCCCTAAATCCTAGAGAGAGAAGAACAAGACTCGTAGGATGGAGGTAAAAACATGGACCAACTAGAAAAGCCAACACACAAGGAGGATTTGGACACGACAGTGTTTTTTAAAAAAACTCTGAAAAACATTGTAGTAGCCAATTACAGAAAACAAAAAACAAAGCAAAAACAATTTGTTCAGCGCAATAGAACATAAGGTTAACCTTTCACGGGAAACTATTTATATACACACAAATCCATTATGCATTCTGAAGAAAAATTTGGAAAAAAATTGACTTGATTATCTATAGAGATGTCTCCTGCCGCTGTTGAAAGCACGATCATTTTGAGATTGCATGGAGTAAAGCCTCAGGGGTTACTCAACAATCTTCAGGTGAACTATTACATTTTGGATTATAGGGAATAGGGACAAATTACCTCCTCTTAGAATGGAGCAATGGTAGAGTAACTTGTAAATGCATTTAAGTAGCAATGACGCAACTGAAGACTTAAATAAAGTTTCAAGTATGGATCAGTATTTTTTGAAACTATAAGGTAATACATTGTTTCTTAAATTCTACCAAGTCTTTCTTTTGTTATTCTTAACCAGAAATATCAGTATTCAAAGCATAGACTGTACATTTCCAAAATTTGACATTAATTCGACCGAAGATACCTTTTCACTGACAGGTTTGAACTTTTGGATAACCAGGAAATTAAATTTCATGAATATAAAGCGAAGGGAAAGTATTTCCTTTCTGGAGAATTAGTGAATTTTATCAATTTCCTTTAAAAGTTTTTATTAATAATACCAACTATCCATGCACCCACTTTTTACTAAAGTAATTCTATAATGGAAGAACTCTGAGGTCAGAACTGTGTTTTTGTTTTTTCTCTGATAGATTTGTACATATTATAGGATAGGTAATCTCCAAAAAAGTCAATATAGAACACAAGAAGGGCTAATCACTGATTCGTACTCCTTAATCAGAAGAAAAATTCCCATGCATAGAAATAAATACAATTTCAGTTTAGGCTCTGCATATACTAGCACCAATCTAATAAAATTAAACACAAATTTTGGTAAGAAAAGTGAAAGTTACATTTATTTGGTCACTTAATGAAATTAAAAATTTCACTTAATGAATTAAAAATGAATTAAAAATTTGGTCACTTAATGAATTAAAAATTTTATCTACCATTTGTTCTTAAAGTCATGGTGAATGTGTTGAAAAAAAAAAGTTTTTGTCCTCTAAAAGATTTTAATCTATATAAGGACATCAGAGGATATGTAAATCTTGGAGGAGAAAACAAATGAAAATAAAATCAGAATGTCTGGTGCAGAGCAGAAGGAAATTTCCTTTGTATCTTAAATATAATTTTTCTAAAAATCAAGGTGATCTACATGGTTTTTATGACCATAGTCTGGTTTCTGAATGATTTATGGTCTTCTCAAACCAATGAAAAAGTTAATAAGAGTATTTATTTGAAGAACATTTTCATTTCGTGTATTGCTATTTAAGTGACTAATATAAGTATAAACCAGGTGAAATTACATAGTTAATGCATAACTATTTCAAAAAAAGTTAGCGTAATTAAAAATACTAGCTGTAATATCAACAGACCTAGGTCTTTCCTCAACTTTCCTAGAGTTAGAAAATTACCTCTGTAAGTTTTCTAGACTCTAAAATTTTGAGTCTAGAAATTTGGTCTAACTCACATTATGAAGATCAGATGTGCCCAGTGTGCTAGCATTTTTTTATGACCAAAAATTCATAGTATACATAAAATATTGGGAAGGTTAGAATTTCTGTAGACAAATAATAGTTTTAATGGTTCTTTGTCCCTCATCCTGTACTACACAACTTCTTTTCTGCTGCAGAAATCAACCAAATTCTCCATGAATTACAAAGATAATATTTATTTTTAATTCATGTTATGTGAAGTTGGCAGGATGGTTATAGCTCAGATAGTTCGTTCAATTTTTCTAGGCTCTGTTAATTTGACCAATTTATAGGAAATATGAAATGGGATGTCCATATGAAAATATCCCCTAAGAACTAAATTAATGCATGTATATTAGAAATGAATTTTATAAACATGCTTTCTTTTATGTTCTCTTTCTCCAAGACAGCACTGTAAGTAGCAAAATGTTATTCATTGACCTTCTCAAACTAATCTGTTACAATTTTTTTTAAAAGATTTTATTTATTTATTTGACAGATAGAGATCACAAGCAGGCAGAGAGGCAGGCAGAGAGAGAGAGAGGAGGAAGCAGGCTCCCTCAGAGCAGAGAGCCTGATATGGGGCTCGATCCCAGGACCCTGGGATCATGACCTGAGCCGAAGGCAGAGGCTTTAACCCACTGAGCCACCCAGGCGCCCCTAATCTGTTACAATTTTATAAAGAATCAGTCCCAAATTTCCATGCCGATTGCTCTAGAAAATCCGTTTTATTTCTTTCAGTGAGTCCCTGATTGCCAGCAGTTAGACTCCTTTTTGAATTCAACTTCTTATAGTCATTGATAAAATGAAATTAGTAACATATCACTTGCAGTATTAACATTCTGTCTTAAACTTATTCTCCCAAAGCAACTTCTCTAGGTGTATTTTCTACCTCCTACTTTAGCCAGACTAACACTTTTAACTTCGCCAAAACACACTGTGGACCACTACTTTTTCAGCTTTCTTTAACAGTAAAATTTATAAGCCTCTAGTCAGGTTACCAAAGAAAAAAAATTGTAAGAGAAGACACAAATTACAAATATCAGAAGTTGGAAAGTGCCCATCACTACTGATCCCATGAACACTGCAACATTAGAAAATGAATAGTAACAACTCTATGCCCACAAATTTGATAACCTGATAAAAGAACATTCCCTCAAAGTCATCATCTAAAGGAACTCCCACAAGAAGTTGTATAATCTGAATAGATTTCTATTAAAACAACCAATTCAGTGATTAACAACCTTCCTAAATGAAATTACCTGTTGCAGGTGGTTTCACCAGTGAATTCTGACAAACATTTCAATAATAAGTAATCATTCTTTACAATCTACCCAAAAAAATAGCTAGCAAACCCTTCCTAAGTCATTCTGTGAGGTCAGTTTTACTCCAATAACAAAAATATAGAAAAACTACAAACCAAGACGTTTCACGAAAACAGATATAAAACCTACGACAAGTCATTAGTCAATAAAATTCAACCCTGTATGAAAACAGCTATACACCATGAACAAGTGGAATGGATTCCAGGTATATAAGGCTGTATTAACATTTTAAAATTAATTATTATATTCCATCACAACATGTTAGACATGAAAAATTGATTGATACAGAAGTATTATTTGAAAATGCAATACCATTAATGATTGAAAAAACAAAAAACTTCCAACTAGACCTAGAGGGGAAAGTAATCAAGTTGATTTAAATTAAAACTAATGTCCTATTTAGTGGTGAGAAACCAGATACTTTCCCCCTAAAATCACCAACAAGATAAGGCTATCTCTTTTCACTATCCTAACTAAGTGTTGTACTGGAAGTCCTTGCTAACATAGTAAGAAAAAAAGTACATAAAAGGGATGCAAGTTGGAGAAGAAAAAATAAAGGGCAAATGAAAGCACTTAAGAAGCTGCTCAGTATCTTAGGGCATCAGGGAATTGCAAATTAAAACTGTACATATAGTGCAAGATACCACTGTGCATATAGAATGATTAAAACCCAAAACACTGAGGGACGCCTGGGTGGCTCAGTTGGTTAAGCAGCTGCCTTCGGCTCAGGTCATGATCCCAGCGTCCTGGGATCGAGTCCTACATCGGGCTCCTTGCTCAGCAGGGAGCCTACTTCTCCCTCTGCCTCTGCCTGCCATTCCGTCTGCCTGTGCTCGCTCTCTCTCCCTCTCTCTCTCTGATAAATAAATAAAATCTTTAAAAAAAAAAAAAAACAAAAACACTGAAGAATCAATGAAACAAGATGGAATTGGGAGGGAGACAAACCATAAGTGACTCTTAATCTCACAAAACAAACTGAGGGTTCCTGGGGGGAGGGGGGTTGGGAGAAGGGAGTGGGATTATGGACATTGGGGAGGGTATGTGCTTTGGTGAGTGCTGTGAAGTGTGTAAACCTGGTGATTCACAGACCTGTACCCCTGGGGATAAAAATATATGTTTATAAAAAAATAAAAAATTAAAAAAAAAGAAACCCAAAACACTGATGAGAATGTGCAGCAACAGAAACTCTCAGTCATTGCTTGCATGAAAGAAAATGGTCTGACCGCTTACATGTAGAACACAGTTTGGAAGGGGGTTTTTTTGTTTTGTTTTGTTTTGTTTTGTTTTTTAAGATTTTATTTATGTGACAGACAGAGATCACAAGTAGAGAGGTAGGCAGAGAGAGAGGAGAAAGCTGGCTCTCTGTCGAACAGAGAGCCTGATGTGGGGCTCCATCCCAGGACCCTGAGACCACGACCTGAGCCGAAGGCAGAGGCCTTAACTCACCCAGGTACCCCCAGCTTGGAAGTTTTTTTACGAAGTTGGTCATAGTCTTATCACATGATCCAACGGTTACTCTTCTAAATATTTACTCAAATGAGTTGAATACTTATGTTCACACAAAAAGCTGCACATAAAGTTTCTATCACTTCCTTTGTAATTGTAAAATATGGGAATCAACCAGAATGTCATACAATAAGTGAACAGATAAATTGATACATCCTAACAACTGAAAATTATTCAGCAATAAAAAGAAAGAAACTATCAAGTTTTGAAAAAACAGGGAGAAACCTTCAATATTTATTACAGAGAAGCCTGTCCACAAAGACTACATACAGTATCCTTCCAACTAAATGACATTCTGAAAAGACAGATATATGGAGATAGTAAAAAGAGAAGTGGTTGCTGGGAGTTAGGGGTAAGAGTGAAAGATCAGTAGATAGAGCACAGGAAATTACAGGGCAGTGAAAGTACTCTGTAGCACATTGTAATGAGTTATATACATTTATCAAAACTTCCAGAATATACAACACTAAGAGTAAACTCTAACATAAACGATGTACCCTAGGAAATGATAGCATAGCAGTGATGATTCAATTTTATTTTTTTTTAAAGATTTTATTTATTTATTTGACAAAGAGAGATCACAAGTAGACAGGGAGGCAGGCAGAGAGAGAGATAGAGGGAAGCAGGTTCCCTGCTGAGCAGAGAGCCCGATACGGGACTCAATCCCAGGACCCTGAGATCATGACCTGAGCCAAAGGCAGCGACTTAACCCACTGAGCCAGCCAGGCACCCTGATGATTCAGCTTTAACAAAGGTATCACACTAATGCAGCAAATTACTAACATGGGAAACTAAAGGAAGCTATATGTGGAGGAAAGGGATATATGCCAAATTCACAGTTTCTGCTTCATTTTTCTATAACCTAAAACTAGTCTCAAATATAATCTATTAATTTCAAAAACTCTCATTTCAAGTCCCAGTTTCACATGTAAAGAACTTGGAATTTCTTGCTAAGTCATAACAAATGAAAACACTAAACAGACTGAAAAATCAGTAACTCTTCATGGCTCTCTAAGAGAAGACAGGACACAGGGCTGTATCACCTGCCTCCAGCACTAGAGAGACAAACACAGGAAGACACAGGAGCTACGACTCACCGCGGTAGAGACTCTAGCAGAAATCACCACTGAAGGAGAACTAGGGTAGGAACACCCGAAGTACAGTTGCTGAGTTCCTAGAAGCTGAACACAAACAACTCTGAGAGTTAAAAACTCCCAGGAAGAGGAGTCATAAAATGGCCTCCACCAGATATACCTCCACGAGCTTGGCCAGGTTTCCTCAATAAGCAATGGAGAAAACTTCCCCCGCTTGTGTTTTCCGCAGGGGCCGGGGAAAATTTGAAGTTGGTAAATGTAGATAATTGTTCAGGATGAAATGCTCCGTATTTTGGAAGTCATGATACTATTCCTTCTACTTTAGTGAATGTTTCAAATTTTCAAAATTTTAAAATAAAAAAGAATGTTAAAAATATTTATTAACCAAATGAAAGATGAATGCAGGACACATTTGATTATATAATCCAAAATAAAATTAAGACATAAATCTTGGGATGCCTGGGTGGCTCAGTTGGTTAAGCCACTGCCTTTGGCTCAGGTTATGATCCCAGGGTCCTGGGATCAAGTCCCACATTGGGCCCCTTGCTCAGTGGGGAACCTGCTTCTCTCTCTGCCTGCCACTCTGCCTGCTTGTGCTTTCTCTCTCTGACAAATACATAAATAAATAAAATCTTAAAAAAAAGGACATAAATCTTCACATTCAGTACTGCTTAATATTAACTGCAAAGAGAGGTTTGAGCAAATTATGTAGTATGTAAATTATATCTCAGTAAAACTGTTTAAAAAAGAAAGGTTTCTTTTTGGCATGACCATTAAAGGTAGCACAGAAGAGCTTTGCTTGACATCCAAGCACAGGCTGGCAATTGAAAACCTACATTAATGTGTCACACCATTTCCATTTATTCTCCATTATTCCATCCTTTTTTTTTTCTTTTTTAAAGATTTTACATATTTATTTTAGAAAGAGAGAGAGAGAGCACACGAGTAGGGAGAGTAAAAGGGAAGATGGGGAGAGAGAATCTCAGACAGACTCCAAGCTGAGTATGGAGCCTGACTTGGGTCTCTATCCCAAGACTCTGAGATCATGACCAGAGCCAAAATCAAGAGTCACATGCTTAACCTATTGATCCACCACGGTGCCCCCTACTCCCTTCTTCTTAAGCATCACAGGACTTCCGTTTCTCCAACTTAGGTTAAATGGGGAAGGAAGGATTCTACGGTACCTTTGAAGAGACGCAGCCACCTGAGCTGGGATTCATTAGCATTGTGATCTGTTGATCTGTGTTGATTATATATCAACAGTATTTAAGAATAACAGTGCCAGTTACATTCTGATTTTCATCCTGTTCTTTATCCACCACCCGAACAGCTGACTCACCCATTTCGGGACCCTCGTACCACACCGCAGGACTCCAACAGCCACCAGGAGGAAACCCTGCCATTTGGAGTTGCATAGAACCCTCAGAGTGGCAGAAAGGTGCATGCCCAACTGAGGCCACCCCTAGCTCCGGAGGACTCCCCCAGCCACAATCCCAGGGACTGATGCACGGCCTGATACCTGTCCTCAGCTCATGCCCCACAGGAGCCTGCCCTAGTGCCAACAGATCAGTTCTGCGATGTCTGAAGCCCAAACCCTAACCTTAGATTGGGTTTTCAGGCTTCTGCCCCTTTTTCATGGCCTGGCCCACAAACCTTCCAGATTGATGACTGGCAAGCCACACCCCAGGACTCAGCCTGCCACCCAGGAAGAAACCATGCCATTTGGAGATGCACAAAACCCTCGGAGCGGGAGAAAACTGCATGCCCTCCTGAGTCCACCCCCACTACGGGTGGCTCCCAGCAGCTCCCGGCCACAAAACCAAAACCTGATGCATCACCTGAACCCCACCCTCAAATAAGCCCTCCGGGAATCTCACACCAGTGTGAGCTGATAGGGCCTGCCACGCCCCAAGGCCCTAATCCAAACACTGGATTGGGTTTTCAGGCTTCTATCCCAGAGACCTGGGCCCTAAACCCTCCAGATTGAGGACCCCTGAGCCACACCCCAAGGACTCTGCCTGCCACCCAGGAGGAAACCGTGCCCTTTGCAGCTGCGCAGAACTCTCAGAGCAGCAGAACCTGCATGCCCAGCTGAGGCCACAGATAGCATCAGCGGCCCCCCTCGCCAAAATCCCAGGGACTGATAGCACTACCCGATTTCTGCTCTCAAATCATCGCCCCAGGGAGCCCGCATTCGCACCAGGAGATAGGGCCTGCCATGCCCCTAGGCCCTAACTCTAACCCTAAATTGGGTTTTCAGGCTTCTGTCCAAACAGGTGTAGCCCCCAAGCCTTCCAGATTGGGGACCGCTGAAACACATCCCAGGACTCGGCCTGCCACGCTGGAGGAAACTGTGCCATTTGGAGTTGCGTAGAGCCCTCAGACTGGGAGAAATGTGCATGCCCCCCTCCAAGGCCACCCTCACTTTTGTCGTTCCACCAGGCCACCAGAATGGAGCCTGATACTCAGCCTGAGCCCCTCCCTCAACTCTGCCCACCCCTGAAAAGCTCCCCTCAGCTGGGGTCCTCATGAGAGCTGCATATCCCCCCTAGGAGTTTCCAGATGATCACAACAGGGACCTAACCACAAAGCTCTCTCAACAGGTGGGAGTGTGACCCGAACCACCACACAACACTGGCCAATTCTCACGAGCTTTCTCCCCAAATCGATATCTATTTGGGGAGAAAGCTCGTGAGAATTGGCCGAAACCCCCAGCGAACTCCCTTCTGGCTGCGTGGGCCTTCAGGGGAGCCACCAAGGCCTGGCCCGAGTTCCGGAGTGGTCACTGTCACTGCCGGAACCCTGCAAGAAAGCACTCTAAAAGCCAGGTGCACACGTGGCCAAACCCTCCCTCAATTCAGCCCCCTGGGGATTCGTTTTCAGCACTGGCAGATCCGGCCTGCCATTACCCTAGGCCCTCACCCTTATGCTAGGTTGGCTTTTCAGGCCTCTGTCCCCAGGGGCCTGTCCCCCAAGCCCTCCAGATTGGAGACCCCTGAGCCACACCCTAGGAGTCCCCCTGCCAAAAGATGGAAACCGTGCCTTCTGGAGCTGCACAGAGCCTTCAGACCAGGAGAAACCTACCTGCCCCCTACCCAGGCCACCCACACAGAGCCTGATGCTGAGCCTGAACGCCTCCCCCAACTCCTCCCTGGAAAACTCCTCTCAGCTGGGGCTCTCTCGGGAGCCCCGTGTCCCCTGCTCGAGTTCCCAGATGGTCACAACCTGCTCCTAGGGAGAAAGTGCTCTAAGGAGGGGGCACGATTGGGGCCTGAATCCCCACACAATGCTGGCTAATTCTCAGGAGCTTTCTGCCCAAATCAACATCAATTTGGGCAGAAAGCTCGGGAGAACTGGCAAGCACTTGGTGGCGATTTGGTCTGGAGATAGGCCTAGAATAAGTATTTTTTGTTTTTGTTTTTAGGATTTTATTTGCTTTTGAGAGAGTGAGCAAGCACGAGAGTGGGTGGAGGGTGGCAAGCAGAGGGAGAAGCAGGCTCTCCCTGAGCAGGTAGTCCAGGCAAGAGACTCCATCCCAGGACCCTGAGGTCATGACCTGAGCTAAAGGCTGCCCTTTAATTGAATGAGCCACCTAGGCGCCCCTTATATTATGTATCTTTTAATGTTTAAATCCTTGAAGGATCCAGCATCACATGGATTCTGTGTCCAATGGCCTTAGCAGGAATCTGATATGAACCTCGCCACTGCTTCCTTGGGTCTAAGTTACCTTTCCTCAAATTACTCTGGTTTGTTTTCGATTGGCCACCAGGAGTCACTGTGTTCTTTGCTTTATACATATATCTAAGCATGTCTCACCTAGATAGAAAAGTCAGTTTCATCTCTAACATAAATACCTTCAATTTTTTTAAAATGTTATTTATTTATTTGACAGACAGAGATCACAAGTAGCCAGAGAAGCAGGCTGAGACAGAAAGGGGAAGCAGGCTCCCAGCCGAGCAGAGAGCCCGATGTGGGGCTCAATCCCTGGGCCCTGAAATCAGGGCCTGAGCCAAAGGCAGAGGCTTTAACCCACTGACCCACTTAGGTGCCCCTTAACCTTCAATTTTAAGAAGAGCTGTTTGGTCCCTTTGGTTTCAGAGACAACCACTTACAGCCAGTAAAAATGGCCTTCACCCTGTGTAAACCTGGCGATTCACAGACCTGTACCCCTGGGGATAAAAATATATTATATGTTTATAAAAAAGTAATAATAATAATAAATAATAAATGGAAAATAAATGAAAAAAAAATGGGCTTCACCCACAGCCCGCCAGACATATTTGTTTTATATAAGTCCTGTCAGCCGCAGGTCTTCACAGCCTCCAAAATGGTGGAAAGAGCCGTATATCATTAATAAAAGTCACAGACTTAAATTTAAAACAACATAGAGGGGGCATCTGGGTGGCTCAGTCATTAAGCTTGTGCCTTTGGCTTGGGTCATGATCTCAGGATCCTGGGATTAAGCTCCACATCAGGCTCCCTGCTCCATGGGAAGCCTGCTTCTCCCTCTCCTACTCCCCCTGCTTCTGTTCCCTCTCTCGCTGTGTCCCTCTCTGTCAAATAAATAAAGAAAATCTTAAAACAAAAACAACATAAGAAAGGTCCTCAGAATCTAGAACTAGGCAGAGGTTTTTTGTTTTTTGTTTTTTTTTAAATAAGGATTTTATTTATTTGACAGAGAGGGAGAGAGCACAAGTCAGGGGAGCAGCAGACTCCTAAGCAAGGAGCCCGATGCGGGACTTGAGGCCAGAACCCTAGGATCATGACCTGAGCAGAAGGCAAACACCTAGCTGACTGAGCCACCCAAGAACCCAAGGCAAAGAGCTCTTAAGAGTTGAAACTAAAAGCAGGATTCATAAAAGGAAAAATTCATAAATTGGATTTCACTAAGAACTATTGCTCCATGAAAAACCTCACAGAGGATGAAAAAACAAACGAGTCGGGAAAAGTATTTGCAAACCACATATTTTTAAAGTAGGTGAAACAGGCCTCTACTAGGAGATACCATTGGGGCTTTCATAGCCAGTGAGAAGTCCGGCCTGGCTTCAGAGCTTCCAAGGATGAAGTAATGTTAGGGGCAAGGGCAGCTGGTGACTTAAATCTTCACCATCCTACAAATTCTAGGGCCCTTAAGAATTGTATTAAATGGGGGCTCCTGAGTGGCTCAGTGGGTTAAAGCTGCTGCCTTTGGCTCGGGTCATGATCCCAGGGTCCTGGGATCGAGCCCCGCATCAGGCTCTCTGCTTGGCAGAAGCCTGCTTCCTCCTCTCTCTCTGCCTGCCTCTCTGCCTACTAGTGATCTCTGTCTGTCAAATAAATAAATAAATAAAATCTTTAAAAAAAAAAAAAAAGAATTGTATTAAATGTGCTTTGCCTGGGGTAAGTGGAATAGCAAAGCCTGCAGAACAGCACATTTATGACATGGTTTATTGAATGTTCAGCACACTGTTGGAAACTACTGCCCAGAATAAAAGATTCCCGTCCAAATAGGACTGCTCATGGACACTGCACCTGGTCACCCAGGAGCTCTGATGGAGATAGCCAATGCGATTCACGTTGGTTTCATTACTGCTAATACACATCCATTCCGTAGCCCATAGAGCAAGGAGTAATTTCAATTTTTTTTTTAAAAGATTTATTTATTTATTTGTTTGACATATAGAGATCACAAGTAGGCAGAGAGGCAGGCAGAGAGAGAGGAGGAAGCAGGCTCCCCGCAGAGCAGAGACCGATGCGAGGCTCCATCCCAGAACCCCGGGATCATGACCTGAGCTGAAGGCAGAGGCTTTAACCCACTGAGCCACCCAGGCACCCCGTAAGGAGTAATTTCAACTTTTAAGTCTTATGTTTTTTAAATATTTTTTATTTGTTTATTTTGAGAGAGAGAGAGCATGAGAGGGGAGGTCAGAGGGAGAAGCAGACTCCCCAAGGAGCTGGGAGCCCGATGTGGGACTCGACCCCAGGGCTCTGGGACCATGACCTGAGCCGAAGGCAGTTGCTTAAACCAACTGAGCCACCCAGGTGCCCAACTTTTAAGTCTTATTTTAAGACTTTTTAAGTCTTATTCTTTAAAAAATAACTTATATTAAGACTATCACTGCCATTGATATTGAATTCTCTGATACATCTGGAAAAATGAGAACCTTCCAGGAAGAATTTGCTATTCTTGATGCCATTAAGAACATCTGTTATTGGGTGCCTGGGTGGCTCAGTGGGTTAAGCTGCTGCCTTCGGCTCGGGTCATGATCCCAGGGTCCTGGAATCGAGTCCCGCATCGGGCTCTCTGCTCAGCAGGGAGTCTGCTTCCCTCTCTCTCTCTCTGCCTGCCTCTCTGTCTACTTGTGATATCTGTCAAATAAACAAAATCTTAAAAAAAAAAAGAACATCTGTTATTCCAGGTGAGTGGTCAAAGTAGCAATAATTACAAGTTTGGAGGAAGCAAATTCCAGTCCTCACTGGAGGACTGAAGGCTTTAAGACTTCAGTAGAGAAAGTGACTGCAGATGTGGTTCAAACAGCAAGAGAACTAGAATCAGATGGAGCCTAAGATGTGCGTGAGTTGATGCAATCTCATGACCAAACCTGAATGAGTTTCTTCTGATGGAAGAGCAAAGAAAGTGGCTTCAGGAAATGGAATCTACTCCTATAGAAGATGCTGTGAAGACTGTTCAAATGACAACGGATTTAGAATATTACATGAACTTAGTCTATAAAGCACCAGCAGGCGGGAGAGGAGGCTCCAATTCTGAAAGATGTTCTGTGGGTAAAATGCCATTGAACCGCATAGATTCACGCTACCCAGAAATTGCTCCTGAAAGGAATAGATGAAACAAACTTCCTTGTTGTTTAAAGAACCTGCCACAGTAACCCCAGCCTTCAGCAAGGAACCTCCCTCATCAGGCAGCAGCCATCAACATCAGAAGCCAGACAGCCCACCAGGAAAAAGACCACCACTAGCTGAAAGCTCAGATGGTGGTTAGTATTTTTAGCAATAAAGTATTTAATTAGGGCATCTACATTTTTTAGACATGATGCTTTTGCACATTTAATGAACTACAGCATTGTGTAAACCAAACTTTTCTATGCACTGGGAAACCAAAAAATTCATTTGACTCACTTTGTTTTAATACCTGCTTTACTGCAGTGGTCTGGAAGCAAAATCACTATCACTCTAAGGTATGCCTGTGAACAGAAGATAAAAGGAATAACAACGAAAATTGAGTGGAGGGTTGCCTGAGTGGCTCAGTGGGTTAAAATCTCTGCCTTCGGCTCAGGTCATGATACCAAGTTCCTGGGACTGAGCCCCACATCGGGCTCCCTGTTCAGCAGGGAACCTGCTTCTCCCTCTCTCTACCTGCCTCTCTGCCTACTTGTGATCTCTGTCAAATGAATAAAATCTTTTAAAAAAATAAAGAAAATTGAGTGGAAATTTTAAGAGAATTCTAGAAAAAAATATAAAGATAAGCAAAGGCAGTCGCAAACATACAGAATTGGACTCCCCAGATAAAACAAAAGCAATGGAACAGATCCACTCTGAAGAAAGTACTCAAGATACTAAATGAAACCAAAAGAACACACGGTGCTCAAGAGGAAATGGTCCAGAGAGTTAGAGTTAATATAAAAGACCCTTTTGCATTGAACAGTCAGGCAAGATACTCGAGGGGGATGGGAGCAGGGGAGCAAGCTGGTCTCAGATCTGAAGGACGCTCAGCATTTACCAGTAGAACAATGCTCCTAATATCCTTGAGCAAAAGGAGAGACAGGCAGTCTCTCAAGAAAAAAAAAGAACAGAAGAGTTAACAATGGGCATTACAGGGCATTACACATACGTAACTGAAGGAAAAGGGACTTTAAAAAGCGAGCGGATAGAAGTAGCAGAACAAGCAGTGGGAAATCTAATGATGTAGGAGGAATGACAGTTGAAAAGTTGAGGGGAGGGGCGCCTGGGTGGCTCAGTGAGTTAAGCCTCTGCTTTCAGATCAGGTCATGATCTTGGGGTCTCCCGATCAAGTCCCGCATGGGGCTCTCTGCTCAGCGGGGAGCCTGCTCCGCCCCCCCCCACTTGTGATCTCTGTCAAATGAATAAATAAAATCTTAAAAAGAAAAGTTGGGGGGCGTCTGGGTGGCTCAGTGGTTAAGCCGCTGCCTTCGGCTCAGGTCATGATCTCAGGGGTCCTGGGATCGAGTCCCGCATCGCGCGCTCTGCTCGGCAGGAAGCCTGCTTCCCCCTCTCTCTCTGCCTGCCTCTCCACGGGTTTGTGATCTCTGTCAAATACATAATAAACTCTTAAAAAAAAATTGAGGGGAAGGTGGTACATGATAATAGCTGGTTTCTCTGTAAACTGGAGTTGAGCGGGGTTTAACACCAAAAGATAACTGATTCAGATTAAGAGGTGGAGAAGAGGGGCGCCTGGGTGGCTCAGTGGGTTAAAGCCTCTCTCTTCTGCTCAGGTCATGATCGCAGCATCCTGGGATCAGCCCTGCATTGGGCTCTCTGCTCAGCAGGGAGCCTGCTTCCCCTTTTCTCTTTGCCTGCTTCTCTGCCTACTTGTATCTTTCAAATAAATAAATAAAAATCTTAAAAAAAAAAAAAAAGAGCTGGAGAAGACTGGAAGATGTAGGAAGGGAAAAATGTAATTACTGTTCACATTAGAAAAATAGGTACTAAGGAAAAGTAAAAATATTAAGGAGGTTTAAGTTTTAGGGATAACCACTGAAAGAAAACCTGAATTCTAAGTTCCTGAAGAAGTACACACATTTACAAATGTGGCCGGTATGATACGAAGAGAAAAATCACCCACTGATGTTCAGGTTGCATTAGACAAAGAAATCTCAATCTCTGCTGCATTGAAGAGTCACAGAAGAGTGATACAGAAGGCTGAAGAGGCAAAAATTATACAATTTCTTTACAAAAAAATTTGTCTTAAATTTGTCATTCCGTCAGAGAACACGCTTATTCAAAATACTAAGTATTTGAGAATGAGGGATTAACATCAGAAATTTATTTCCAAGTATCTCAGTAAAAAGTGTTAAGCATTGCTAATACCGAGGTGAAATAGACTTACTAGCCTAATCCTGGGAACTTTTCTAAGTTAAAAATAAAAATGTAGACACCAGACTGGCTCAGTCAGTAGAACAAGCAACTCTTGATATCAGGGTCTGAGTGTGAGCTCCATGTTGAATTCTTGAATATTTTTAGGGGTGCCTGAAAGTCAGGATTCCAGAGTCCTGCCTTCAAGCCCCACGTCAGGGGCCCTGCATCTCAGAACACCTGAGAAAGGAACTCAAAAGGAAAGCTGAAAGAACTATATAACAGTATTTAAAGTGCAGAAAGTAATTTTCATCTCTCAGCCACTTTTGTGCAGTCTTGAATAGGTTTTCCATGAAAAATATACACCACCGAATTTTGTTGCAAGCTAAATGAAACTTTAAGCCTTCCCACAACTTATCCATGTTAGTAGACTAGGACAGCTAGACTAGACCTAAGTAGAGTAACCTCTTAAGACCTACTTTGGTAGTGAGCAGAGGCCAATATTTAATGTCCTCCCCACAACATAACCCATTACCCTTTCCATTTGTTGCAACCAGTCTTCAAGTTCATGCTGTTTCTGCCTCCACCCCATTCTGAGGACCAACAGATTATGGTTCCATACCTATGTACTAGGGGATTTATTTCTTCACCCAGGTCTCCAGTTGCTTCTCCTCCACATGGAACACTTTGAACACGTATTTCACCTCTATCTCCCTCCCAGTTTTCAAGAGCTCTTCCAGAAGGTGGTATGTACAAGAATCTGTCTTTTAAAAGATTTGAAAGAGCAAGAGAGATCACGAGCAGAGGGGAGGGTAGAAGGAAAAAGATTCCCCATTGAGCAGGGAGCCTGATGTGGGGGGTCGATCCCAGGACTCCGAGATCAAGACCTAAGCCAAAGATGACACTTTAACCTACTGAGCCACCCAGGCCACCCAGTATCTGTCTCCTTGCTTTCCAACCTTACCCAGGAATATCAGCTCCCTTTCCAGTAGGACATCACCACAGATTAGAATGCCAGTTTACATGCTAGTAATGTCCTAAGAATTCTTATTCATTAAACATACAGAAAAAATGAGTTAAAAAAAAAAAAAACAAGACTCAGTAACAGATATTCAAATAACTCAATTTTATTAAGATCCTCTACACACACACTTCCTACTGAAAACTGAAGAGCACAACAAAAAAATTTTATTACAATGTCAGAAAACCAGAAAATCTAGCATATGTACCCACCCTAATTTTGCTTACCAAACCACCCAGAGTTTTCTTGTATTCCTTCTGCACAAGTTACTTGGCTTCTAATTTTTGATATTAGATCTTATCTTAATGACTTCAGGTCTCTCAAACACACAGGCAACATTCAAAACCTATTAGTGCTTCCTTAGGTCAAATCAAAAGGTGCAAGCATACTGAAAAATCATCCAAATGCAAACTACAGGATTCCTCACAAATTACAGGCATCACGGTTAAAAAAAAAAAGATATAAAAAAAAAACCCTTGTAATATCACAGATTATCAAAATATTAGTTTGCCCTAACATAGAGCAGCCTTCCAAGCTGCTGCAAAATGATCCTAAAATCACTAGCAGAAAGAAAGAGTTCAAGAATAAAAGTCTGTTTACATTGGCTCCACGTCATAATTATTCTCCATGCTGGTTTCCTCAGCAAGATCTTTGTGATACAGGCAATAATGACAGCGACATCTGAATCTTTCCACTCTTGTTTCACCCTGAGAAGAAATGAAATGAAACGAATTTAACTGCATTAACAACTTAAATAAAATGGATTAACTGCACCATGAGATGTAACCACCCTCAAATCCAGACTTAGTTATTATGATAACCTTTTAAGTTAACTCCAGTGGAGCACGGAGACGAACTCAGGGCTTGAACTCACCCACAGATCAAGACTAGAGCTGAGATCAAGAGTTGGATGCTTCAAATAAGTCAATCGGAAAAAGACAACTATCATATGATCTCCCTGATATGATCAAGTGGAAAGGCAATGTGGGGGGTTGGGGGGGGGGAGAATCAATGAAAAAAGATGGGATTGGGAGGCAGACAAACCATAAGAGACTCTTAATGTCACAAAACAAACAGGGTTGCTGGGGGAAGGGGGTTGGGTTATGGACAGTGGGGTGGCTATGTGCTATGGTGAGTGCTATGAAGTCTGTAAACCTGGCAATTCACAGACCTGAACCCCTGGGGCTAATAATACATTATATGTTTATTAAAAACATTTAAAAATTTAAAAAGAGTTGGATGCTTCACCAACTGAGCCACTCAGGCACCCCTAAGCTAGCCTTTGGAGTACACGTTTTTAGAGGCAAAGAGGCAAGACTGAAATGTATGGGTACCAAAGAATGCCAGACTGTGGGTCATTTTGTGATAGGAACACCTGATTGTCAACCAGTAAAAAAAATGTATCCATGTCATTCTCTGAATCCCTTCAAAGTAACTGGACCCAGTACTTGGGGTTGTCTGCTCTTACTATAGATTATCTTCATGACCATGTTTTTGACATTTGTAAAAGTACAAATGTACCAAGGATTAAAACTAATGTAAATAACAGACTTGAGGTGATCGTGGGTCTCTGTAGGTTCGCCAACTGTACAAATTCACCATGGCATGGAATGTTCATAGTGGTGGGCACTGTTCAGGAGCTACCCGGGAAGGTTCAACCTTCTGCTCTGCTTTGCCATTAATCTAAAACTGCTCTAAGAAAAAAAGGAAAAAAATAGAACTAAAGAATTACAAACATAAATGGGATTTCTCTAGAGTTCTCAGAGATTTAGAAGGTCCAAATCCATTCCCCTTTTCTCCTCTCAAAAAACAAACAAAAAAACAACAAACAAACAGCAATAACAACAACAAAAAAAAAACCAGAACAAAACAAAAACCAGAAACTAGATAGCCACCCACATGTATAACGTGAGAAAATCTTATTTTACCTCCTCCGTTTCCTTCTGCTGTAGATCTTTTTGAAGCTTTATGGGGGGAAAAATAGATATTTATTCAAAAACCATCAAAAAGGCTGGATTACTAACATTATACATCTACCATCAATTGTTGGACAATCCTGAAAACACAAGTGCTGTTCACACCCTGTGCCCATCATTCTGCCCATCATTAATTTAAAAGATTTGTCAGAGACAAGAGAACGAGGCTGCACAAGAAGGGGGAGCAGCAGGGAGAACAAGCTTCCCACTGATCAGGGAGCCTGATGTGGGACTCAGTCTGAAGACCCTGGGACCATGACCGGAGCCAAAGGCAGAGGCTTAACAGACTGAGCCCCCCAGGCTTCCCGTAGGGCATCATTTTTTTTTTTTTTAAGATTTTATTTTTTTATTTGACAAAGATCATTAAGTAGGCAGAGAGAGAAGAGGAAGCAGGCTCCCTGACAAGCAGAGAGCCCGATGTGGGGCTCAATCTCAGGACTCTGGGACAATGACCTGAGCTGAAGGTAGAGGCTTTAACCCACTGAGCCACCCCGGCTTTTTTTTTAAAGATTTTATTTATTTATTTGATAGACAGAGATCACAAGTAGTCAGAGAGGCAGGCAGAGAGAGAGGAGGAAACAGGCTCCCTGCTGAGCAGAAAGCCCGATGTGGGGCTCAATCCCAGGACCCTGAGACCATGACCTGAGCCGAAGGCAGAGGTTTTAACCCACTGAGCCCCCCCGGACATCATTCTTAATGGCTCACTGAGCACCAGGTGGGACAGCACTGTCTGCTAAGATCCCACAAGCCTACCTGAGACCCCGGGTTTAGGTAGCGCTGGTACTGAATCATTCGAATCATTCTTGCCATCCTTTCCTTCCGGGCTGTTAACAAGGTCCTCACTCCAGTCCTCCTCCCACTGCTGCTGAGGATACGCTCCACCAGCCCCTGTGGTTTCCTCTCTCTGCCTGGCTGCTGAGACGGATACTCTGGCAGAGGGGAAGGGAGGAGGATACTAGAGTCTAGGGTCAATTTACCAAGGTTCTTGGTTAATACTTCGGAGATCGTTTGAGAGGCACCTATAAGAAAAGAGAAAGTTAAAATCCATCATAGAGTGCACTGTATCATTCAGAAGTCACTGGTCTCATGCTCGAAGGAGGTCTGCTCCTCCGAAGTTCCACAATGGGACGTTCTTCAAGATGGAAGATCACATCTAGTGCCATCACCTACGGTGCCTGTGTAAGATGCTGAACGTGGTGAGACCGTACATCTGAGAACATGCTGAAGAAGCCACTATTGATAGGACTCCTGGGTGGCTCAATTGGTTAAGTATCTGCCTTAAGGGGGAGTCTGCTTCTCCCTCTGACCTGCTCTCTCATGCTCTCGCTCATTCTCTCAAATAAATAAAACCTTTTTTAAAAAAATTATAAAAGTATCTGCCTTCAGCTCAGGTCATGATCCCAAGGTCCTGGAATCAAGCCCCGCATTAGGCTCCCTGCTCATCGGGGAGCCTGCTTCTCCCTTTGCCTCTGCCTGTTGGGTCTCCCTGCTTGTGCTTTGTCAAGTAAATAAAATCCTAAAAAGAATCCATGATGACGGGGGACAGCTGGGTGGCTCAGTTAGTTTAGTGGCCAAATGGATGTCACCTCAGGTCTTAATCTCATGATCTTAGGGTCATGAGATCAGCCCTGTTAGGCTCAGCCCTCAGCTTGCTCGAACTGGAGTCTGTCCCTCTCCCTCTAAAAATAAATATAACCTTAAAAAAAAAAAAATCCACTGATGGGAAACAGTTCTTTAAAAAACTTTCCTGCTCCTCCTGTTGTTGGTAGTTCTAAAGGTTAGACTCCCTCTCCCCACAGGATCAACACGTACCTAAATACATGATTCCAAGTGGAAAAACACGGGAGAGAAATCAGGTATTTGTAGTTTTCCCATTTTCACTTTTGTTAATTTGTAACAGAAGAGGGGAAGAGACACACAAAGCATTAACGCAAATAAAAAAATCAGTGAACAAGTTTCAGCACTTGGTAACAATTCTAAACATCTTAAGTTTCACAGAGGAGGGGTCAGGAGGCAGGTACAGGCTTGTGAAACAGACAAACCCCACATACAACAGTCTCTCCATGGGACCCCTGGGTGGCTCAGTTAGTTAAGCATCTGCCTTTGGCTCAGGTCATGAGGCTCCCTCCTTTGCCAGGAGGCTGCCACTCCCCTTGCGTGTGCTCTGACAAATAAAACCTTAAAAACAACAACAACCGGAACTAAGAAGCTAAATTGTTACCCTCTTCACTCACATCCAACCTGATCACCGTACAAAACCTCTCTCACTCCAACTCCAAAATCAGCCACTCACCTCTTCGATCCAAACCATTAGGCATACCCCATTCACTCTCCTAGCAGTTAACGTTCATTTTCCCTGTGAAAGCACTCAGTAAGAGAGTCAGGATCCATTCGACTTTTAGGGACTTGTGCGCATATAAATAATGATCCCTAGCTGGGAACCATCATGTACTAAGGCAGACTGGAGGAAAAACAGAGATCGAATTATACAGATAACCGCTCTTCGTTAATTTCCCCCTTGTACATATCCACCCAGGTTCTTTCCTCAAAGATGGGGGAAGGCAGGTCTGGGCTGGGGATGGGATGCTGACAAATTACCAAGTATCAGCAAGCTTCCCACCCAGCTTTCTAGCTGCCCAGTGAGGACGGACTCAGGCCTACCCATTAATCAGGGTTCAATAAGATTTCAAAGACATTGGGTGGTTCTCCGTGGCTAAGCCTGGGATTGGGTACCGCTCCCAGAAATGAGTTCTGCTACAGCAAGAAGCCAGGAGAGGACCTAATTGACAGTATTTCTGGGGCACTGTTCCTAAGAACGCCCTCTAAAGTGTCCTACTAATTTACATTATAGAGCACATTCCTGGCTTTAAGTATTCCCCTTCCTTCAATTTCCTCTGAAAAGCCATTTCCCTGTTTAACATTCCTAAAGGGTAAATTTAGCTGGTAAACCAACCCAAAAAAGGTTGCTGAGGTGAGAAAAATTTTAGGTTAAATCAGTTTTGGTTTATAGTGTTTTTTCCTTTCTGCCACTTCTGGTAGGCAGACATTCTGAGGCACGACCTAGGAGAATTCATAGCTCTTCCCTAGAAACTGGGCTGAAAACATTGCAAGTGTTCCTGAACGTACTAAGTAAACCATGCAGTTCTCAACACCCCCTCCCCAACTTCCCCTCCTCCTCCTGGATTTCTTTACTGGGGAGACCTATCCAACCTTGGCCCTCCTGTCTGGAAGGGGTTCCCCTTCCTGCATTTCTCTTTAAAAGACTGAAGTCAATTTAAGAAGGAAGGCAACCTCTTCACTCCCAAACCCTCTGTTGTCAGAAAGGGTACCGTTGGGCTTACCTGAGCTTTCCTGGGAATCCTCTTCATTGGGTGTCTGAGATGATCCCGGAGCCCAGGTTGGGTAAAGCTGCTCTGGCGAATCCATTGGAAGCCTAGTGACAGACCGAGGCTCCTCCTCGATCTTTGGGGTCCGGTGGGAGGTGATGCTCAGGTCCCACCTTGCTACAAAGTAGCCTGCCAAAAACTTAACAGCCCAGAAAGAGGGAGAAAAAACCCAAACTTCACCAACAGGCAGAGTAGCAAGAGAAAAATCAAACCCCAAAGTTTTCATCCGGTTTCCTTTTAAAACAACAGATAAGCCAATCAACCAGCCTATTTTAATGTAAATGCTAATGGTTAAAGGGATAAGGTGAGTGGCATAGTCCTATTAGCGGACTAATAGGGTAATTCTTCATCTGCTCTGCATTAAGATAATCATACTCTCTGTCACGTAGGCAGAAAATTTTAAAAGAAGCTCTGTGGTTGTATCTCCCTTAAGGTTGCCTTGAAAGTTGGTTTATTCCAGACTTCTGGAAATGCTTCTTGGTTTGTAAACTGGGCTTCCCGCCCCCCGCCCCACCCCGGGGTTCTAGTGCTGAGAGATAAAGGGTGAT
This sequence comes from Mustela nigripes, assembly GCF_022355385.1. Lineage (NCBI taxonomy): Eukaryota > Metazoa > Chordata > Mammalia > Carnivora > Mustelidae > Mustela > Mustela nigripes. The sequence continues at coordinate 52,232,954 of NC_081562.1, forward strand.
TCCCCACCCATCCAACTGCTGATTAACTCCCCGTTAAATTAATTGAGAAAGTTTCCTTAAAAGTTTTCCTTGCCTGACTTCTTAAACCCGAGGATGCTAGTAAGGGAACGGAGAGGAGAAATAAAGTGTCCCCTATAAACACCTTAAGAGCTTGCTATGTTATGGATGTGTGCTTTAGATCTGTAATTTTAGATTGTTTTCTAGACCATTGAATTGCATTTAACATTTGTGAGCAGCTGAAATTAACCAAATTTATAAATTCCCACCCTCGCCCCAATACTTGTTCTGAACTCTGGAAACGAGCGCCAATATGAAGTGCAGATTTTCTGCTGCAGGTGGAGAATGAGTCCGCCGCCTTCCCCATACATGTTTTTCCCATCACGTAGTTAATGTGCGTCTTCCCCTCTACCGGCTTTAGCTGGAAATCAGGAGAAACTACTCAAACGTCATCTTGTTTTAACTAAAAAGCAAAAGTCAAAGTTCTGATAAAGAAATATTTTGCAGATGAGAAGCAGCCATAAATACACATTAGGTACAATACTTTATTCAAGTGGTTCTTTAAAAATATGGCCTGTGGACAGGCAGTGTCCCCGGCCCCTGGTAACTTGTTGGATATGATTTTAAAAAAGCCCTGAGCTCCAACCCAGATCCGCTGAATCAAAGACTCTCCCAGCAGTTTCGCAGGCCTCCCAGGTGATTCTGCTCAAGCCACAGCTTAAAAAGAACTGATTGATGGCAATCTCAACCCCACTCCTCTTCTGTTCTCAGCGGTTCCTGCTTTGCCACCAGTGCCTGCCCAACAACAGTTTCAGAATTCTGCGGGAGATGTGAGGGCAAACATCAGATGGCAGGAGGTGTAAGATGAAGAAGACAGTGAAAAGTGCTGGCATAGACTCTCGCTCAAAAAATGCAGGTTTAGGGGCGCCTAGGTGGTTCAGTGGGTTAAAGCCTCCTCCTTCAGCTCGGGTCATGATCTCAGGGTCCTAGGATGAGCCCCAATCCCGCTCTCTGTTCAGTGGGGAGCCTGCTTGCTTCTGCCTCTCTGACTACTTGGGATCTCTGTCTGTCAAATAAATAAAATCTTTTTTTTTTTTAAGATTTTATTTATTTGACAGACAGAGATCCCAAGTGGGCAGAGAGGTGAAGGACCCCAGGTCAGAACTATAGTATAGCCTATAAGTTTTAACATTCTTTTTATAACCAGCTTATGCTAACTAAGAGACTGCGGCCAGCTGACCGTAGATAAGGGAGTCAGCAAGCAGCATAACAGGATAACGAATAGCAAAAATCTGTGTTTAACCCAGCTGTTTCTGGCTTCTGTATAATAATGCTTCTAATGCTTTGCTAAGAAATGAAAAATTGCTTAAAACCTCGCTCGCTGTGTAATCAAATAAAGTTATACCTTTCCCTTGTTAAAAATTTCCCCTACTCCTAAGTAAAATTGATAAGGGTTGTCTCCCGTACCAAGGCCTGAGACGTGCGGTTCAGCACGTATATAGATAAAGGTTAGAAACATGCAATTCAACAGGTACCCTCTACTGTACACTATCTGAACGGTGACTGGCCAGAATGTAGGTCCTCCAAAGCCAATCCGCTAACACCAAGTATGCCTTTTTCAAATGTTCAAATTGTCAGCCAATCAGCTCCGTCCCATCCAAAACTTGTTTGTACCTGTCTATAAAAATCCTGCACCACCCCAGCCTGGGGTGCTCAGCTAGCAGGAGCTGCTGACCACCCGCAGGCGCCTGCTATACAATAAAGAACCTCTTGCTGTTTGCATCCTGTGGCAGAGTTGAATTCTTGGGTAAGGGGATCTGCGGGTCTTTCAGAGGCAGGCACAGAGAGTGGAGGAAGCAGGCTCCCTGCTAAGCAGAGAGCCCAATGCAGGGCCTGATCCCAGGACTCCAGGATCATGACCTGAGCCTAAGGCCTTGGCGTTAACCCACTGAGCCACCCAGTTGCCCAAATAAATAAAATCTTAAAAAAAAAAAAAATCCAGGTTTAGAGAGGGCCATTCCTATGGGAGGGTGTGGGATGTGGATGGCGGAGAGGCGGTTTGCATTAACAGGACAGAAGCCGAGCCAACAGAATGCCAAAAATAGGAGACCCAGGGTAGTTGGGAAACACCCCCCTCCTCACCACCAAGGCTTAAAAAGATCAGATTTTAAAAATCTTTAAAAGTTATAACATCTTTCTAAGTAATGTGGTTTTTTTCTTTATAGTATGAAAGATGAGGTAAAAAGTCAAACAGAATGAAGCAACTCGAAAACAGAAAGCCAAAACAACCCAAACTGTAAAAGAACACATCAAGAATATGATACTTAATTTCTCCAGAGATGAGAGATCATACCTAATATTTTTTAAACAAAAAGATACCCCTTTTAAAGAAGGAAAACAGGCACCTCTGCCTTCCACTCAGGTCATGACCCCAGGGTCCTGAATGGAGCCCTGAATCGGGCTCTCTGCTTGGTGGGGAGCCTGCTTCCTCTCCCTCCCTCTCTCTCTCTCTCTGTCTCTCTGCCTACTTGTGATCTCTGTCTGTCAAATAAATAAAATCTTTAAAACTAACTAAATAAGAAGGAAAAAAACAACAAAAAGAGTACCTGGAAATTAGACATGATATTAAAACAAAAAAAAAGGTTTGAAGTTAAAAACCAAAGATATTCCCTTAATAAGTAAAATGGAATCACAAACAGATGTAAAATAGAGAAAATATAAGATGAGAATTTAAAATCAGAAACATAATGGCTCAGATTCCTCAATAACTGAATGCTAGAGCATAGCGGAGAAACACCTTCCAAATTCTGAAGGAAAATGCTTTCCAACCCAGGATTCTGTAGTTAGTCAAACCATTGAGCAAGTGTGGAACATTCTCAGACACACAGTTTCTCAAAAATGTCATCACCAGGATAGATTCTTGATGGCAGAACCCTACCAGGTAAATACTTCTAAAGTCATGAAACGGAGAGGCTGCTCATAGACCATATTAAAAAGCTCATATCTCTCAGTTTTGTTCATTCTATTTGAGGTGCACAGCAAAAAAGCAGAGTAAAAGGGATGGGGTAAACATGGATTCAGAATGTTAAAAACAAGAAAACGTGCCACCTGGGTGGCGTAGTCAGTTGAGTGTCTGCCTTTTGCTCAGGTCATAATACTGGAGTCTTGGGATTGAGCCCCATGTGGGGCTTCCTGCTCTGGTGGGGAGCCTGCTTCTGTCTCTGCATCTCCCCCTGCTCCTGCTTTCTTTCTCTCTAAAATAAATGTCAGCCAACAAATAAAAGCAAATTAAAAAACAATAACAACAAGACAACAGGCCCCCCATGGAGTTGCTCACGCCCAACTCCACTGATAGTTCATGTAATTACAGTTTTGTGGGTTTTTTTAAAGATTTATTTATTTATTTATTTATTTGACAGACAGAGATCACAAGTAGGCTGAGAGGCAGGCGGGGTGGTGGGGGGAGTAGGGTCCCCTTGGAGCAGAGAGCCCGATGCGGGGCTCGATTCCAGGACCCTGGGATCATGACCCGAGCCGAAGGCAGAAGCTTTAACCCACTGAGCCACCCAGGCGCCCTTGTAATTACAGTTTTTGGCTCTCCCAGAAATGAAATCTGAAACCAGTCCATCAGGATCCTCCTGATCCAGCACTAGGAGGGGAATCTGCCAGCAGACTGCCCTTCCCTAAAAGGAAGTACCCTTACGAATAAGTAATCTGCCTTTTGGCCCAGTACAGCTTTCCTTACTCCTGCTCACTTCTGCCTATAAAACCTCCTTTCTTGTAGAGCTCTTTAGAATTCCTTTCTATCTGCTAGACTGGATGCTGCCCAGTCAATGAGTCATTGAATAAAACCAATAAGATCTTTAGAATTTACACCATTGAATTTTATTTTTTGGGAATAGGATACAGTCTAGATGGATCTCAATTCCCAAGTTAAGGAATCTATAGTTGATAAACTTCACTACACACTACCCTAAAATATGACCTCTTGGCCTATTAAATATTTTAAGCTGAGAGGTACCCTTCCTACACCTGTAAGAAAGGAACATCTTCATCTCCAAGACAAGGGAATGCTGATAAGAACCCAAATGAAGGGGTGCCTAGGTGGTACAGTCGGTTAAGCGTCCAACTCTTGTTTTGGCTCAGGTTATGATCTCAGGGTCCTCACTCTCCCCCTGTCTCCTCACCCCAACCCCTCCACACACTCTCTCTCAAATAAATAATTAAAAAAAAAAATGAACAGGTCTTGCTAAGTTTCCCCTTTCACTACAATTACCTCATATCCTTAACCAATGATACTCTTCCATGACTGTCAGGTCTTCATCAAACCTAGCATAGTAAGGCTTAGGTTTAACCATTTGTCCAAGTCTTCATTTCCTTATAAAGGCTCCTGCAAGTCAATTTTACATTAAGTAAATTTGTATGCTTTTCTCCTGCTAATCTGTCTTTGTCAATTTAATTTTTTTTAGATTTTATTTATTTATTCTTGAGAGACAGAGAGAGAGAGGGAGACGGAGGCAGAAGGAGAAGTAGGCTCCCCACTGAGCAGGGAGCCTGATGTAGGACTTGATCGGGATCATGATCCGATTGGAAGGCAGATGCTCAACCATCTGAGCCACCCAGGTGCCCTGTCAGTTTAATTTTTAGATTTAGATTTATTATTATTATTTTTTAAGATTTTATTTATTTATTTAACAGACAGAGATCACAAGGAGGCAGAGAGGAGGGCAGAGAGAGGAGGAGGCAGGTTCCCTGCTGCGCAGAGAGCACGATGTGGGGCTTGATCCCAGGACCCTGGGATCATGACCTGAGCTGAAGGAAGAGGCTTAACCCACTGAGCCACCCAGACGCCCCTAGATTTAGATTTAGATTTAATTTTTAGGTCCAGCCAGGAACCTTAAAAAGGTCAGGAAAGCTTCCTTCCCGATGTACTGTTTCCATGTTTTGTCTCTCCATTGCTTCACCCATCCCCGCTGACCGGGTTGTCATGACAACCAGAGCTGAGGGGTTGAGGAGAGTGCCTCGAGACAGAAGGTACCAGGTACCAATAACATACGCTGATTCCACCAGTGCTGATTCCACCAGGCCAGACGTAGCTGCAGCTTGCCAATTAACCTGGTGAACAACCATGAATTTTGTTTGCATTTCAACGGGAGAGCATATGTGGGCCTACGTGGGATAATAGCGGCTGCCACTGATGGGTGACGGATTTAGGGATGACATGGGTAGTTAGTCCACAGGTGATATGCTCATGACTTGTTCTTTCCATCCTTTTCTTTTCTGTAAGTAATAACTGGTTTTGGTTAATGTTTTATTTACTGAATATTTTTAAAATTTACAATATATTTAAACACACATAATGAATTATACCTATATCTCATGTGCTAGTTATTTACTAAGTATTCACACTCAACGATTAGTTTCACCTCTGTCTTCTAAGCTACCAGTTCACTGTCTATGCTTAACCTTAAGGGTATCCTCCATCCCATTTCTTTTTCCCCTCTCTTGCAGAATTGAATATCCTGAAGTAACAGTTCGAACACACATTACACCTTTTACCGGGAATGCTGATCTAACTAAAATAGAAAATAACCACATTAGAAGAGTGAGGAAATTAGAAATACAGATGGGTGTGGTAGGGGAAAAGAAGAAGAAAAATCTGTTTTGGAAGTCAGTAATAATGCCCAACACACACACACACACACACAGAGAGACACACACACACACACACACACACACACAGAGACACACACACACACACACAAAGGAAGGGAGGGAGGGAGAAAGGAGGAGGGAATGAATTTAAAAATCAAGAAGTGGGCGCCTGGGTGGCTCAGTGGGTTAAGCCGCTGCCTTCGGCTCAGGTCATGATCTCAGGGTCCTGGGATCGAGTCCCACATCGGGCTCTCTCTGCTCAGTGGGGAGCCTGCTTCCTCCTCTCTCTCTCTCTCTCTGCCTGCCTCTCTGCCTACTTGTGATCTCTGTCAAATAAATAAATAAAATCTTTAAAAAAAAAGAAACTTAAAATAGATACATACAAAGCATGAGATTTGAGATCAGGTAAACTGTTAAACTCGTGTTATGTAGGGTGTGTAACACACTGCAGAACCATAGACATGAAACACTTGTTGGGTGAATGAATCAACACATAAGACCAGCATCTCTACTCAGACCAATGTTAAAACCCAAAATTCGACTGAGTAGATTTTTAAAGACCTATATTGGCTTTATTCAATGATCCACGAAAAGGACAGCATCCCATCCAGTGGACAGAATGGAATTCCCAGGAGATGCACAAAATGTAAGGAGAAGGGAGCAGGAACAAGTGCATTACACCAGGTGAAGAAGCTGGTTGGTTATGGCAAGGTCACCTTCCTTTAAGGGATGGATGGATTCGATCAGGCCAACTATCTAACTAGTATTGACCAGCCGATTCCTGATGGACTGGTTGAAGATGTCCTCTCTAGGAGAGCTGAAACTGTAAATCTCAGTTTGATGAAGTGTGGCTTAACGTAAGTGGCTCCATTTTGGGCCTGTTATCTCAGTTTTAACAGTATCAAAAGGTGCACAGATGTCTGAGGGAATCTCAGATACATAACCATATGGTGAACCAATGTAGACCATTTACGTTTTCCATTTTTGAAAGTTAGAAGGATGATTATCTTTTCTTAGTAAGGGCTAATAGCTAGGATTATAAAATAGAGCTGGGGAAGGACGGTGTAACAGGAGGAAGGAAAGATGGTAAGGGAGAGCAGCCGGGAAGCTATCCCAATTCCTGTAAGGGTCTGAATTTCCTCAAATGCTGGGGCTCTTTTCCAGACATCAAAAACTATTTCGGGGTGCCTGGGAGACTCAGTCGGTTAAGTGTCTTCTGCTCAGGTCATGATCCCAGAGTCCTGGGATGGAGCCCCACGGGCTCTCTGCTCAGCAGGAGGCCTGCTTTTCCCTTTCCCTCTGCCTGCCTCTCCCCCTGCTTGTGCACAGGCGCTTTCCCCTCACCCCTCTCTCTGTCAAATAAATAAATAAATATTTTAAAACCTGATTTTTTTTTTCAGATTTTATTTATTTATTTGTCACAGAGATGATGAGGGAGCAGGAGGCTGGCTGAGAATGGAGCAGGGGCTGGCACCTTGCACCCCCTCTCCACCCACTCCCCTTGGTAATATGTGTGACATTTCACAGGCACCCCTGACTGCCCTAAAAGAAGAGCAAATGGTTATCTTACAGAGATCACAGTCCTGCAAGGCAGGAGTCTCTCTTGGTTTACAAATGTCCTTGAGATTTACAACAAAGAAGTTGCCTTATCAATAGCCCAATTTCCAAAGATACATAACAGTTCCTCAAGCCCTAACGTCATCCTCCCCTCCATAAAAAACCGAAGGAGACGGAGGTAGAAGGAAAAGTAAATAAAGTTAAATTTCTTTTAAGACCTAAATCTCACTAACAAGGACGTTTAATAGCAGGAATGTAACATTCCACCTGGAGACTCCCAATTGTCTTTATGTTAGTGCCTCATTAGAGGGAAAGTGGCCTTGGTTTGATAGTAACCAGGACTTCAATATCCTGACAGTCTTCTTTACCCCAAGAGCCCTTCTGGACACCACTTTGTCCTCACCTACCCAACTCCTGTGTATATAACCAGCCACTCCTCACATGCCCAGCGCAGCAGCATCTCCGTCTGCCCACGGGTCCTGTCCCCGTGCTTTAATAAACCACCATTTTGCACCAAAGATGTCTTAAGAATTCTTTCTTTAGTCGTCAGCTCCGAACCTCACCCCACCGAACCTGACTTAGGTTCTGGAACTTCATCAGAGAGACACAGTGAGAGTGGAAGCCCAAGCAGGGGTAGTGGGAGAGATGTTTAATAGGAATAGTTAGGGGCATCTGGGTGGCTGAGTGGGTTAAAGCCTCTGCCTTTGGCTCAGGTCATGATCCCAGAGTCCTGGGATCGAGCCCCGCATCGGCCTCTTTGCTCAGCGGGGAGCCTGCTTCTCTCTCTCTCTCTCTCTCTCTCTGCCTACTTGTGATCTCTGTCTGTCAAACAAATAAATCTTTAAAAAAAAAAAATAAATAAAACTTTTTTAAAAAAGCAATAGTTAATTAAATGGAAGAAAAGGGGAAACCAGTCTATGGAACAATTTGCTCGTACAGGTTACAAAACCACTTATATATTAAAGTAAATTAACATCACAATTACAAAATATATGTCTAATATCAACTTCTTGAACTTCACATGATTTACTCTTTTGGGGAGAGGGATGTAAATGATGTAATAATATTTTGGAAAAAAATGTATTGAGATATAATTGACATATAACATGTAAGCTTAACATAAAACAATGTGTTCATTTGATATATTGGTATAGTGCAATATATTTACTGCCGTGGGGTTAACCAGCACCTCTAGCACATAATTATTTATTTTGTGAGGAGAGAAATTAAGATTGAGTCCTTCAGCAACCTTGAAGTTTTTAACAGTGTTGTTGACTATAATCACTATTTTGTGCATCAGAGCTCCAGACCTTATTTATGTGATTTACTTCTCTAGTGTCTTAGTGCTTTGCTACTTGTTTCTTCTGGTTGCTCTCCACTACCCTCAGTGGAATACAAAGTAGGAGAGGCACAGGAGGCGGAAAAGTATCTGGCGAGAAAAGCCTTAAGGAAACAGTCCCAGTTGGCTTCATCTTTTTTCTATGTATTGGGAATGATTGCCATTATTCTTCTCTTCGTCCTGTAACACCCAAGCCTAGTTTGCCAAGCAGGCAGATTTTTTAGGCAATCTCTAAGAGATACAGCTAGAAAAGATAGGCTCTTTACATTGTCCAAAAGAATTGTAGAAGCTGTCGTTGTTTTGTGAGAGAATAGAAGGGGAAGCATATCAGTTCTAATTCAATCTCAATACCCACCCACCTAATTCTTTCACTCAATGGTTCATTTATTTTTTTCAATGGACTGGCAGATGGGTTTATTTGATAGGCTAAAAGGAGGTAAGAATTGAATTTCTAGGCCAGTCCCCCCTACCATTTTACTGGGAGTCTGGGCTAATTGAGCTGAAGTTCTTTTCAGTTCCACTTGGAGCAAAGTGTTACCTTTCTGTTCAGACCTCTGGGAGGAGGTCAGACCTAGATGTGTTCAGAGCTATGTGGACCTTCAAGCTGTGACTAGAGCTCCATGAACCCACCACAGAAGTTACCATGAACTGGAGTATTCACAGATGGGCAGGGAAGAAAATTAACGGGAAGACATAGATAAGCCAGAAAATCCCCCCCTTAAAAGATGTTTATTTATTTATTTATTTGAAGAAAGAGAGAGGAGAGCACAAGCAGGGAGAGAGGAAGAGGGAGAAGCAGACTCTGTGACAAGCAAGGAGCCTGACCCCAGGATCACGACCTGAGCCAAAGGCAGACCCTTAACCAACTGAGCCACCCAGATGCCCCATGATAACTCCCTTCTTGACAATGAGAAATTTGATTCTTTGTATTAATCTCCAGTCCTTGAAGGAGGAGTATAAGTACAGCTCCTCAAGCTGTTAGAAGAAGGAGAGTTAAGTCCTTGTAGCAAAGTAGGAGCGCAAAGGGAAAATCTGTTAAGGATGAACTCAATTGTTAAACTATGTTAACTGTGTATTAAGAACAAGACAATGGGCCCAAAATGGAGTCACTCCCGCTAAGCCTTACCTCACCAAACCAAGAATTAATTACAATCTTGGCTCTCCCTAGAAACAAAATCTCAAACCAGCCAACCAGGAATCACCTGATCAGCCCTAGTGAGGTAATTTGATAGACCCTTGCTATCCCCGAAAGGTGAGTAAACTTGTCATAACCAATCTGCTTTTTGCCCAAATATAATGTCCTGTTTCTGCTCCCTTCTGCCTTAAAAATCTTTCATTTTGTACAGCTCCTTGGGGCTTCTGTCTGCTAGATTGGATGCTTCCCCATTCGAACTGAGCTTTGCTCAAATAAACTTACAGTTTTTAATATTCCTAAATTTATCTTTCTTTTACTAAATCAGCTCATATAATTTTATCCATCTTTGACCTCCACTGGAGTCAGGGATGAGGTGTCATCTTTCATCCCAAGAATGAGGCCTTCAGGAAACATCTCAGGTGCTCTGTGAGCTAACTGGTCATCACAAGAAGGTAGAATCCGCAATTTCTCTAATTCACAGGTTCTGTGTTTTCTGGAGGCATCAAATGAATCACTATGCTGCCGAAGTCCACACAGTGCCCATCATCAGCGTCCTTCCCTTCTCTTACTATGAGGTCCGTTTTTATATTTCAGACATTTGACCATTTCACAAATGTTCTGGGCCGGGGCACCTAAGGGATGGACGTTCCACTACCAATCACAAGGTACTCTGCCTATCTCGTTTCTGTTGGAACCTTAATCTCACAAACTACTCTTGCATTTTCCAGCTTCGAAAGCGAAACGAGCATACTGCTGTCAAAGGGCCAGAGCGATAATGTGCTCCTGACTGCAGTAGCCCCACACCCACCGCTCCTCCTAGGGCGAGCCCGACCGCCTGCAGCAGTGCCTGGCGCGCGCGCGAGTCCTGGGCTCAGGCAGGTGGGGCCGAGCGCTTGGTCCCGCCTTCAACAAACCTGGCAGCCGGCAGCCCCCCAGCTGGGTCCGGCACCCTCTGCCAACCAGCTCCACAGCTGCGTCCCCATCCGCCGCCCCACACTGCCTGCCTAAGCTTACCTTTTAAACAGTACAGACCCCTCCAGTCCCTAGACTCTTTTGTGGAAAGGGTAATGATACATAGTGAAATAGTTTCATTTACTGGAGGTGGGAGGAGGGGGGAAGTCCTTAAAATCGGATGAATGGAATTTAAAATTCTAATCTGCCCCAGGGGGTTAAACTGACGAAGTCGGAATCTTGGCTGTGCTTTCTCTCTTATCTATGGGTCCCACCTTGTCCCTCCAGGTAGCTTCTCTAGCTTCCAAATGTTTTCCCTTCAACTGTGCGAGGATGATTTTAGGTCATGCAACAGAGCCACGGGCACAATAAAAGTTTTGCCCTCAGGGCGCAAACACTCGGGTGGAGCGAAACAACAGACCATAGATCCAAAATAAGGCGTGGGGAGTGAGACGTATTCCAAAGAGAGGTAAATAAAGCCTGGCGAAGGAGGGGAAAGCTGCTGTTTTGGAAAATCTCCCAAACACACAGTTAATGAATGACTCGCTGTCCTGCTGTGGGCTCGCGTCTGGCGGGGCGGGGCTCCCCCTAACGCCCCTTGTCCCTGCCTCGGTCCCTCTGCCCGGCGGCTCCACCCCGTTGCCCCGCCAATGTGTCCCCTTTGCACCTAGAGTTGAGAAGCCTGTTTCCAATGGCGTCCAAGGCCATCTACCCTGGAGTCCGACCTTAAGGCCTGACAAGTGGGGACAAGTGGCTCAGTGGCCGGCACCTGCGCCCATTTGGGCACAGAGGTCTCTGCAGCCCCATGCACCTGCTTGCCGCGCGCGCAGACGATCGGCTCCTTGCCTCCCTCTCCGCGCACCGACTGCGGTTGCTTTCCTCTCTGCGGATCCTCCTTAGTTCTCGAAATCCCACAAGGAAGAATCAGTACTTCCCGGAGCCGAATCCTGGGTCTATAATCAATTATTGAACAGCTTGGTGGAAAACATTTAATGACTTTTCCAATCTGAGGGCAGGCTAAATAAAGACCAGCCCGCTGGGCAGGGTTCTGATGGGTAGATCTCAGGGCGCGCGGGGCGGTAAATTTCCCAATATTTGTGGTTTGAATGAAGTTACTGGACCCATGAAGTTACTGGTCAACTAGGCCTATCAGAGGAGAGGAGCAAAACACTCCCAGCATTCCCAAGTTTGCTTAAAGAGGAGATTCCAGGACAGACAAGTAGGTCATGCTGGAGAGGCATAGCCCAAGTGGAAATTTATATTTCAGCTTTGGGAACCCCTTCCTGAGATCAAAGGAATGCCTTGTGTCTTTGTTCTGTTGCTTCATGGACTTTCTGCCTTGACTTCCTTTTTGAGAAAAGGAACCCAGACACAAAGGCTTGCTGTCTTTTATTTGTTGGTCTACCCTTGATGACCCTCTAGAGGGGCAGTCCATTGTTGGCTTGTTAAAGAGGGTATCTGCCTGGGGGGCGGGAGGGGGCGGGCAGGCAATGGACTTGGGAGGAGGCACTTCACCCTAACAGATTTTATTTAGGTTGCTTCATTTCGCCAGCCTCATGCTCAGATATGCTGGCAGGGAGCCTCAACCCTGCAACTAAGCCCCTTCCCCTCTTCCAGAGGGACAACGGGGACGAAGATTGGACACCAGTGCTTTTCAGCTTCCCCCACAGTACAGTTTCCATGATCCCGTTGTCTTTTCCCCTCCAGCTCTGTCGTTCCCGTGTCATTATCCTCATTTCATAAGCCTGCTGTACAGTTGGAAAGCTTTCTGATTTCAATTCGGGTTTCTTCCATTTTATTCATTCACCCCAAGAAAAAACATCAGGACCCATGGGACTCAAGTGTTGTAGAATTATAACGTCAATAAATTGAGATGAAATAGTAATAATATGAAACAAAAGATTGGAAAAGGGAGGTGAAAGTAGAACTTGGAGGTATTGCATGGCAAAATAACCAAGGACATTAATGAGGACTCTAAGTCAGCTTAAAAACCTGCCAGAGATCAGAGCGGTGCCATCCACATGCCCCTGCACAAATTGTCCAAATGCTGTTCTGCCTTAGTGTCGGGTTTTTAAGAAAATGCTGAGACCAAACATTATTTTCCCTCTGCTCTTTTACCCTTAAAGAACCCCCAAAGCATACAACTCAAGAATATTAAGTCATATAAAGACCCAATTAAGGGGACGCCTGGGTGGCTCAGTCAGTTAAGTGGTTAAGCGGCTGCCTTTGGCTTGGGTCATGATCTCAGGGTCCTGGGATCAAGTCCTGCATTAGCCTCTGCCTGCCACTCGGCCTGCTTGTGTTCTCTCTCTCTATGACAAATAAATTTTTTTTAAATCTTAAAAAAAAAAAAAAAAAAAGACAAGAGAATGTTGAAGGAGTCAGGACAACTAGATATAATGTCATATCCTGCATGGGATCCCGGAACAGAAAAAGTACATTAGGTAAAACCTAAAGGAAATCTAAATAAATTATGACTTTATTTAATAATAATGCATTAATAGTGGTTTATTTTTTGAAGGATTTTATTTACTTATTTGAGAGAGAGTGATAGAGCACAAGTAGGGCAAGTAGCAGAGGGAGAGAGAGAAGCGGGCTCCCCTCTAAGCTGGGAGCCCAATGCAAGGCTGGATCCCAGGACCGTGGGAACATGACTTGAGCAGAAGGCAGGAACTTAACTGACTGAGCCACCCAGGCACCCCTTTGTATTGGTTTATTAATGTTAACAAATCTTAAAGTAAGATCATCATAGGGGACACCAGGTGTGGGGAAGACATGAACTCTGTATTTGCTTTGCAACTTTCCTATAAATCTAAAAACTATTCCAAAAAAAAAAAAAATGAAGTCTGTTCCCTTCAGGACACAGCTCTTGGTGGTTCGACCTTTTATCCTTTATATAAAATCAGAAGCTTCAGCTTTCTCTACCTTTGCTTTCCTTAGTGGACCTTCACCTGTATTAGGAATTTTATAAATCTTTCTAACAGTGATAGTCTATCTGCATTAGAATTCTTTTTTTTTTTTTTTTAAGATTTTATTTTTAAGCAATTTCCACACTAGGGGTGGGGCTCCAACCCACAACCCTGAGATCAAGATTCACATCTATTACTGACTGAGCCAGCCTAGGACCCCTCTTTGTATTAGAATTCCAAATGTTTTGGGCAGTTGCATAGACTTTGAGTGCTTTTGTCCCTTTATCCTTTCTCTCCACAATGACTGTGTGTTTCTGTTTGTGTGCATATGCACATGCATAATTTTGCAGGAGGTGAGGTTTTCCTGAAGTCCCATGTGGCAGGCTGAATAATGGCCCTCAAAAGATGTCCTCATTCCATTCCCTGGAACCTATGGATATGTGACCCTCCCTGGCAAAAGAGACATTGGGGATGTGATTAAGATTCCAGACATCAGGAGAGGATTCTGGATAACCCAGGTGGGCCCAAGAGAGTAACAAAGGTCTTTACAAGAGGGAGGCTGGAGGATCACACAGAGAAAGCTGTGTGATAACCGTAACAGGGAGAAAAAGCAAAGTGATCAGGGAGCCGTGACTAAGGAAAGAAGACAAGCTATGTTACATAAGCCTTTCTCTTCCTGAGGGAAGTGCCCCCTCTTGTGTCTTCAACCCTGAATAGGTTTGAACATGTGTAAGACCTCCTTTCATTCATTCTTTCTCTCTCTCCCTTCCTTCCATTCTTTTTTTTTTTTTTCTTCAAGATTTTGTTTTTAAGTGATCTCTACACCCAACCTGGGGCTCAAAACCACAACCCCAAGATAAAAAGCCACGTTCCATCAACCGAGCCAGCCAGGTGCCTGCCTCCCAAATACCTCTTTTATTTCCTTCTCTCCTTCTTCCACTTCCTTTCTCATTTGCCATTCAGTGCTGATTTCTCAGTATCTGCCTATTCCTTTCCATCTCCGTTCTTCATCCCTCAATCTGGGGCCCACTCACTCCCCTGAACAACTTTCTCTAGCTGCTCTGTACACATTCCTCTAAGTCCTCTAAACACCTAGAGGACGCTGTTCAGGTCTTACTCTCAGAAATGTTTGACCCCATTGAAAAGTCCTTCTGCTTTTTTTTTTTTTTTTTAAAGATTGTATTTATTCATTTGACACAGAGAGATCACAAGTAGGCAGAGAGGCAGGCAGAGAGAGAGAGGAGGAAGCAGGCTCCCCCGGAGCAGAGAACCCGACGTGGGACTCGATCCCAGGACCCTGAGATCACGACCTGAGCCGAAGGCAGCGGCTTAACCCACTGAGCCACCCAGACACCCTGAAAAGTCCTTCTTAAGACATCACTTGACTTACACAACACCACATTCTTCAGGGTTTCCTTTTACCCAGAAGGAAGACAGTTTTCCCTTGTATTGTGTTCTGTGGAAAAACAAACGGAAGCAAGGGCACCTGGCTGGTTTAGTTGGTAGAACCTGCAACGCTTGATCTCAGGTTTGTGGGTTCAAGCCTCACATTGGGTGGGGAGCCTACTTAAAAAGAATTAAGAAACGAAAGATAAACTGAGGCATACTGAAATTTTTAAGAGTTTATTTGAGCAAAAACAGATTTCAATCAGACGGCACCAAACTGGAAGTGGGTAGGAGCACTGCAAGGACAGGAGCCAGAGAGAAAGACATATAGAGGAAGTTCAGAAGAGAAGAAAGAAAATGATTAGGTTGACTGGAAATTGCTCAAAGCCTACTTGGCCATGCTGGCTGTCCCTAGCACGGTGATTCTATAACCTTGAGGCATTTCCAAGCTTGGATTTTGGTGTTCTTAGGTAGGCTCCATAACCTTAAACCCACATCAGTCTAATGGCCTCCGTGTCTAATTAACTGAATAGTTCTTTCTATGGATTCTGCCCTGGGTCAATTATTTATTTATTTTTTAAAGATTTTTTATTATTGGACAGAGAGAGAGAGAGATCACAAGTAAGCAGAGCTACAGACAGAGGGGGGGCGCGGAGAAGGCTTCCCACTGAGCAGGGAGCCCGATGCGGGGCTTGATCCCAGGACCCTGAAGTCATGACCCGAGCCAAAGGCAGAGGCTTAACCCACTGAGCCACCCAGGCACCCCCCATTATTTTTCTCATGCTACATCAGACATCCTCAAAGATTTCGTGGATATTCTCTAAGAAGTTAAAGAACTCCCTAAAAATGCAGAGTTATGAGCATGTCTTCTCTCTGGAAAACAGATAGATCACTTTCATTACATTTTCCCAAGTGTCCAAGATTCATGAAAGATAATGATTCAGTGCTCTGAGTAAGCTTCCTGGGCAATCCAATGACTCCTAAATCCACATGTGCGATCAGATCCCCTATCTCAGCTCCCTATTGGCATGTGCAAGTGTCCACGCAAGATCTCTCTTCAGACATCAAGGAGGCAGCTTAGATTTACCCCCTCAACCTGCTCTACTTCCTCTGTACCTACTGTAGTGATCGACATCCCCATCCATCCAGATGCCCAGGTCCAAAGCCTCTTTACCATATAGGATTCCTTCCTTTTTTCAGCCTGGTTATTTCTATATATTCATGTCTCTTTCTTCAATCCTCGCTGCTACAGCCACCATTATTTCCAGTCCTAATCACTGAGCTGGCCCCTTGGTGAACCTCCTTGTATTAATTAGTCCTCTGCAATCCATTTCTCTTCCCATTGAGGGTATGGTTTACTGAAAGATGATGGGGAAATCCAGCCTGTGCCCTACTACCAGGCTGTTAGTCCAGAAGAAGGATGTCTAAACCATGGTCTAGGGAGGAAATCCTTAAAAGAAATATGTACTGGGGTTCCTGGGTGACTCAGTCAGTTAAACATCTGCCTTCCACTCAGGTCTTGATCCTGGGGTCCTGGGATTGAGCCTAGAGTTGGGCTGCCTGCTCATCGGAGAGTTTGCTTCTCCCTCTCCCTCTGACCTTCCCCTCCCTTGTGCTCTTCCTTTCAAACAAATAAAATCTTAAAAAGAGGGGTGGAGGACCACCCTACCTAGGTGTATGGGGTGGGTCCTGGGTGGGTGTTTTTATGATAATCACTTGTGACCAACAAAGCATAACCAGCTCCTAAAAAGGAAGTAAGCCATTGAAGGTATTATCAATAGAGATGTTAGAAGGATTTAAGTTCCCTGATTGGCTTTCTATGAAAGACCAACACTAAAGACCTTTGTGGGCAATCCTGTCAGAGACCCCTCTCACTCTTGAGAGCTTTTTCTGTATCTTAATAAACTTCTATCCCTTTACTCACAACAAAAAATTTAATTAATTAATTAAACTCTTAAAAAAATAAATGTACGTACAGGGGGCGCCTGGGTGGCTCAGCCCTTAAGTGTCTCCCTTCCACTCAGGTTATGATCCCCGGGTCCTGGGATCCAGTCCTGCATCAGGCTCCCTGCTTGGCAGGAAGCCTGCTTTTCCCTCTCCCACTCCTCCTGCTTGTGTTCCCTCTCTCGCTGTGTCTGTCAAATAAATGAGTAAAATCTTAAATATATATATATATAATGTGTGCCATCACGCAGATTCTGGCCTCAGGAGAACAGGGTGATGATGTCAGGCCTGCTTTTAACTCTTCAAAGACCCCATTGTCTGCAGATTGAAGTCCACACTTCCCTATGGTTTACAAGACCTTTCATGCTCTAAACCCTCTTTTTTTTTTAAGTTACCATCTTATCACTTCTCCCAAGGTTTGGCTTAACACTCTGTGCATTCTCAACCCCGTCCCAAGTCCTCTTTGCCTGCAGGCCCCACACATGCGCACATGCGCACTTCTCCCTCCTGCCCCGCCCATTCCCCCAGATCCCGTGATGCTAACAGTAAATACCTGTTAAGGCTGAGGTTGAACACTTTATTATGTCGGTTAGCCGTATCCCTATAGGATAGGGACGTTTATTTTTTCCTTCTTCAGGTACGGCAACTAAAGCATAGAGGTTAAGTAACTTGCACGAAGTCTTATGGGAAATAATGATGGTGCCCTGGAAGGATCCAGGCGGTCTGTTTTCCGTGTAGGTGGTCTTAGTCACTCCCCCAGGCTTTACTGGAGTGTCCTTTCTTCAAGGAAGCAGCCCCAATCCCTCACTTCTAGGTAGGGCGCCTTTCACATTGCTTCCTGGGTTGCTGGGCTCTTTCTATCACATCTTCACCATTGGTTCCTTATCAGTTCACTCACGAGAATGTAAACTCCAGGAAAGAAAGGAGTCGTTCAAGAATGTCATTAGTCCGGCGGCATTCACAGTGTCTTGCCAGTGACCCACATTAAGAGATAAACCCAATATAAGGGTTCCTGGCTGGCTCAGTTGGTGTAGCATGAGACTGTTGATTTTGGGGTTGTAAATTTGAGACCCACATTGGGTGTAGAGATTACTTAAAAACAAAATCTTCCCCCAAAAAAGGAAGAAGAAGTATACCTAAGGTAAAATAAAAAAAAAATAAAATATTTAAAGCCCTTCCCCCAGCAAAGAGAAAAGAAATATACCCAGTAACATATCCAGATAAATATTGGAAGCTAAAACTTTCAAGAAAAAATCATTAGCCATTGTACAATGCGCTCTGATATTATCTACAGTTTTTCTTTTCAATGCTGACACACAAAATTTATTTCCCTATTCATTAATGACTCAAAGGTTGAAAAACACCCATCTAGTGCTTGCTTGGAACAAAGTTAGAACATCATAGTATCTGTTTAGTCGTGTGTTTGTTCATTGTTAAATCAATGGCCATGTACACTCCATACTCACATATAATAGGTCACAAGTAGTCGAAGAATGAGTACATTGGTTTTCAAGCTTTTTTTGGTTTTTGTTCTTTCTTCCTCTCCCTTAAAATCTGTAAATTCTGCCATTACTTTTGAAATAACCAAAATAATCTTTGAACTCCTGAATCTCATCAGGTTAAAGAGGTTAATCCTAAGAGTAAAGGTCAAGAGCAACATCTTTTCTTTTATCTTCTGACCCTCTTAAACAAGAATACTTTAAAAATTTTGTTATCTAAGAATGCGAGGCTTACAAAACATTGTTATCCAAGGCAATAAGAATGACCCTACCAACTCTTATCAGCTGCAAATTTATATCGCTGGAGGAAAGAAGGACTATTTTTTGTTTTCTTTGCTCTAAGCCCAGACATTTAGGGTAATGTTTTAGATAAGTACACAATTTAGACATAGCATTTTTAAAAAAGATTTTATTTATTTGACAGAGAGAGATCACAAGTAGGCAGAGAGGCAGGCAGAGAGAGAGGAGGAAGCAGGCTCCCTGCCAAGCAGAGAGCCGGATGCGGAACTCCATCCCAGGATCCTGAGATCATGGCCAGAGCCGAAGGCAGAGGCTTAACCTACTGAGCCACCCAGGTACCCTAGACATAGCATTAATATTTTATTATTCTTGCCTTGAAGAAACCAAGAAGATCCAGGAGAGAAATTGTTCACAACCAGTTATTTAAATTTTAAATTGCCCTTCAAGCAATTTCTTAATCATAATGAATAAAATATTAAATATAACATTTTATAATGAAATATTATATATCTCTCACCTAATTTTAATTTACAAAGTTATTCAGTTCTGAGTTAAATATTTATTTATTTTATAATTATATTTATCCTATCTAAAATACATAAGTGACTCTTGCTTTGTGTTTATATTTATTTTTGCTCCAGAGTAGTTTTTATTTGCCTAATACTTTGAGGTAGGTCATTCTAATTATGAGAATCTTCTGAGTATGTAAATTTATGGATTTAATTTCAATAACCATTTCATTGATAAGATTAAATAGTCTTAACTCTTTAAAATCCATTTTAATTATGAAAGAGAAAGACTGGTAGTACCAATTATTCTAAGTCAGTGGTTCTCAGAGCTTATGACTTAAAAAAAAAAAACAGTATCAAGGTACCTGGGTGGTTCAGTCCTTAGGCATCTTCCTTTGGCTGGGGTCATGATCCCAGTGTCCTGGGATCCAGCCCCGAATCTGGGCTCCCTGTTTAGCGGGAAGTCTGCTTTTCCCTCTCCCACTCCCCGTGCTTGTATTTCCTCTCTCATTGTCTTTGTCTCTGTCAAATAAATAAACAAAATTTTAGGGGCGCCTGGGTGGCTCAGTGGGTTAAGCCTCTGCCTTCCGCTCAGGTCATGATCTCTCAGGGTCCGGGACTGAGCCCTGAGATTGGGCTCTCTGCTCTTCGGGGAGCCTGCTTCCCCACCTCTCTGCCTGCCTCTCAGCCTACTTGTGATATATCTCTCTCTGTGTGTCAAATAAATAAATAAATAAATAAAATCTTAAAAAAAAAAATCTTAAAAAAACCAACAACAGTATCATTTCCCATTTACCTACACACAAAATAATTCAAATATTTACCACCCCCCCCCCGGAAGACCATTAATGAAAAAAAACATACCGGGGCGCCTGGGTGGCTCAGTGAGTTAAGCCGCTGCCTTCGGCTCAGGTCATGATCCCAGGGTCCTGGGATCAAGCCCTGCATCGGGCTCTCTGCTCAGCGGGGAGCCTGCTTCCTCCTCTCTCTCTCTACCTGCTTCTCCGATCGCCGTCTGTCAAATAAATAAAATCTAAAAAAAAAAAAAAAAAAAGAAAGAAAAAAAACATACCACCATTTATTCTCACTATCACTTTATAAAATATAAAAGAGAGACATGTTGTCAGATTAAGTTACAGGCCACACCTAGAAAAGACAGCTAGTGCTCATATGACAAATACTTACATATAAATGTATGCATATATTTGTATATACGTAAATGTGCCTGATCCAATTTTTTCCTGTTGCATTTTTTTTTTTTTTAAAGATTTCATTTAGGGGCACCTGGGTGGCTCAGTGGGTTAAAGCCTCTGTCTTCAGCCCAGGTCATGATCCCAGGGTCCTGGGATTGAGCCCCACATCAGGTTCTCTGCTCAGCAGGGAGCCTGCTTCCCCCTCTCTTTCTCTCTGCCTGCCTCTCTGCCTACTTGTGATCTCTGCCTGTCAAATATATAAACAAAAAATCTTAAGAAATAAAAAAGAAGCTATGTTTCCAAAAAAAAAGGAAAAAAATTTCATTTATCCATTTGTCAGAGAGAGGGAGAGAGAGAGAGCACAAGCCAGGGGAGTGGCATACAGAGGGAGTATCAGGTTCCCTCCAAGCAAGGAGACTCCATCCCAAGATACTGAGATCATGACCTGAGCCAAAGATAGACACCTAACCGAATGAGCCATCCAGGTGTCCCTTTCCTGTTGGCATCCCAAATGTGTGAAAAAATGCCTGGCACAAATATCCATTGAACCAATGAATTAAAGTATTAGTATGTTAAAAAAAAAAAAAAACAACAACTACATGCTGTGAAGAGGGTAAAAGAGATTGGGAGAAGAGCACAAGTGGGAAAGTGAAATGGTAAGAATACACTTTACGGAGAGGGTCTGGTAAGTGTAGTGTAGAGACTTGAGCGAGGTGAGAAAGTCAGACTTGGGGACATCTATGAGATGACATCAGAGTCTTGCTGGCAAAGGGAGCAGCAAGTACATAAATAATTTGGAGTAGCATCAGTGGAGGACAGGGCCGATCTCTCTCTCTCTCTCTCTCTCACACACACACACACACACACACTGGAATAGCAGCAATACCACTGTGCTGGAGACAAGTGAGCAAGGGGCAAAATTAGTAAATGAGGCAACTGTAGACACTGACTTTTCTTCTGAGAAAAACAGAGAGCCAGCGGAGCGTTTCTGAGCAGATGAATGAATGAGTTAAGTGATCTTTTTAAAGAATGTGGCAAATAAATAAATAAATAAATAATAAAAAGGGGGTGAGGGAGGCTGTGCAAAAAAAAAAAAAAAAATTGGCTGATGTAGGGCATCTGGAAGGCTTAGTCAGTTGAGCGTCTGACTCTCAATTTCAGTTCAGGTCATGATCTCAGGGTTGTGGGATCCAGCCCTGTGGCGGGTCCTACACTCTGCAAGGAGTCTGCTTGAGATTCTCTCTCTCCTTCTCCTTCTGTCCCTCCCCCCACGTATGAGTGTTCTCTCTCACATAAAGGCAGAGATCAATTAGGAGGTTACAGTATAATTTAGAGAAGAAATAGTGTCTCCGATTAGAGTGGTTGCGGTGGAGTACAGATTCTGGAATTATTTTGAAGATAGAGCCAGTAAAATTTCCTGATGAACCGAATATAGGGTATAAGAGAACAGAGTCAAGGAAAATTCCAGGCCTTGTCCTGTAGACCTGAAAGGACGGGTTGGCATTAGCTAAGGTAGAAAAACCTGCAGGTGGTGATGCAGAGGGCTAGGGTATGGAGATTGGAAATTCCACTGTGAATAATATAAGCTTTAACAATGATTTTCAGACACCTAAGAGAAGATAAGTAGATAGCTTAGTAAAAGTGTTCTAGAATACAGAGAAGCTCTGAGCATACAGAAAGTCATCAGCATATATACAATATTTGAAGCCACACACAGGAGATCACCAAGAATGTAATTATAAAGGAAAAGAGACCTGAGACCCAAAGTCTGGGACACCCCAGCTCTAAGAGATCACTGGAAAGAGGAAATAAAAAAGGAACTTGGGAATGAGTGACCGGTGAGATAAGTGGTAAACCGAGAGAGAGAACTATTCTGGAAACCAAGTAAGGGTAGGAAGTGGTAGGCAGTGATCAACTCGGTCAAAAGCTGCTGAGGGGTAAAGTCAGATGAAAGTCATTAAGTCGGTATTAGATTTGGTAATTATGTTATTGGTGATCCTGACAATAGCAATGTTGTAGAATGAAATAAGTCAGAGGACACCTAGGTGGCTTAGTAGGTGAGCATGTGACTTTTGAGCTGGGGTCATGAGTTTAAGCCTTATATGTGTGTGGAAAGTACTTAAAAAAATAAGTTTTAAAAAATAAAATAAAATCTTTATAAGTATATTTAAGGAATTTTTGTTTGTTTATTAGAGAGAGAGAGCGCAAGCTGGCAAAATAACAGGTAGAGGGAGAAGCAGGCTCCCTGCTGAGCAAGGAACCCAAGGTAGGGCTCAATCCCAGCACCCTGGGATCATGGCCCGAGTGAAAAGCAGATACTTAACCAAATGAGCCAACTGGGTTAGAATAATTTTCGAGACAATCAGTCAATATTTGTTCACTAAATGACAGAAGCATCCAAATCACTTTGTGCTTTGGTGGTTATAACTATGTTGTTGTAAGTAGTTCTTCTGGTGGTAAAACTAATAAATATTTGGGTACCTTTGTGATTCAGTCACTTAAGCATTTATTTGCCTTTGGCGCTGGTCATGATCCTGGGGTCCTGGGACAGAGCCCCATGTCCACCTCCTTGATCAGCGGGAAGCCTGCATCTGCTGGTCACTCTACCTACTTGAGTTTTCTCACTCTGTCAAATAAATAAATAAAATCTTTAAATAAAATAGCATTCATGTTTAAGCTTCTATAGCATTCATGTTTAAGTTTCTATGCTATTAAAATTTTTTAAAGATTTTATTTATTTATTTGACAGATCACAAGTAGGCAGAGAGGCAACAGAGAGAGAGGGAGTAGCAGGCTACCTGCTGAGCAGAGAGCCCAATGTGGGGCTCCCAGGATCCTGAGATCATGACCTGAGCCGAGGGCAGAGGCTTAACCCACTGAGCCACCCAGGTGCCCCTGCCATTAAATACTTTTTACAACATTATTTACGGTTGAATAATATCTAGTTTATAGATGCTCTATAATATATTGACTATTATACAGTTAGGTTATTTAAAAATTTTCTTGATAATAAAAAATACTAAAATCAATAAATTTGTAATTTTTTGTCCACTCTTGTTAGTTAATTTACTCAACCAGTATTCATTAAGTGCCCATGATTTGTCCCTACCCTTGTGTAGCTTTTATTCTAGTGGCTTAGAATGATAGTCCAGAATTGAAATTGCTGATAAGAAGACATGAGTATTTTTTAAAATTGTGGTAAAATGTACATAACACAAAATTTATAATCTTTATCAATCTTTTTTTAAGTTATTCATTTATTGGGGCACCTGAGTGGCTCAGTCATTAGCGTCTGCTTTCGGGTCATGGTCCTGGGGTCCTGGGATCTATCCAGCCCTGCATCCTAGGGCTCCCTGCTCAGCAGGAGACCTGCTTTTGTTTCTGCTTGTGTTTCTGCTCTTG
Organism: Mustela nigripes; assembly: GCF_022355385.1. NCBI lineage: Eukaryota > Metazoa > Chordata > Mammalia > Carnivora > Mustelidae > Mustela > Mustela nigripes. Next base: position 52,256,670 of record NC_081562.1, read on the forward strand.
CTGTGTCTCTCTCTGTCAAATAAATAAAAATCTTTTTAAAAATGTTATTCAGGGGCGCCTGGGTGGCTCAGTGGGTTAAAGCCTCTGCCTTCAGCTCAGGTCATGATCCCAGGGTCCTGGGATCAAGCCCCGCATCAGGCTCTCTGCTCAGCAGGGAGCCTGCTTCTCTCTCTCTCTCTCTCTCTGCCTACTTGTGATCTCTGTCAAACAAATAAATAAAATCTTAAAAAAAAAATAAAAATGTTATTCATTTATTACTTTTTTTGTCATTTGTATGAAATAGTTTCATTACTTTTTTTCTTTTTTTTAATTTATTTTTTTTAAATTTTTTATAAACATGTATTTTTATCCCCAGGGGTACAGGTCTGTGAATAGCCAGGTTTACACACTTCACCATTTATTACTTTTTAAAAAAGATTTTACTTACTTAGTTGAGAGAGATAGTGCAAGAGAGAGAGCACAAGTAGGAGGAGCAGCAGAGAGAGGGAGACGCACACTCCTCGCTGAGCAGGGAGTCCCATGAGGGGCTCCATCCCAGCATCTTGGGACCATAACCTGAGCCAAAGGCAGACAAAATTGACTGGGCCACCCAGATGTCCCCAACTTCTTAAAATTTAAGTTATCTCTACACTCCACAGGAGGCTGGAACTCAGGACCCCAAGGTCAAGTCGCACACTCCTCCCAGAGCCCTCCTGGCACTCTGCTATTGTCTTTTCTCTTCTTGCCAATTGAGACATTTCATTGCTTTAATCGGCTTGTTTTTCTTTGTGAGGTTGAGTATATTTTACACCTATGATCACAATATTTCTGTTGGACTGATACTTTTAGTATTTTATTGATTAGAAAACCAAAGCCCAGAGAAACAATTTATCCAGGACTCCCCAGACAGTGAATAATAGAGCCGGGGTTTTAATCTAAGTCCTTAACTACAGAACCAATTCTATGCTATTTAGCCATATTGCCTCACTTTTGAATTTCTGATTTGGGCTGAAAATCCAGAATCACATGTTTTTGTAAAATCCTTAAAGACAACTGGGTTCAATCTGGTGATTTTATAGGTAAAGGAAATGAGGCCCAGATAGGTTAACTTTCATGACGTCTCAGACCATGTAAATCTTCCTATTTAAAAATTTCCATGCTTGGGTGTGTATCATAAACCAGACACTGAGTGAAACGACCATTGGAGGAGCTGTGATTACCTTAGATCTTCTAAAGATCTATTTATTTATTTATTTATTTGACAGAGGTCACAAGTAGGCAAAGAGGCAGGCAGAGAGAGAGGAGGAAGCAGGCTTCCCGCTGAACAGAGAGCCAGATGCGGGGACTCAATTCCAGGACCCTGGGATCATGACCTGAGCCACTGAGCCAGCCAGGTGCCCCAATTAAACTTCCCTTTAATAAACAAAAATGATAACAGTAGTTAATAAGAGCTAACTTTTTTCAAGTATGTCAAATGATAAAACTAAAACAATTTAATAACAAGTTTGATATATATTTTTTAAAAATGTCCTTTATTTAAGAGAAAACAACCACATATTGGGAGAGTACAGAGCTTCACAGCAAAGGGACACTGTTCCCAAGGGATCTGATGCACATTTTATAGAGCTTTAGAAGAGGCAACATGAGAACAGAGAGTGATTGGCTAGGTTGGGGATTTCCTTAGAAGGCTCGCAAGTCCTGTTGTCCAGGGAAAGGTGAGCTAAATAAAGGTGGATTGGAGGATTGTGATTGATGTATGTGAAAATTTCCCCATAGGTATTTCCATAAATGCAGGCTAACTTAGGTTTAGGTTTGTGACATGGGCCCCGGGCCACTCAGGTGGCCTCCATTTTGTGGGTCCTAATATACTAATGAGCTTCATCAAATGCTTCCATGGCTGACGTCGTCCTGAACACTGGGCAGGCATCATCCCGTCAGATTTCCTCAGCACTGCAGCAAAGGATGTTTTATTCTTATTTTACAGTTGAGTGATTTGGTCATGATCACACAACTTGTAAGTCGTGGAACCTGATTTTAAACCAGTTTGTCTGAGTCCGACTCTTTAAAAAAAAAAAAAAAAAAGATTTTACTTATCTATTTATTTATTTGAGAGAGAGAGCGAGAGAGCAGAACTTTGGGGAGGGGCAGAGGGAGAGGGAGCAGCAGGCTCCCCGCGGAGCAGGGAGCCCCAGGTGGGGCTTGATCCTGGGACCCTGAGATCATGACTTGAGCCGAAGGCAGTTGCTTAACTGAATGAGCCACCCAGGCGCCCCTGATTCTGACACTAAGTCAGAAAAGTTGAATAAAGAAAAACAAAATGCAACCCACACTTACTGTTGAAAACAGTGGAAGATTATAGATGAATTTAATAGTGTTACCTTTTAGCTTTTTAGGAGGCAAGCAGGAGGAGGGAGACAGGAGAAATGGGAATGGAGGAAACTTGGCTCTCGAGAAGAATGAGACCTCTGGAAATAGCACCAGTCCGTTTTGTTCATTAATTTGTTGTACGGGTGTCTACTGGATGTCTACTACCTGCCAGACACTTTCTTGGGCCACGGAGAGATACTGAAGAGGAAAATACACAGTGGAGACACTTAGATGGAAACACATGATCCCGATTCTGCAGAAGTTTATCGTCTGGGAGCAATAGAGACCAAAGACACAGTGAAATGCAGTGTAGCAAGTGCTGTTATGGGTGCCACGCGAGGCTCCGTGGGAGAAAGAAGAAACCTTTCAAGCTAGGTTGGTGAGCCAAGAAGTTTTTGCCGTGGAAGTGAACTTTGAACTTTGTGTCAAGGCTCTCAGATGAAGTGAGCTCACAGGGGATGACATGTAGGTCCGTATCATTACGGTATTAGCATTGCTGATGGCGGGTGGAAGGCAAGGAGTCAGGCTGGTGTTCTTGATGTGGGAAAGGAAGGCAAAAAAAAAATGTGACTTGGGGCGCCTGGGTGGCTCAGTGGGTTAAGCCGCTGCCTTCGGCTCAGGTCATGATCTCAGGGTCCTGGGATCGAGTCCCACATCGGGCTCTCTGCTCGGCAGGGAAGCCTGCTTCCTTCTCTCTCTCTCTGCCTGCCTCTCAGTGTACTTGTAATTTCTCTCTGTCAAATAAATAAATAAAATCTTTAAAAAAAAAAAAAATGTGACTTAAAATCTCCTTACAGCTTGCAGCCCAGTGACAGGTACCTGAAATGTGCAGACCGTGACCTTCCTCAAGGAACGCGTGGCTGCCTAAGTGCCTTAATGCTGAAAAGTAACCTTGCCTTGGCAGCCGTCACTCCTCAAGGTCCAGAAAGCCTCGCTTCCAGATTCCTTGGAGATTTGTGCTATACCTAACCGTCACTAATTAAAAATTACACAGTCACTCCTCCCAATCCCACTGTAGCTCCTTCTGCCCACAGTCCTGTCCCGTGAATAGGGGAAGGGTTAAGGTATAGGCAGGAGAGAGAGGAAACTCTGACTCTCCTTGCTGGGCCCTGAAACTACTCCTGGCAGATGGAGACGCTGAGACAGAGCGCAACAAGAGAACAGGCGATAAACCAAGACAGCACAAGAATCTCAACGCCACAAGCTTCCCAGTCAGTTCTCAGTAAAAGACTGTCACTAAAAGCCCTCAGTGGCAACCCATTCGGGACCCCTCTCCCCCTAGAGAGCTTTTCTTTCCTTTCTGTTCTCGCCCTCATTTAATAAACGTTCACTTCACTTTACCCTTTTGTGTCCGCAAGATTCATTCTTCCATTCGATCTTCAACTACGGGAGACAAGATGCCTGCAATCCTGCAACAATATGGGTGCCAGACCAATACAGTCTTCAGACACCAAAGAAACAGGATGCCTGGGTGGGTCAATCGGTTAAACATCTACCTTTGGTTCAGGTCATGATCCCACGGTCCTGGGATCAAGCCCTGTGTTGGACTCCCAGTAAGCTAAGGAGACTGCTTCTCTTTCTGTCCCTCCCTGCTGCTCATGCGCTCTCTCAAATAAATAAATAAAATCTTTCAAAAAAAAAATAAAAAAACAAGCTAAAGAGTCTTGACTTTATCCTGTAAATGATGGGAAACTATTATATATTAGGTACAACCTTTTGTTGTTCCTTTAGGGGAAACAAGGTCTTAGAATAGGTGGTATATTTAAAAAAAAAAAATAGGTGGTATAAAAAAATGTAAAATGAAAAAGGCCTTGTTCTCAAACAGCACGAAAATTAGTTTGGCAAGAAATCAGCTAATTCTCCTATTGCATTTGGAAATCTTCTAGGAGTCTGGTAAAACCACAAAAATGCAAAACCAGAAATTGATATACACTGGGATGCCTGGGTGGCTCAGTCAGTTAAGTGTCTGCTTAAGTTATGATCCCAGGGTCCTGGGATAGAGTTCCGCATCTGACTCCTTGCTCAACGGGGATTCTGCTTCTCCCTCTGTCCCTCCTCTCACTCATTCACTCTCTCTATGTCAAATAAATAAATTAAATCTTTTAAAAAATAAATTGAAAAATTGAAAAAAAGAAATTGATATATGCTGCCAAAAAGTTCTCAATAACCTCCAGGCTTTTTCACATTAGTTCCTTCAGCCTTGAATGGGGATTGTCTCACTGAAAAATGTCTACTTATTTCAACGTTGAAGCTTTCTCCTCTGGGAACACTTTGTGCTTACCATTTGGCAGGCATTGTACAGAACACTTTAAATACATCCTCTTATCAGATCCCTATAACAAATTAAAAGGTCAGTTTTTCTTTTCAGTTGAGAAAGCAAAAACTTCAGAAGGTTAAGTGACATGCCTGTTTTCGTATGACTAAAACGTAGTAGAATCAGAATGAACCCAGTCAGTCTGATTTTTTACTTTAATCAGGAAGGGCAAAGTTAAGGGCACCAGGCTGGCTCAGTTGCAGAACATGCAACTCTTGGTCTTAGCGGTCGTGAGTTCAAGCCCTAGGTTGGGTGTAGAGATTACTTAAATAAATAAATCTTTAAATATAAAGGAAGGGCAAAGTTAGATAGAATAACATTCAGTCCCTCTTTGAGCTGAAAACAGTGTTGATCGCATTCCTCAGGTGGAGTTTTCTCTTCCTGGCTCGGCTTCTCACATTGCTGTGGATACAGTCTAATAGAAATATACCTATGTATTTGTCTAAATAGACTGTCAGTGACAAGACTTGGCATTTTTCATGACTGTTCTAGAACCTTTCTCAGAGCCTTGCACATAATAGATGCTTAATAAGCATTTGTTCCATGAATAATGCCTGTCTCCTTTCCACTCTGTCTATTGCAGACAAACCTCAGATTTTTGTGGCTAAGTCTATGCATTGATAAACTTTGTTTTGTGAACTTTTATGGGGGAAGAGTAGAGCAAGAGAAGAGAAAAAAATTCTCTGTCCTTTCCCATCCAATTACCTTTGAGGAGCTGGGAAGAGAGCAATTCACACTTGATTATCCTCCATCAGATAAATTAGCAGCACCTAAATTGCCGGGCAGTCAGACCATCGAGCTCTCTCTAGCCCCACTGGCCAGCAGCGTCTCCGCTCCGAGGCCATGATTCCTTGCCTGACCATCTTGGCTCTCCGCGTCCTGGTAACTGTGTCTTTGGGCCAGACTTTCCAATTCCAAGAACATGTCTTTCTCCAATTGCTGGGCTTAGACAAAGTGCCCTCACCCCAAAAGTTCCAACCTGTGCCTTCTATCTTGAAGAGAATTTTCTGGGATGGAGAGGCAGCAGCAACCAGTGGGGGCTCCCGAGATTTATGCTACCTAAAGGATCTCAGTACGCGTGGGAACATACTCCGACATCTCCTGGATCAAGGTAAGGAAATGAGCGTGCATTCTAGAGAAAAGTCTAGCAGTTGATGGCTTGAAGAAAGAGAAGAAGAGGAAGGTAACAATTACCGAGGGGTTTGTAGAAGGCCCAGTGCTGGTGTTTTACATATCTTATCTCATTAATCCAACCACATCCCGAGATTCCAAAGGCAGGGATTCTTATTAGCTTTTTAACAATAAGGAAAGTCAGTCTTAGATGGCAAATTAACCTGTAAACTATTCCAGAGCCGTTCAAGACCATATAGCCAGCGTGTGAGTAAAGGTAGGATTCAAAATAGGTTTTTTTCTGAATCAACACTTTTGTGTTACAGTTAAGGTGAAAGCAGCAAAGGTGAAATTATGGCCCAGGCTTCATTCTTCAGCCCATGGTTGGTTTATGCACTGTGGTGCCTTTGATATGGCAAGTGGGGAAGGGAACATTGAGTCTAGTTGGCCCCAGACATCAGGTTCCCATCTCCACACCTCGTCACTATTTTAGTTGGGTGGAAATGGCTCCTGATTTGTGAGTACAGAACAGTGGTATACGCCATTGTCATACCCATTATATGATGATCTGAATAAATGCCATTCAATAGTTTGTCAAACTGATACCATCCACCTAAATTACGTAGGTCAGTTGTTAAAAGTGGATTCTCCAAATAGATAGGTAGATAGATAGATAGACAGACCGGAGGTTCTCCTGTCCAGTTCCTGCCCCTCACTTTATCACCCAATTCTTATTCCAAGCCAGAGATGGGTGATGTAATCTGCATTTCTATATAGCTTCCCAGAAGCGGGGGTGGGGTGGGTGGGGTGGGTGGGTGGAGGCTTGGGGATTACAAGAGGAATCGAGGGCCCTGATTGGTTAGTTTTACAGTATCTGGAGATAAAATTTGAATACTTATTTGTCTGGGAAGCATTTCTTGGATACCTGCTATGTGCTGGGAACTGGGTATGGCCATGGGAATATAGAAATTAAAGATAAAGTCTGCCCTTGAAGAGTTTATAAAAGGTAAAAGAAAAAAAAGGTTTATAGAAGGGAGAGAGACAAACATTAAGACTTCCATACTTTATGCTAAGTATTAGTATGTTAAAGACTCAAGACTTGGGAGTGGGGGTTCAGGGAAAATTCCTGGTGGAAGGTTAAAAGGTATGGGAAGCTTGTCTGAAAACAGCTAAGGATTCTTCCCTTCCTTCCCCATGGAAAAAACTTTGATTTTTGTGGTGACCATAATCCTATCAAATAATACAGGAAAAGGGTATAGTCTCACCATCACCCCTCCCTACCTAACCTTCCTCTAGAGAAAACCATCATTAATAGTTTATATGCATGTTTTTTCAGACTTTTCTTCTTTGCATATATTTATAATAGAAACTTATATTTTTAATAAATGGGTCATACTATATGTTACTCAGGTATTATGAATATCTCATATAAATCAGAACTAAAAGTCACAGCTATCTCATTTTAATGGCTGTACAATATGCCATTGTATAAACATGCTGTAATTTACGTAACTGATGCTCTGTTGATGGGTATGAACATAATATAAACAATACAGCTTTACATCCATTTTTGTTTTGTTTTGTGTGTGTGTGTTAGGCTTTTTCTATTTCCCTAGGATAAATTCTTAGAAGGAGATTTTTAGATCAGAGAAGGCACATTTATACTTCTTATATATAAGTGTCTTCCGAAATTTATACCCCACCATGAATGTATAAGAATTCTCACTTTCTGGGGCACCTGGGTAGCTCAGTGGGTTAAAGCCTCTGCTTTCCGCTGGCGTCATGATTTCAGGGTCCTGGATTGAGCCCCGCATAGGGCTCTCTGCTCAGCAGGGAGCCTGCTTTCCCCTCTCTGCCTGCCTCTCTGCCTACTTGTGATCTCTGTCTGCCAAATAAATAAATAAAATCTTTAGCAACAAAAAAAAGATTTCTCACTTTCCCACAGTTTGAAAGCAGCCCTTATAGAAATATTAAAGAAACGTGTGGAATGATAGCATACGTACAGAAAAGTGCACAAATCCTAGAGAAGAGCTCAGTGAATTTTCACAGAATAATCAGCGCCTAGAACCAGAAACAAAACAGAGCAACAACCCTCAGAGGAACCTTCATGCCCCCTTCTGGTTAATCGCTATTCCTCTGGAAGAATAACTTTTATCCTGTAACATTACTTACCAGTTTTGCCTGTTTCTGAACTTCACATAAATGGAAATGTGAAATGTATCCTTTTTTCTGTCTGGCTTCTTTCACTCAACATTGTATTTGTGAGATTTATCCATAGTGTGTGTGACTGTAGCTCATTCTCACTGCTTACAGTATTTCATTCATTCCGTGAAGGTATTACAAAGGTACTTACTTATCCCTGCTACACTGGAAGGCCATTGAGTAACAATACTCTTTTAGCTTTTAAATTTTGTTATTCTGGTAGCAAAGCATGATCTCATTGTTTTGCTTTTTATTACTTTAATAAGGTGGAATGTATTTTTTTATTTGTTTGTTTGTTTATTTTTAAAGATTTTATTTATTTATTTGACAGAGAGAAACCACAAGTAGACAGAGGCAGGCAGAGAGAGAGAGAGAGAGAGAAGCAGGCTCCCTGCTGAGCAGAGAGCCCGATGCGGGACTGGTTCCCAGGACCCTGAGATCATGACCTGAGCCGAAGGCAGCGGCTTAACCCACTGAGCCACCCAGGTGCCCCTATTTATTTATTTTAATGATTTTATTTATTCGACACGGAGAGAGATAGGAAGAGAGGGAATAGAAGCATGGGGAGTGGAGGGCTTCCTGCAGAGCAGGGAGTCCATGGTGGGGCTCCAGCCCAGGTTCTGGGATCATGACCTGAACTGAAGGCAGACACTTAACAACTGAGCCACCCAGGCACCCCTGGAATGCATTTTTAAATGGATAATGAACCTTTCTTTCATTCCTACCTTGTTCCTTTCTTCCCTCCTTCTTTCTTTCTTCCTCTCCTCTCCCCTCGCCCCTCTCCTCTCCTCTCTTCCTTTTCCTCCCCTCTCCTATCCTCCTTCCCCCCTCCCCGTCTCCTCTCCTCTCTCCTCCCCTCTCCTCTCCTCTCCCTTCTCCCCTCCTCTCCTCTCCTCTTTTCTTTTCTTTTTTCCTTCCAAACAATTGCCTGTTTATAAACGCTGGCCATTTTCTATTGAGGAGTCTTCTTTTCCTTAATGATTTACCAGTCCTCTTGGTCATTTGTAAAAGCTCTTTCTTTTTCTTTTCTTTTTTTTTGTAAAAAAATTTTTTTTCGTAAAAAATTTTTTTTGGTAAAAGTTCTAATTATGAATTTAAACGCATGCATCGAAGGAAACTTATCAGTTTCCTTCATTGTTCTTTGTGGTTTTAATTTTGTTAATGACATCATTTTGAATATAGAAGTTCTTTTATCTTCATGCTCTCAAATCTTTCCATCCTTTCCATTCTGGCTTTTTGATTTTCTTTTATGCTTAAGGAATCTGATTTAGTGCTAGGAGGAGGAAGGAAGACTGATAGGTTAGAATTCTAGCCTTGAACAGGAGAGGTCAGCTTTTCAGGAAGTGGAGACGGTAACTACTGTGAAGATATCTCTGCCCTTGACAGCTAGCCAGCCTGTAAGAAAGATGTTTCTGTGGAGTAGTGAGGGGTAGAGAGTTGGAAAATAACAGAAGAATATGAAGAGCTAGAGACAGCAAATATAGACCTACCTTTCCAAAAGATAGTCAATGAAAAGAAAGAGAAAGATGATAAGGTAGGCTTGAAGAGGACTGTGTCATTTCAAATGCTTCTTTATTTTATTGTTTTTAAAAATGAGACTTGAGAATGAAGAGACTTGAGAATGAAGGGGGAATGGTAGAATATTAGGGTTTCTTGAGGGGGGCGGGGTTCTTCCTCTTTTGTGTTTTTTAATGTAATCTCCATGGATCCAATGTGCGTGTTACTGACTGAGCCAGCCAGGCACTGCTGGAATGTTTGGGTTTCTGGTGTAATTTCTTCATAGAGCTGAATGGCCTTAGAAAATCCTTACTTAGGGTTGGGGCGCCTGGATTGTTCGTTCGGTTGAGCATCTGACTCTTGATTTCCTCTCAGGTAATGATCTCAGAGTGGTGAGATGGAGCCTGCCTAAAATAAAATATTTAAGATTTCCAAGGAAATCAGGTCCCTGGGTGGCTCAGATGGTTAAGTGTCTGCCTTCAACTCAGGTCATGATCCCAGGGTCCTGAGATCAAGGGCTGCATTGGGCTCCTGCTCAAGTGGGAGTCTGCTTCTCCCTTGCCCCTCCCTCTGCTGCTCCCTTCACCCCTCCCTCTGCTCAGGTTCTCTTTCTCTCTCAACTAAATAAATAATCTTTTAAAAAATTCCAAGAAAATCAATTAAATTTTCAAATACTTTTATGAAAATATTTTAAACCAAATGTGTGTACAGAAACATAAACTGATACATTTATTAAAACAATACATAATAATATCCAGGGAGGGGACTGTATTTATGATAAATTCAAAGCAGTGTGAGCATTAATGTGATTTTAAGACATTCGCAAAAACTTAATCTATGAACATACCCATGATTTTTATTGGTAACAGTGTCATAGGCCCTGATAATATTATTGGGATTTGTTGCCTATATTCATAGCTAAAAGAAATGCTAAACCTCATTTAGAGTTCTGAGAAGATAAAGATGTAATTCTTTTTCTCATCCAAGTTCATGGACTTTCTAAATTCTATCCAGGACACCCTGGGGACCTGCAGATGTGAAGATAAGAGCCTCTGGTCTTGAATGAAGAGGGGGAGAAACAAATCTTCCCTATGGGAGGGTTTGAGTATGACCGATAATTTTCCGCCCTGATTTTGCATATGTAGATATCATATAGCATTTGGCATTTATATCATATAGGTGCATATGAAGTGAAATCTGTTTTGGTGACTCTCACCATCTCTGTTCCCATCTAGGTCTCTTTCTTTACTCAGAGAAACTTCCTCAAGCCTCCCCTTGCCTGCAGAAGCTGCTCTACTTTAACCTGTCTGCTGTTCAAGATACGGAGCAGCTAACGATGGCCCAGCTGGGCCTAGATTTGGGGCCCAACACTTACTATAAGCTGGGACCGGAACTGGAGTTGGCTCTGTCCCTGGTTCAGGAGCCTCACGTGGGGGGCCAGTCCATCCCCAAACCAGGGAAAAGGCTCGTGTTACAGTCAGTCCCATGGCCTCAAGGAGTTGTGCACTTCAACCTGCTGGACGTGGCGAAGGTTTGGAATAACAACCCCCGGAAGAATTTAGGTTTGTTGCTAGAGATACTGGTCAAGAGGACCAGAGACCCAGGGGTGAATTTTCAGCTTCAGGACACCTGTGCCAGACTGAGACAGTCCTTTCAGGCTTCCCTGCTGCTGGTGAGTCTCAACCCAGAGCAGTGCCACCCTTCATCCCGAAGAAGGAGGGAAGCCATCCCTGCCCCTAAAGCTTCTTGCAAGAACCTCTGCCATCGTCACCAGCTGTTCATCAACTTCCGGGACTTAGGCTGGCACAAGTGGATTATTGCTCCCAAAGGGTTCATGGCCAACTATTGCCATGGAGACTGTCCTTTCTCCCTGACCACCTCCCTCAACAGTTCCAATTATGCTTTCATGCAAGCCCTGATGCATGCAGTTGACCCAGCAGTCCCCCAGGCTGTCTGTATCCCCACCAAGCTGTCCCCCATTTCCATGCTCTATCAGGACAATGATGACAATGTCATTTTACGACATTATGAAGACATGGTGGTTGACGAATGTGGATGTGGGTAGGCTGTGAGAAATAGAAGGGGTATTCTTAGAGTAAATCTTCCAATAAAACTAGTCACGTGCTGTATGACTTCTTGGGTCTGAAATACCAGTATATTTGTATTTATGACTTACCTTCCTGGAAAATCCATCACGATTAATCATCTCCCTAATCTCACACACACATACGCACACATCAGCCCTAATGATCTAACAGTCATGATGCACTTGACAGTCTATTAGACTCTAGATAGAAGGAGACTGATATTTATTGGTGGTCTCTTACGGGCAGGTATTATTCTGTGTGTTACTTAGAAACATCATGTCAGGTTGTTTCTTGAGGTAGACCTTATTTTTTATACTTCATAGAGAAGGTGAATATCAAATTTCCCTAAAGTCATCAATTTTCTTTGGCAGATCTCACAGGCTAACAATGGTACTTAAAAATAAATTATTTTGGAGTGCCAGAGTGGCTCGGTTGTTAAGTGTCTGCCTTCATCTCAGGTCATGATCTCAGGGTCCTGGGATTGAGCCCCACATCAGGCTCCCTGCTCGGTGGGAAACCTGCTTCTCCCTCTCCCACTCCCCTGCTTCTGTTCCCTCTCTCACTGTCTCTCTCTCTCTGTCAAATAAATAAATAAAATCTTTAAAAAAATAAATAAATAAGTTATGGGCACCTGTGTGGTTCAGTTGGCTAAGTAGCAGACTTTTGGTTTCAGCTCAGATCATGATCCCCAGTATCTGGGATCATGCCCCAGGTCGGGCTCCACGCTAAATGGGGAGTCTACTTGAGGATTCTCTCTCCCTCTCTCTCAAATAAATGCTTCCCCATTCACACACACTTTCTTAAATAAATAAGTAAATAAATCTTTAAAAACTTATTTTGAGACAGTATAAAATAATATGAATAATAATATTAAAATAGTACCTGATACTTAAATTTCTTTCTAGTCTTTTATTGTTGTCATATATGATTTTTATAGCTGAGATCACATTGTTTATATAATTTTGTATCTCTCTGTACTCAATGTGACCATAGGAATTTTTTTTCAAATCACCAATATCTACATAGTTCATTTAGTGGCTATATTATATATGATTATTTAGATACATATATTACTTAAGGGAGTGTTTATCATTGGGATTTATATTGTTTACAGTTTTCAGAGTGAAATAGTGTTATGACTTTTTGTTCATATGTCATTGTCGATATTTTGTCCCCACTTAGAAAAATTTTAAACCTGGAATTACATTCAAAGGTTTAAATTGACTCCTGGGGTAAAATGCAAAATTCACAGACTTCAAATACAAAACTCTAGACTTGGTTGGATACTTTGGATTGCACCAGGAAGTATGAATTCACTCATTTCCCTGTTGGGAGAACTAAAGCGCAAGTTTGTCAATCACTGCTTTATTTACTCCCTTCTTTAATGCCTAGTTGGTTAAGTATCTGCCTTCGGCTCAGGTCATGATCCCAGCCAGGGTCCTGGGATCTAGCCCAGAATCAGGCTTCCTGCTCAGTAAGGAGTCTGCTTCCCTCTCTGTCTCTCTGCCCCTTTCCACTTCTCATTCTCTCTCAAATAAATACATTTTTTTAAATCCTAAGGGAAAAAAAAGAAACCACCATCCTGAAGTTGATGTCTTTCCCATTCCCATTCTGTAATTTTACTACATAGGTTTAGAACCAAAGATAATGTAAAGCATTGCTGCTTAAATATGTAAACTTTATAGAAGCAGTATTGGAGTATATTCTTCTACCACTTGTTTTTCCTCTTTTGTTTCAGAGATTCTTACAGGTTAATATAGTTAGGGATATAATTGATCCCCCCCCCCACCCGCAACCACCACCCAGGCACCCCCAACTGCTGAGCAGTAATCCATGACATGTATATTTCACAATAGATTAATCTGTTACTGAACGCTGAAGGCATTCAAACAAACTGCAACAATCATTTCAATAGAATGGACACAATTTTTTTTTTTTTTTTTTTTTTGCAATCTCCTCCTGTAGCCAGGACTTCAGTGTAGAACAGCAGTGAACGGGTAATTTATAAGGACAATGGAGATGAGGCTACAGAACTTGTAGCAACTCTGAATGCCTATCCTTGAACACAAACAAAACAATGTATAAAAAGCACTTTGTCAAATGCATCATTTGAAATGAAAACACTGGGACACCTGGGTGGCTCAGTTGGTGAAGCAGCTGCCTTCGGCTCAGGTCATGATCCCGGTGTCCTGGGATCGAGTCCCACATGGGGGGGGGGGGGTCCTTGCTCAGCAGGGAGCCTGCTTCTCCCTCTGCCTCTGCCTGCCTGTGCTCGCTTTCTCACTCTCCCTCTCTCTTACAAATAAATAAATGAAATGAAAACACTATTCTGACTGATAGCAGGGGGAGATTGGCTTTAGATCTATCATTTAGAACAATTCAGTGAAACAATCACGATGTTGCAAACAATAACCACCTGCGTCAATATGTTTACAGAAGGACTTTCGAATTGTATTTGTTGAAGAAAGAGCTGAGCAATCAATGTGACAGAACAAAGATAGGTGGTTGTTTTGGTAAACATAGCAATACTTTGGTGGGGGTGCTAATGCGGTCCCAGCATTCCTGGTAGTGCATTCAGCCTTGAACAAGTGAGTCTGATTAGCATAAACAAAATTCATAAAATTTCACCTGCAAATCAGTCATTAATATATGGGCTTATCATAAGATGCCAAGGGAAGAGGGTTAGCTAGCATAGTGTGTGTGATGGAAAAGTGCACATGGAAAACAAGTTAGCATAGAACATGTATTGGGAAATCAGAGGAAGGGAATTAGTTAAATGATCCAAATGGCAAGATCGATTAACCTCCAGGTCCAGATACTAGAGGAATTATAGTCATTTCAGATCATACCCTTCTATTAATATTCTTTAATTGGGCAACAACATGCTTGCTTGGATAATGGCTTTCTTATTTATAATATGACATGCTAAGCTTGCTTTATTGAGTAAATAAGCTGCTCATATTGATTGGAATGGTCCCAAATCATGCTGGACAAATATTACAAATCATCTTGTACTGGCAACCCTTTCGGATCCCCTCCCTCTTCTGGAGCTTTGTACCATTTTTACTATCTATCACTCAATAAACCTTGCTTTGCTGCCAAAAACAAAAACAAAAACAAAAACAAATCATCCTGTGGTGCAGATTATTTCTGAACTAAATTATCTTTACAGTTTTATTTCATTGAACTGATCTTTATTTTTTATATACTATCATTTTAAAAATATACTTTATATATGTTTAAATATGCTTTTAAAAATATACTTACTGAATTTTTATTTCAGCATAACAATAATTTATTTTATAGTATTTTGGGAGAAATCTGGTTATTCAATCTTCTCCTTGCTTGTGTTCTATGTAGATAGATATTTGCAATAAGGACTACTTTTTGGTATAAAAGGTAATCTGATCCAAGTGTTTAGGAGATAATTTGAGATTTTAGAAGAGAGTTGCACAAAATCAAAATACATTCTTTAAATCATCTGTCATTAAAATATTAGAACAGAAATAGTAGTAATTAGGGGGCACTCAGTCTAGTAAAATAGTAGAGCCAGTAAATGGGTGGCTCAGTCAGTTAAGTGTCTGTTTTTGGCTCAGGTCATGATCTCTGGTGCTGGGATTGAGCCCTGCATGGGGGCTTAGCTGCTTGACAAGGAGTTGGCTTCTCTCTTTCTCTCTCTCCCTCTGCCCTTCCTCACCACTCGTTTTCTCTCTCTCTCTAATAAATTAAAAAGTAAATCTTTAAAAAAATAAAAAATAATAAAAGAAATAATAGTAATTATAAAATGCCATTATTCCACGGTTAGTGGTATTCACCAAAGTATTAGAGTAGTGAAAATATTAAAGAAATAATACTTGCAGACTAGAATGGGGGAAAAAATGGAGGTTTGAATAAAAAAGTACTCATTGAAAATTAAGAAAGAGTTGGTCTATGTTATAGTAATTCATGGTTATGGAGCACATAACTAATAGTGTCTTCTTTTTTTTTTAAGGTTTTATTTATTTATTTGACAGACAGATCACAAGTAGGCAGAGAGACAAGCAGAGAGAGAGGAGGAAGTAGGCTCCCTGCCGAGCAGAGAGCCCGATGTGGGGCTTGATCCCAGGACCCCGGGATCATGACCTGAGCTGAAGGCAGAGGCTTTAACCCACTGAGCCACCCAGACACCCCTAAGTAGTCTTCTATCTAGCAGACAGTCCTCCGCATTTAAGGCGAAAATTTCAATCACTTTCAGGACTGCTGGAGTCCCCATTTCTCTGGGGTCTTTCCATTGCTTGGGCCTTCTTTATATGTAGGAAGAGTGAGCGCTGACTTCAGTGTGCCATTGTCCTCCTCTGGGAAGAGCAAAGGAGAATGGCCTATAGAAAACCAGAGTTCAGAGATGCCTGGGTGGCTCAGTTGGTTAAGCGTCTGCTTTCAACCCAGGTCAAGATCTCAGGATTCCAGGGAGCCTGCTTCTTCCTCTGCCTGCCCCTCCCCCGCTCACAAGCGTGATAACAGGTGACTAAAATCTTAAAAAAAAATTTTTTTAAATAAAGACTTTCCGGGACCTGACTTGGCTCCTGCTTACAGAGTACAACACCGACTTCAGTGCTCCTTCTCTCCTGCCACCAGCCTATGAAGGATCTGTCTTCCTTTCCTGACCTTTCTCACCTCACACCTTGAGTTCTTTCTGCCTTACACCACGATTCCTGAGGCTGCATTGCTAAATTTACTTCTGAATTGAATGGAGTTGTTGCTGCTAGATTTCCTGAGTCCACTAAGGATTTTGATTTACGTTCTGTGCTTAATACATTTATATTATATTATATTATATTATATTATATTATATTATATTATATTATTTATTTTAAAGATTTATTTATTTTGGAGCGGGAGGGGAATAGGGAAAGCCAGAATTTCAGACTCTCTGCTGAAAGCAGAGCCTGACACGGAGCTCCATCCCATGACCCTGAGATCGTACCTGACTCGACCGAGCCACCCAGGCACTCCTATATTATTTTTTTAAAAGTTATTTAAAATTAATAAAAGGGTAGCCATTTCTTTCTTCTTCAGTTCTGTTGTTGGCAGGTTGGTTCACTCCTGAGTTAATGAAGTTTTCTCCTGGGGCCATTATGCCCAGGGCTAGAGAAGTGCATGCCATTTCTGACTTCATGGCTATGGGACACACATTACCTTCTTTCTCAGCTAGAACATTAAATGTCTGATAAACTGGTCTACAACTAGGTGTGTGCCCTGTAAGTAAAGTTATGTGCTCTGATTTGGGTGGGATAGCGCAGAGTAGGACTTCTTATTTCAAAATATAAATAAATGGGATGCCTGGATGGCTCAATCACTTAAGCATCTGCCGTCAACTTGGGTCATGATCCCAAGGTCTTAGGATTAAGCCCCACATGGGGCTTTCTGCTCAGCAAGGAGTCTACTTCTCCCTCTCCCTCCTCCTGCTCTCTTTCTCTCTCAAACAAATAAATAAAATCTTTTAAAAAATCATCATTTTTGATAAAGAAAATGTGGTCTATATATACTATGGAATATTATACCTCCATCAGAAAGGATGAATACCCAACTTTTGTATCAACATGGATGGGACTGGAGGAGATTATGCTGAGTGAAATAAGTCAAGCAGAGAGAGTCAATTATCATACAGTTCTGCTTATTTGTGGAGCATAAGGAATAAAACAGAGGACATGGGGAGATTGAGAGGAGAAGGGAGTTAGGGGAAATTGAAGGAGGAGATGAACCATGAGAGACTGTGGGCTCTGAGAAACAAACTGAAGGTTTTGGAGGGGATGGGGGTGGGAGGTTTGGTAAGCCTGGTGACGGGTATTATGGAGGGCACGTATTGCATGGAGCACTGGGTGTGGTGCCTACACAATGAATTCTGGAACACTGAAAAGAAATAAAAAAAATTAAAATTAAAAAAAATTCATCATTTTAAAGTAAATTCAGTGGTTTTAATAACTATATTCACAAGTGTAAAACCATTACCACCATCTAACTCCAGAACATTTTTATTAACCCCTAAAATAAACCCCATTCCCATTAGCAGATAGTTCCCAAGTCCTTTCACCCCTTGCCTCCATCCTCTCGAAACCACTAATGTACTTTTTATCTCTATGGATTTGCCTCTTCTGGAAGTCTCATTCAAACAGACTCATTCAACTTATGACCTTTTGTGACTGGGTTCTTTCACTGAGGATAATGTTTTCAAGCTTTATCTGTGTTGTAGCATGTATCACTACTTCTTTCCTTTTTATAGCTGAATAATATTTCACTGTATGGTTATCCCATAACTTATTTATCCATTCATCAGTTGACGGACACTTGAATTGTTTCTACCTTTTAGCTAGTATGAGTTTTTTTTTTAAGGTTTAATTTGAATTTTATTTACTTACTTTTTTTTTAGAGAGAGGGAGAGGGAGGGAGCACATATGTAAGGGTTGGAGGAAGGGTAGAGGTTAAAGAGAGAAAGAGATTTTTTTTTTTAAGATTTTATTTATTTATTTATTTGACAGAGAGAGAGAGAGATCTCAAGTAGGCAGAGAGGCAGGCAGAGAGAGAGGGAGAAGCAAGCTCCCCACTGAGCAGGGAGCCTGGCATGGGGCTTGATCCCAGGACCCTGGGACCATGACCTGAGCCAAAAGCAGAGGCTTAATTCTCTGAGCCACCCAGGTGCCCCAAGAAAAAGAATCTTAAGCAGGTTCTGTGCTGGGCTTGATCTCATGACACTGAGATCATGATCTAAACTGAAATCAAGAGTCAGATGCTTAACTGACCAAGCCACCCAATGCCCTTAAAAGATTTTATTTTTAAGTAATTTCTACACCCAAGATGGGACTCCAACTCATAGCCCTGAAGTCAAGAGTCACACACTCCATCAACTGAGCCAGCCCAGGGCCCTGGTTATTATGATTAATACTGCAATTCAAGTTCATGTACAAGTTTTTGTGTGGAGATATATTTTTAATTCTTTTGGAATTGTCAGATCATTTGGTTACTTTATGTTTAATATTTTGAGGGACTGTCAAGCTATTTTCCAGAGTGGTTGTACACACCATTTAACATTACTAACAGCAATTCACAAGAGTTCTAGTTTTTCCATATCTTCACCAATATTTGCTACTGTCGTGTTTTTTTATTAAAGCCATCCTAGAGGTTATGAAGTGGTATTTCCTTGTGTGTGTGTTTTAAGATTTTATTTATTTATTTGACACAGAGAGCGCAAGTAGGCAGAGTGGCACAGAGAGGGAGAAGCAGGCTCCCTACCAAGCAGAGACCCCTACATGGGGCTCAATCCCTAAGCCCAAAGCAGACCCTTAACCAACTGAGCCAATTAGATATTCCATGAGGGTTTTTTTCTTTTTTCTTTTTTGGAATATATTTACTTATTTTAGAAATAGAGAGACAGAGATAGCAAGTAGAGGAGAGGCAGAGGGAGAGGGAGAGAAGCAGACTCCCTGCTGAGCACAGAGCCCCTTGTGGACCTCAATCCCATGACCCTGAGATCATGACCTAAGCCAAAACTAAGAGTCAGAGGCTCAACATACTGAGCTACCTAAGGAGCCCCAGCTCTAAGTTTTCCAACACTTAGGGTACTCAAGGGTACAGAAATACCCTTGATGACAAGCACTCAATAAAAAATCTAATAGGAACAAAGTCAAATTACACTCCATCTTAACTATTGCATATGTGCCTTCCATGAGTGTGGTCATATTAGTTTCTTCTTGCTGCTGTAACAAATACTATGAACTTAGTGGTATTAAACAACATAAATTATCATATGGGCCTGGAGGTCAGAAATATGCAATAGGATCTCACTGGCTAAAATCAAGGTGTCATCAGGGCAACATTTCTTAAGGAGGCTCTAGGGAAAAATTCATTTACATGCCTTTCCATGTAGGCTGTCCTCATTCTCTATCCTGGCCCCTTCCAACCATATCTCTGCTTTCATTGTCACAGGGCTTTCTCTGACTCCGATTCTTTTGCATCATTCTTACAAGGTACTTTTGATAGGGTAATAGGATAAGGGTACTCATGATAGGATAATCTTCTTACCCCAAGGTCCTTAACTTTAATCACACCTGCAAAGTCCCATATGCCATTGTGAAGTACCACACTTACAGGTTCCAGATATAGGAGGCAGACATGGTTGGGGGGAGGGGGCTGTTCTTCTACTTACCACAAATACAAATTTGAAAGACCTGGCTTCTGAAGGGCCTTCATTTATGATGTGGCACTTCTGTCTCTTCTTCAAAACTCTCACCTGCCACTTGGACAACTGCTTTGCCTACAGAAACTCTTGTTTGACTTTTATGATTAAGAACTGTCTTATATTTAGGGCTCAGGTACAGGGTTTATGGTTCTTGAGATTCAAATTCAGAAGCTCTAGATCTGAGATGCTAGAGGGAGGGAGGCTTAGATCTTGAAAGTGACCTCAATTCTGGGATTCTGTGCTGAAACATAGAGATGCCTGAGCCAGGGGTCAGGCAACAGGGGGACAATGGTAATCTGGAGCACAATATTCACTTTCTCGAAGGATGAAAAAGCAGAAGTGGACTTGGCCATACACTTAACCTTTGCTTCAAAAAGGAAGAGGGATCACCTAAGACTTGTACAATAATTACCCAACTCAGAGGCCAAAGTTCTTCTGATTTTGCATCTAACAGTGCCCTTCCCCATTCCAACAGGATTGGGGCAAAGAGCAAAATAGGAGGAAGTTGGAAATAAGTAAATAATAGCTAAAAAGCAGTCCACTGAAAGTCTTCAGGTTATACAAACAGGTTAATTCTCTCTCCCCTTTGTTCTTCCTTTGTGCTCTCTAATAAAAGAATGATGGGTCAGACTTAATTTAAGGAAAGGGAAAAATTACTAAATTCAGATGTTATCAGGGAAGAACTTAGAAATTCAGGGGTGCCTGGATGGCTCAGTTGGTTAAGTGTCTGCCTTTGGCTCTGATTATTCTGGGATTGAGCTCCAAGTGGGGCTCCCTGCTTGGAGAAAGCTTGCTTCTCCCTCTCCCTCCGCTGCTCCCCCTGTTTGGGGTCTCTCTCTCAAATAAATAAAATCTTTATCAGCACCATGCCTCTAACCAGCTGAGCTAACTGGCCAATCCAATACATAAAATCTTTTTAAAAAAGGATTAATGAGGGGCACCTGGGTGGCTCAGTGGTTTAGGCTGCTGCCTTTGGCTCGGGTCATGATCTCAGGGTCCTGGAATCGAGCCCCGCATCGGGCTCTCTGCTCCGCAGGAAGCCTGCTTCCCTCTCTCTCTCTCTCTCTCTCTCTGCCTGCCTCTCTGCCTGCTTGTGATCTCTGTCTGTCAAATAAATAAATAAAATCTTAAAAAAAAAAAAAAGGATTAATGATTTGAAGCATAAGTTTTCTTATCAACATATTGATGCAAATCCCTATATCTTATACAATCTAGATACCCAGTAATTGGCTGAGACTCAGGACTGAGTCATCCTCTGCCCAAGCCAGGTAGTGGTGGTCACACCTACCATGTTCAGGCATGTTGTTGGTAAGAGCAATCAGCACGATATACAGTTCCAGGGGAAAAGTCCAGTAACAGAGCACCATGGCTTCTAACAAAGGTAAACCGGACCTGGGGGCCTGGCAAACTCCTTGTTCTTGAAAAAGGCAAAAATCTGTGTGTGTGTGTGTGTGTGTGTGTGTGTGTGTGTCCTGCCTGTGCTTGTGTCCTTAGGCATTTTTCAATTTTCCTATTTACTACTATATTGATATTATTCTTAAACAGGATTTATTATTGTTACTAATACTAACTATTCACATCCACAAATGATTTTGATCAAATGATACCAAATCAATGCTTATTTCACCATAATAAAAATTTAAGTAAAAAAAAATGCAACTGTTAATAGTTTAAAATAGCAACAAAAGTGAAAGCACAAGGGCGTGTTAATTGATAATTTAAGATTCAGTTACTTAACGTTGTAGAAATTCATGGGAGAGGGAAAACACTTCAGGATGTGGAAGGAAATGATTTTCAGCTGACATGGGATTTGAGCAGGATCTTGAAAGGGTAGAATTTGGATGGGCAAAGAGAAAGAGAGTCTTGGTTGACACAAAAAGTTTGAGAGAATTTACAAATATAAATATATTTGGAACTATATAGAGAGTAAACTGAGTATAAATATATATGGAAATACATTTGGAAATACAAAGAGTAAACCTATTAGGCTCTAGGAGAGTCTGGTGAAATACTCTGCAGTGAGATTAGGAAGCAAAGCTGAGGGACACCGGGGTGGCACAGTTGGTCATGCACCGACTCTTGCTTGGTTTTGCTCAGGTCACAATCTCAGGGTCTGGATCTCAAGGTCATGAATTGGAGCCCCACGTTGGGCTCTGGCTCAGCCAGGAGTCTGCTTGAGAATTCTCTCTCTGCTCCTCCCCACCACTCTCTCTCTCTCTCAAATAAATAAATAAAACTTTAAAAAAAAAAAAAAAAAAGGAAAGCAAACCTGGAATGATCCTGGAGTGATATTACAGAGGGCTTTGAATACTAGGCTAAGGAAATTGAAGTAGATTTTGGTCAGAGAAGATCTTTGGAGAATTTGTGAATCTCATAGTGATGACTAAAATAGTGTTTTTATTTTATTTTATTTTATTTTATTTTATTTTATTAGAGAGAGAGCAAGTGAGCAGGGGAAGAAGCAGAGGGAAAGAATATCCAAGCAGACTCTCACTGAGCACGGAGCCTGATGTGAGGCTTAATCTCACAAGCCATGAGATCAGGGTTTGTGCTGAATCCAAGAGTCAGATGCTTAACCAACTAAGCCACCCAGATGCCTGTTATTTTAATTTTTTTAGAGCAGGAGAGAGGCAGAGAAAGAAAGAGAATCTTAAGCAGGCTCCACACCCAGAGTGGCTCGACACCGGGCTTGATCTCACAACCCTGAGATTGTGACCTAAGCTGAAATCAAGAGTCAGATGCTTAACCAACTGAGCCACCCAGGTGTGCCTAAAATAGTGCTTTAGATATACTTAGCTGGCACTTGGTGGCTTTGTGACTGGTAGCAGAAAAGACTTGGGAGCAAAGAGATCAGTGAGGAGACTTTGCATAAATGTGGGCATGATGATAGGAGAGGATACACAAATCAGTCTTGGGTTTTAAGAAACAATATATTGAGGCGCCTGGGTGGCTCAGTGGTTAAGCCACTGCCTTCGGCTTAGGTCATGATCTTGGGGTCCTGGGGTTAAGCCACTGCCTTCGGCTTAGGTCATGATCTTGGGGTCCTGGGATCGAGCCCGTGCCCGGGCTCTCTGCTCAGCAGGGAGCCTGCTTCCTCCGCGCCCGCTGCCTGGCTCTCTGCCTGCTTGTGATCTCTCTCTGTCAAATAAATAAATAAAATCTTAAAAAAAAAAAAAAAGAAAGAAACAATATATATTTTTCTCCATTATCCTTTTCCTCTACAAAAATTCTCTTCTGAGTGGCATGTTGGGGGAAAGACTAAAGGCATTATTTAGCTGAAATATCCGAATAATTTTCCTAGACTTTCCTCTGAAGGTGGGGCATTTTACCCCTCAGACTGTCCCAACTCCTGTGGCTCATTGTGCATCATTGCCTTGCATGAAAGGGGTAGATACTAAGAATATATCTCACTCTCTCTGTAGTTCTCACTGCTGCTTCACCCACCACGAATTCGACCTTCTTCTATAGGTATGGCCTCTGTTTCTACAGGGTTCCCTCTGTGTGGACCTGCTGGTTCAAAGGCCCCAATTTGGATTGTCTGAGAAGCACCCATTTCAAGGTGTTAGCCACCCTCTTCCTCCACCAGCTCAGTGTTTAAATTCCCTGTATATCCTCTTAAGGATAAGAGGTTTATTCTTCAGGTCTCACTTAGGATAGTGTTTCTTGACTCCTGACTCTGTCTTTTTTTTTTTTTTTTTTAAGATTTTATTTATTTATTTGACACAGAGAGAGAGAGATCACAAGTAAGCAGAGAGGCAGGCAGAGAGAGAGGGGAAGCAGGCTCCCTGCTGAGCACAGAGCCTGATGCTGGGCTCGATCCCAGGACCCCAAGATCATGACCTGAGCCAAAGGCAGACACTCAATCCATTGAGCCACCGAGGCACCCAGTCCTGTTTTTTGTTTTTGCTTTTTTTTTAAACATCTGGCTAATTTCTTTTTTAAAGGTTCCATACTCCAGGGGTACCTGGGTGGCTCAGTTGGTTAAGTGACCAACTCTTAATTTTGGCTTAGGTCATGATCTCAGGGTATCAACCACCACCACCACCCCTCTAGCATTCCATGCTGGGCTTAAATCCTGTTAAAATTCTCTCTTTCCCTCTGCCCCTCCCCACTGCTCCTGCACATGCTTTCTCTCTCTCAAAAAAAGGTCCCACCCTCCAACTAGGATCATCTTCCATCTCTAGGAAACTGCACCATGGATCTTCTCTGGACTATCCCTCTACCATCTAGTACAAATGCACAGACAGTTGCAGCCAGCACAAACATACACAGA
This sequence comes from Mustela nigripes, assembly GCF_022355385.1. Classification (NCBI taxonomy): domain Eukaryota; kingdom Metazoa; phylum Chordata; class Mammalia; order Carnivora; family Mustelidae; genus Mustela; species Mustela nigripes. Next base: position 52,280,711 of record NC_081562.1, read on the forward strand.
GCTGGGGAGGAAAAAATTTTCCTCTACCCTCATAGATTCTGTTTTTGGGTGCCTTCAGATTTAAACTAACAAAAGACAGATTAGCGAAAGAAAAGACAAACATGCATACAAGAGTTCACAAAAATGTGATTCAAAGAGGTGTTTAGAGTTTGGGGCTTAAATACCACCGTAAGAGGAAAAGCAGAGATGCACAAGAGCACTTATAGAAAAACAAATAAACTTTTAGGAAATCTAGATGGGCCCTTGGGAGACTGGATGGACATATGCTTTTGTGACCATGTGTGTGGGTGTATCTTGAGTGGTAAGAGTCAGTCTCTCCTGGTTTGTTCCAGGGGATGGGACTTACGACAACTGATTTCTTTTGAGTTCTTTTGGAAGGCTCTGTTTGTAGGAAAATAAGAGATTTCAGGGGAAGACAGTCTATTTTTGAATGTCTTCAGATCCAAATAATTTTTATGCCAGTGGCATACTCTGGACCCCCCCCCCCACACACACACAACCACCACCCCCCACAGCCTTGGGCAAAATTCCTCCCATTTTGGAGGAATTGTCTTCCAAGTCTTGTGACTCTTTTTTGGCTTAAAAACACCATCTCAGAGTTAAGGTTTGCCAGCAGGATAGGCTGAACGTCCTGCCCGCATCGCCACACAGCCACTTCACCCTCAGAGGTGGCAATGACTTGTGCATCTCTCTGGTCCCCTGAGAAAGGGTATCATGTTAGGATAGCCTTTTGCTCTGTGTCTTCTCTTTCTTGGAAAAGAGAGACTGGTAATGGAAACAATTGCACCTTTTGATTTATGACTGCTTCCCCAAATTTTAGATTTCAAATAACCAGGAAGCAAACCCTTAACAGGAATGCTTGTTGCTAAAATAAATGTCCACATTTCTCCAAATAAAACAAATGACTCGCATTTCTGCCCTCAGAGCTTTAGAATTCTGTTCTGTGAATATTCTGAATTCAGGTCAAGCCAGTGTCCATTTCATTTTCAAAGCTCTGAGTCTTGAGAAGTATGGGCCTCTAAAATCTAGTATTTGTACTTGGATAGTCCTCACATGTGCTAATGGCTTCCCAGGACACTTCAAATAAAATCCGTGGCTTAGTATATAAACTCCATGAGCGTAAAGATAGAGATTTTTTTTTGTTCCCTGTTCCTGTATTTCAAAGAGTGCTTAACATTTAGTAAGCCCCTCATTAACAGCTCTACCAGCTGAGCCAGCCAGACACCCCGGTGTTGTTGTTTTTATTTTTAAAAATTTTATTTATTTATTTTTTAAGAGGTAGCTTTATTTATTTAAAAAAAAATTTTTAAGATTTTATTTATTTATTTGACAGACAGAGATCACAAGTAGGCAGAGAGGCAGGCAGAGAGAGAGGGGAGGAAGCAGGCTCCCTGCGGAGCAGAGAGCCCGATGTGGGGTTCGATTCCAGGACCCTGGGATCATGACCTGAGCCAAAGGCAGAGGCTTTAACCCACTGAGCCACCCAGGTGCCCCTGTGTTGTTGTTTTTAATTAAGAAACACCCAAACTATTTACAAGAGAGACTGTACCAATTTACATTCCCACCAGCAATATATGAGAGATCTACTTTCTCTGCACAATGTTGTTATCTATCTATCTATCTATAGCTATCCTATAATGGATAGTAGTGAGATTCATTCAAATATTTTCTCAACAAGTATCTATTGCTAACCAACATGTTTCAGGCAGTGTGATAGGGTCTGGAACAAGATATACATAATCCATATCTCACATAATCTACAATTCAGTGTTATTATAGACATATAAATAACAATCAAAATACAGCGTGATTGGGGCACCTGGGTGGCTCAGTCTTCAAGTGTCTGCCTTTGGTTTGGGTCATGATCCCAGGGTCCTGGGATCAAGCCCTGCATCGGGCTCCCTGTTCAGTGGGAAGCCTGCTTCTCCCTCTCCCACCTCTCCACCTCCACTCGCTCGTATTCCCTTTCTCACTATCAACAAATCTATTTACTTAGATTTTATTTATTTCTGTCAAATAAATAAATAAAATATAAAAAAAAATACAGCATGATTGCTATGATGAAGGAGGTACAAGATGCTATGGAAACATAGAGAAATTACCATAGGAGCCTCTGAGGAATGACTTTCTCATTGCACTTAATCATTCTTGTAGGAGCCTTAAGGAGGATTACTTGGTTTGGGATTGGACAAACAGGTTTTGGCAAAGCCCTTAGAAACTTGCTTTTCTTAATGGTACAATCCAGTTAATACAGGAGAAAATTTTTCACTCCATTTTCTGATATGGTTTGCAGGTTTGGAAGATCAGAGTATTTTTTTCTTAGCTAAATTTGTATGTGGGTGTTATCTGACATAATCATCTCTTGGTCAACAGGTCCTTCAGCAGGAGATGCCACCTTGAGGTAAGAATAAAACTATCAGAGTGAGCATTTAATACAACCAAGAATAAGTGGATTTAAGAGCTATAGGACTATAGCTTTCCATATTTTTCCTTTCTTCTTTTATCATGCTCCTACTCTTTTCTTTTTGCCTTTTCTTTTTTTAAAAGATTTATTTATCTACTTATTTATTTGACAGAGAGAATGATCACAAGTAGGCAGAGAGTCAGACAGAGAGAGATAGGGAAGCAGGCTTTCCGCTGAGCAGAGAGCCCAATGTGGGTCTCGATCCCAGGAACCTGAGATCATGACCCGAGCCAAAAGCAGAGGCTTAACCCACCGAGTCACCCAGGTGCCACTGTTTTTACCTTTTCTAACTTCGTTCTCTACGATCACTGCTTTCTGTATCTTTGCTTGTATGTCTTTTGGTTTTTGTTCAAGTAAATTACCTTCCAGCTTTGTTCCACTTTTGCCTTGCCTCTGTTTCTTCTCTGTTTAAATCACATGATTGTATAGCCATTAGTGAAAAGTCTGGAGAATTCATTTGTCACTTTGATTTCATCCTTTTGTTTTATACTATACGCCCATTTTTCAGATTTAGCATGATAGCAGGGGGAATATATTATCTCATGATGGGTGGAAGGACTGATCTATGTAATAAATAAATGTAATACTTTAGGGATGAGTGGAAATATTAGGGTGTAGTAAGCTGATGACTCAACCGTATTGCAAAGAAGAGTCCTCAGCACAATCCTGAGTCTCCCCTGAGTTCCAGCTTTGACGCATGGAAAATATTAAATCTAAAGATGTCATTGGGAGGGGTGCCTGGTTGGCTCAGTCAGTAGAGCCTGTGACTCTTGATCTCAGTGTCATAAGTTTGAGCCCCACGTTGGGTGTAGAGATTACTTAAAAATAAAATCTTAAAAAAATAAATGAATAAAGATGTCATTGGGACCAGTTTGAATTTTTTTCTTGTGAGGAATTTAGTATACAGAATTTAATGTGGAAGAATCCTGAGGCTGACTCTTTCTCTTCTCAGACTTGGCAATAGACTCTTTTTGGCAATTTGAGGCTTCTACACCTAAAATCTAGTTAGAGTCTATTGAGGCATGGTGAAGGTTAACGATCAGGACCTGGCAACTCCATGATGAGATAGAAAGATTAGAAAATAAACAGAAGCCTTTATTTCATTTTTTAACAAGTATTTTATTTATTTGATAGAGAGACAGCAAGAGAGGGAACACAACCAGAGGGAGTGGGAGAGGGAGAAATGGGCTTCCTGCCGAGCAGGATCAGTGAGCCCAATACAGGGCTCAGTCCCAGGACCGTGATCATGACCCCAGCCAAAGGCAGATGCTTAGCAACGGAGTCACCCAGGTGCCCCAAAGAGAAGCCTTTAAAAGAGAAACAAGGATACATTAATATCTGATTCAAAATTAGTTGATGACAGTATAGAGAGAATAGTAACCAAATAAGATGGGTTGGGAAAAATCTCTTCACTATGCTTGTGAGAGAAACTCTGATAATTCAAATGGACCTTTCTAGATAACTTGGAGAAATAGAATAGGAAACAAGGTTTCCTGAGATGTCATGTTATATATCTGCCTGACAGAAGAGGGGAGCAGGAAGTGATTTTCAAGGTGCCTCCAAAGATAGTGTGACAACATGGGAGTGCTGCTTGTGTTTCAGGAGGAGAATTGAACCCTGGGAATTTGAAGTCTTCTTTGATCCCAGAGAACTCCGTAAAGAGGCCTGCCTGCTCTATGAAATCCAGTGGGGCACAAGCCATAAGATGTGGCGAAACACAGGCAAAAACACTGCCAACCATGTGGAACTTAATTTTATAGAAAAATTTACTTCAGAAAGACGGTATTGCCCATCCACCCACTGTTCTATCACCTGGTTCCTGTCCTGGAGTCCGTGTTGGGAATGCTCCAAGGCTATTAGAGGATTTTTGAGTCAATGCCCTAGTGTCACTCTGGTTATTTATGTAACACGGCTCTTCTGGCACATGGATCCACAAAACCGGCAAGGACTCCGAGACCTCCTCAAAAGTGGTGTGACTGTCCGGATCATGAGATCCCCAGGTAAAAACAACAAAGAATCTCACGGTTTATGAGAGACCATGGTGCTGGTATGTTTCAAGGCCAGGATAGTGGTTATCCCATTATTATTATTATTATTATTAATTATTATTATCTGAAAGTCTCAGAAATGAAAGTCCAAAATCATGTAAGAAAGGACAGGGTCTGAACTTCATACAAAGGAAGTATCTAAAAGAGGACCCCTTTCTCCATTCCTGCCACTATGACCTCTCAGCCATCTTCATCTTTGTTCTTTTTTAGGGATTCTGGGGGAAAGTGGCCCTTCTCCAGTGCTAAAAAAGCTAATGGGTTTTCTAGACAGTATGTAAGTTGGGCTCCCTGAAGTAAATTTCTGCTGTATTTGTGAAATGAACCAAGATTTGTGTTTCCTCAGAGTATGATCATTGCTGGAAGAATTTTGTCAACTACCCACCTGGGAAAGAAGATCACTGGCCAAGATATCCTGAGCTGTGGATGAAGCTGTATGAGCTGGAACTCTACTGCATAATTCTAGTAAGTTACTCTAAGGGGCAGAGATTCTCATGCGAAAAGAAGCATCCTTCTTCAAACGCCTTTTCTGATGAATTGACATGTACTTTCCTCACCATCTTTTTGACATTTATGTTATATTTAGCTACTTGATCCATCTGAAGAAAATGTGAGAACAAAACAATCCCTCTGTCGGAAGAAAGTGGGAGAAGGGAGTGGATAAACTGATCTAAGATATATGTAGATTCCACGTTAACTTGAAATTATTATTACTATCATTATTATCACCCCACTCACGGGCTCTGCAGAATTTCACATATTCTCCTTTCCCATGTTGGTGTGTGCCATCCTATTGAAGAAATGGAGGCGTCCCATTTGTATTCTCTTCAAAGTTGTTCAGTAGTCTTCCGACTAATGTTTTAAAATGCTTGTGGTAAGGGCACCTGGGTGGCTTAGTGGGTTAAGTGGCCAGCTCTTGATTTGGGCTCAGGTCATGATCTTGGGGTCCTGGGATCAAGCCCCACATCAGGCTCCATGCTCAGCAAGGAGTCTGCTTGAGAATTCTTTCTCCCTCTGCCCCTCCCCCCTTCCCGCTCACACTTCTCTCTCTCAAATAAATAAATAAATCTTAAAATAAAATAAAATGTTTCCGGTAATAATAGTATGAAGAAAAATATTATTCTAACTTTTTTTTCTTCCAGAGTCTCCCTCCCTGTTTAAAGATTTCAAGAAGAAATCAAAAGCAGCTTACATTGTTTAGACTTACTCTTCAAAATTGCCATTACCAAATTATTCCACCCCATATCCTTTTAGATACAGGGTTGATCCAACTTCCTGTGATTTGGAGATGAACAGAGTGGTTCCTTGTGTACACTGTTTCTATAGCAGACACTGAAGACCCACGGAAGAGTGAGTGCCACCAGAATGTAGAAAATTTCAGTTTGTGTTTTTATACACCAACAACAAATGATCTGAAAAAATAAATTTTTAAAAATCCCGTTTGCAATTGTTTCAAAAATAATAAAATACTTAGGAATAAATTTGACTAAGGAAGTGAAAAGTTTGTACACTGTGAAACCTAGGTTACTGATAAAAGACAAAGGAAAAAACATAAATAAATGAAAAGATATCTCATGCTCATGGGTTGATAGAATTAATATTGTTAAAATGTCCATACTACCCAAAGTGATCCATAAATTCAATGTAATCCCTATCAAGATTCTAATGACTTTTTACAGAAATATAAAAAAATTCTAAATTTCATATGAAACCACAAAAGACCCTGAAAACCCAAAACAATTCTGAGGAACAAGATCAAAGTTGGAGGCATCATACTTTGTAATTTCAAACTATATTCCAAAGCTTCGTAATCAAAACAGTATGGTACTGGCATTAAAAATGGACTTATAGATCAATAAAGCAGAATCCCGAGCCCAGAGGTAAACCTATGCATGTATGGTCATCTGATATTTGTCAAGGAAGCAAAGAATATTCAATGAGGAAAAGATAGTCTCTTCAATAAATGGTGGTGGGAAAACTGATTTTGCACGAAAAAAAAAAAAAAAGAAATGCTAAAATCTTTAAAAAAGAAAAAATGAAATGGGATCCCTATCTTATACTCCTCACAGAAATTATTTCAAAATGGGTTAAAGACTTAAATGCAAGACCTGAAACCATAAAATTCTTAGAAGGAAACATAGAGAAAAATCTCCTTGACATTAGTCTTGGTAATGATTTTATTGTTATGACACTAAAAGCATAAGCAACCGAAACAAAAATAGAAAAATGGGACTATATCAAATTAAAAAGTTTCTGCACAACAAAAGAAACAACCAACAAAATGAAAAGGCAACCTATGGAATAGGAGAAAATATTTGCAAACTACACATCTGATAAGGGACAAATATCCAAACTATATAATGAACTTATACAAGTGTAGAGCAAAAGAACTAAGCAATCCAATTTTTAAATGGGCAAAGGACCTGAATAGACATATTTCCAAAGAAGATATTCAAATGGCCAACACCTACATGAAAAGTTGTTTAACATTACTAATCATTAGGGAAATGCAAAACTATAATGAGATACCACCTCACACATCTTAGAATTTCTATCATCAAAAACATAAGTGATAACAAATATTGGAGAGGTTGTGGAGAAAGGGAACAATTGTACACTGTTGGTGGGAATCTGCTTTTGGCTCAGGTCATGATCCCAAGGTCCTGGGATCGAACCTTACATTGGACTCCCTGCTCAAAAGAGAGTCTGCTGGGGCGCCTAGGTGGCTCAGAAAGTTAAAGCTTCTGCCTTCTGCTCAGGTCATGATCCCAGGGTCCTGCATTGGGCTGTCTGCTTGGAGGGGAGTCTGCTTCCCTTCCCCTCTCTCTCTCTCTCTGCCTACTTGTGACCTCTCTCTCTGTGTCAAGTGGATAAATAAAATATTAAAAAAAAAAAAAAAGAGAGAGAGAGCGTCTGCCTCTTCTCCTTCTGCACCTCCCCTCTGCTTGTGCTCTCTTGGATGTTCTCTCTCTCAGATAAATAAACAAACACTTCAAAAATATAAATAAAGTGATTCTAGCACATTTAAAAAATTAAAAATAAAATTACCAGAAGGGCTCCTGAGTGGCTCAGTTGGTGGTTAAACATTGAAAATCCTGATCTCAGGGTCATGAGTTCAAGCCCCATGTTGGGCATGGAGCATACTTTAAAAAAAAAAAAAAAAAAAAAAAGACTATGATTCAACATATGATTCAACAATGTTTTTTCTGGGTATATATCTGAGGGAAATGAAATCAATATCTTAAGATATATGTACCCCATGTTCATTGCAACATTTTTTATAATAGTTAAGACAAGTAAATAACCTTTGTGTTCATTGACAGGAATGAATAAAGAAGATGTGATATATATTATACACACAGACACACACAGAAACACACGAATATTATATATCCATAGAAAAGGAGGAAATCCTGTTATTTGTGACCACATGGATGAAACTTGAGAGCATTATGCTATTTGAAATAGAGACAAATATTATATGACCTCACTTAAATGCAGATTCTAAAAAATCCAAACTTACAGAAACAAAGAGAAAATTAGTGGTTGCCCAGGGGCAGGGATGAAGGTAGTCAAAGGTTATGAACTTCCAGTTTTAAGAAGTGTAACTTCTAGGATTGTAATGTACCACATGGTGATTATATTTAACAATATTGTATTTTATCTTAAGGTTTTATTCATTTATTTGAAAGAGAGAATGAGAGAGAGAGCGAGAGCACACATGAGCAGTGGTAAAAAGAGAGGGAGAAGCAGACTCCCCTGCTGAGCAGGGAGCCCAATGCAGGACTCCATCCCAGGACTCCAGGATCATGACCTGACCTGAAGGCAGATGCTTAACTGACTGAGCCACCCAGACACCCCAATAATGCTGTACTGTATACTTCAAGTTTACTAAGAGAGTGGATTTTAAACATTCTTAACACACACACACACACACACACACGCACGCACAATTGTAACTATGTGAGGTGATGAATGTGTTTATTCACCTTATTGTAGTAATCATTTTGCAGTATATATTATATCAAACTGTTATTTTGCACCCCTTAAACTTATACAATGTTATATGTTAGCTATATCTCAATAATGCTGCAGGGGAAAAAAAGAAATCTAAGAAGAATCTAGAAATTTTACCAAACAGTAGTATCATGGATTGCGTCATTACTGTCCTGTCGCCAATTATTCCAATACCTTGTGGGTTAAAACGACAATAAATATTTATTATGTCAACTTCATTAGGAATTCAGGGGCTTCTTATCAGAGTGTTTGTGGCTCAGGGTCTCTGACTAGGTTTCATTCAAGCTGTCAGCCAGGGATGCAGTCATCTCCAGACTTGACTAAGGCTAGAGAATATGCTTTGTAGGTGGCACATTCATGGCTGGAAAGTAGGTGCTAATGGTTGATGCAAAGTCTGTTTCTTCACAGGCTGCTTTAACGTCCTCACAACATGGCAGCTGGCTGCCTACCGAGCAAGTGGTCTAAGAAAGACCAAGATAGATATTGCCATGTCTTTAATGACTCAGTCTTGGGATCACACACTATTTCTTCTGCAGTATTCTGTTGGTAACACCAGGCAGCCGTGATTCAGGGTGAGAGGGGACTACACAAAGACTTGAATCCCAGGAGAGGAGAATAATTGGAGGCCATCTTGGATTTTGCTCTGTGTTTAGGACAAATAATTACATGGAACTAATTTTTAATATGCTAAAGGGAAACAAGGAACAAGTTTTTATTTATTTCTGACTCAGAATATCATAAGATTTAATAGACAGTTTGTTAGGATTTATAGGATGATTTACTATTGTAATTTACAGCATCTTAAACCTTGAGAAGCTACACACAAAAAAAAGTATTGTGGTTTTTTTTAAGATTTTATTTATTTATTTGACAGAGAAAGAGAGAGCACAAGCAGGAGGAGCAACAGGTGAAGAGAGAGGGAGAAGAAGGCTTCTCGCTGAACGAGTCCCATGTGGGGCTTGATCCCAGAACCCTGGGATCATGACCAGAGCCGAAGGCAGACACTTAATTAACTAAGTAAGCCACTCAGGTGCCCCCAGAGGGTTATTTCTTGCTCACATTGCAGCCTAATGTAAACTGGGTGAGAATGTTGTTGCTCTGTGCATTTTTTCAGGGACCCAAATTCCTTCCAACTGGGGACTGCACCATCTTCTATGGCCTTCTGAATTCTCCACATTCTGCCAGCTCACGGGAGAGAGAGTACACACAAGAGAAGAGAGAGACGGAAACAGAAAGCATTAATTTGTGTGAAAGAGTGGGTTTTTTTCTTTTATTTCTTCTTTTTTTTTTTTTTTAAGTAAGCTCCACACCCAGCATGGAACCCAGTGTGGGACTTGAACTCATGACCCTGAGATCAAATGCTGAGGTGAGATCCAGAGTCAGACACTGAACTGACTGAGCCATGCAGGTGCCCGGAAAGTATACTTAGAATCAAGGGCTGGAAATGGCAAACATCATCTCTGACCCAATTCCACTAATTAAAAATCAGTAATGTGGCCCCACCCAAACTCTAAGAAAGACAGAACAGAGTCCAGGAAGAGAAGAAAATGGAGTTTGGTGAACTTATAAAGTGCCTGCCACATGAGGAAACTAAGAAACTGAAAGATTATGCAGTTTAGCCAGAGTCAGACAAGGAATGCCATGGAACTAAAAGTCAGTGTGCTTTTAAAAAAAATTACTTAATTAAAAAAATCTGTTTGGGCATTCAGGATACGCCAGTAACCAATATCTCACCAATTTTTATAATGGAGGCAGACTGGTTCGGTCACTTGCTTCACTTGCCTTCCTGGGTTGGCATGGGGATATACAGTGGTTTTGGGGTCTGAATAGGGGCTGAGAACTTATTAAAGGTTGTATGCATTTTTAATTATTTTTATTTTTAAAAAAGATATATATATTTATTTAAGAGAGAAACAGAGAGAGAGAGAGAGCGTGTGTAAGCTTGGGAGAGGAGGAGAGGGAGAGAGAGAAAGAGAGAGACTCTACAGAGGACTTCGCTCTCAGCCCAGAGACCAATGTGGGCCTTGATCCCACGAATATATATATATATATTCTGTTATATACACACACACACACACACACACACACACGTATACTCACTTTTAAAGAGTTTATTTTTAAGTAATCTCTACACCCAATGTGGGGCTTGAATTTATAGCTCCAAGATAAAGAGTCACATGTTCTACTGACTGAGCCAGCTAGCCTCCCTGCCTTGTCTTACATATTAAACATATTTTTCCACACTCTGAATCACTTACCTTTTGTCATTTTATTCTTGCTTTCAGTGTTTTTGCTAACTATGGGGCTCCTGGTCAGCTCAGTGGTTAAGAGTCTGACTCGTGGGGCGCCTGGGTGGCTCAGTGGGTTAAAGCCTCTGCCTTCGGCTCAGGTCATGATCCCAGAGTCCTGGATCTCTGCTCAGCGGGGAGCCTACTTCCCCCTCTCTCTCTGCCTGCCTCTCTGCCTACTTGTGATCTCTGTCTGTCAAATAAATATATAAAAATCTAAAAAAAAAAAAATAGAGTCTGACGCGTGGTTCCAGCTCAGGTTATTTTTCAGAGTTGTGAGATCCAGCCCTGATTTTGGGCTCCATGCTCAGCCTGGAGTCTGCTTAAGAGTCTTTCCCTCTGCAACCCTTATGTTGGGTGTAGAGATTACTTAAAAATAAAATATTAAAAAAAAATAAGAGTTTTGCTAACTTGAATATTAAATTTATGATTTTGGAAGTTGGCATGGTTAAGTCATTAAAGTGTGAATGATGAGCAATATAAGAATTTATGTGATAAAGTTATAGAACAATATAAAAAAGATCTAAAACTCTAAATAAATACATAACATATTAAATAAAGATATGCCTGTGATCACCATAGATCACCATAGATCACCGAAGAAAAATAAGTCTAGCTTGACCCTTGACTAATATCTGAGGCCAATATAAATTTTTTCAATCTTGAAATTTCTGTCTTGCTCAAATACTCACTTGGATTCCTTTTTTTCTGACATTTTGCATCTGGGCTTTTTCATATCCACTACTCTCATGAGATTTATCCCTGTACTAGTCCTTCATCTCACAGTTCGACTTTATCCAAAAGCCACTTGACCTGCCTCGCCCATCTTTTTATCCCCAGGGCCTAGGGTAGCGGTTAATAGAGGACCTTCCTGTCTTTAGTCATCATTTCATTAGGGAAAAAAAAAAATCAATAACTCAAAACTATTAAAGTCAACATGAGAGAATACAAGGAACACTGTCTGTCTGTCAGAAAACCTGAAAATGTTCATAGCTCATCACTTAAACACTGTAAACGTGAATAAGTATATTAACTTATCTGGGCCTTAATTTACTCTATAAAATTTTGATGATCATGGCCTAAGGAAAAGGAAATGATTAAGATAATATATAGCTGGGGCGCCTGGGTGGCTCAGTGGGTTAAGCCTCTGCCTTCGGCTCAGGTCATGATCTCTGCTCAGCAGGGAGCCTGCTTCCCTTCCTCTCTCTCTGCCTACTTGTGATCTCTGTCTGTCAAATAAATAAATAAAATCTTAAAAAAAAAAAAAAGATAATATATAGCTTAAGGAAAGGGAAGACTGAAGTTGGAAATTTCTATTAGTATTAGTAGTATTAGTATTAACTAACACTACTGTATTAGTTATCTATTGCTATATAACAAACTACCCCAAAACCTAGTGGCTTAGTCAAGGCAAACTTTCTCTCAGTTTCTGTGGCAGGAATTTGGGAATTGATTAACCTGATGGTTCTTGCTTGGGATTTAGAATTTGACCACAGCACTTTAGCACCTATAATAGACCTGCTATTCATCAAACTTTTTGCTAGTATTTCAAATCCCCAGGGCACCTGGGTGACTGAGTTGGTTAAACCTCCCAACTCTTTCTTTTTTTCCTTTTTTTAAAAAGATTTTATTTATTTGACAGACAGAGATCAAAAGTGGGCAGAGAGGCGGGGGTTGGGGGGTAGGGTGTGGGGGTGGTTGGGGAGCAGGCTCCCCACTGAGCGGGGCTCTATCCCAGGACCCTGGGATCATGACCTGAGCCGAAGGCAGAGGCTTGAACCCACTGAGCCACCCAGGTGCCCCAACTTCCAACTCTTTCTTAAGACAATATTGATGTTGTCTGCTCAGAAAAGTTTAAAGCACGGAAGAAAGGAGAAAAAATTTTCCTGGGTGATAGTGAAGGGAGATCCCAGGATAACAGTTGACTCAGTGAGTAATTACATAGTTTGGGGCAAGAAGACAAAGAGGTCCAGAAAAAACATATCTAAGACAAAAAGTGAACTTCCAGTTTTCCCACATTCTTGCCAACACTGGGTAATGGAAAAACAGCCCCTCTGGGAATTGTCTGTTATTATCCTTTGCCCAATTATCTGTTGGTTTTGTCATCTCTCCTCCATTAATATATGTAAACAAGCTTTGTACATTAGAGAAAACACCCATTTCTGTCGTATGTTTTTTTCCGTCTTTTGATGTTTTTGTTTTTCCCCTTTGGAGAAATGTTAAAATTTTCTGCAGTCAAATATATAAATCTCTAACTTCTGTATCACGCTGATAAAGGTAATTTGTATATCCGGACTGTGATACTGTGAATTAAAATTTGAATTGCAATAAATACTTACTTGGTCTTCATCCAAGTTTATAGCACAGGGCTTTCTAAAATCCTTGGAATTTCCTAAGGGGCTGGAGGGATGAATGATAAAAGTGTCTTTTGTATGTTAATGAAGTAACTTTTGGAATGCCTTGGGTCACTTAACAAAGAGGGATGCTTGCCCAGGGAACTGACCAAGTGATTAAAGGGTTGGAACTTTCAGTTCCAAGTTCCAAGAGGGAGAGGGGCTGGAGGTTAAACGGATCTCCAATGGCCAATGATTTAACCCATCATTGCGTAAGCACTGGAGACATCATTTTTTAAAAAATGACTTTATTTATTTGACAGTGAGAGAGAGACAGTAAGAGAGGAAACACAAGCAGGGGGAGTGTGAGAGGGAGAAGCAGAATTCCACTGAGCAGGGAGCATGATGTGGGTTCCCATCCCAGTACCCTGAGATCAGGACTTGAGCCCAAGGAGTTGCTTAATGACTGAGTCACCCAGATGCCCCAAGGAGACATCGTTTTTTTGGTGCTTTTTTTTTTTTTTTTTTTTAAGATTTTATTTATTTATTTGACAGAGAGGCAGGCAGCAAGAGGGGGAAACAGGCTTCCTGTTGAGCAGGGAGCCTGATGCGGACTTCATCCCAGGACCCTGAGACTATAACCCGAGCTGAAGGCAGAGGACCAACCCACTGAGCCACCCACGTGCCCTGAGACATCGTTTTTTTTTTTTTCTCTAAAGATTTTATTTATTTATTTGACAGACAGAGACCACAAGTAGGAAGAGAGGCAGGCAGAGAGAGGGGGGGGGGAAGCAGACTCCCCGCCGAGCAGAGAGCCCAACGCGGGCTCCATCCCAGGACCCCGGGATCATGACCCGAGCCGAAGACAGAGGCTTTAACCCACTGAGCCACCCAGACGCCCCGAGACATTGTTTTTTGAAAAGCCAAAAGGACAGGGTTTGAAGAGCTTCAGGGATGGTGAACAGGTGGAGATTTGGGGACAGCATTGCACTTGGAGAAGGCGTGGAATTTCCCCTCATTTCCCCACACCTTGCTTTTTGTACCTCTTCCATCTGATTGTCTCTGAGTTACATCCTTTTATAAGAAGCTGGCACTCTAGTAAGTAAAATGTTTCTCTGAGTTCTTCGAGCCCCTCTAGCAAATTAATCAAATCCTAGGAGAGGGCTGAGGGAGACCCTGATTTATAGCCAGCTGGTCAGGAGCACAGGTGACAGCCTGGACTTGTGATTGGTATCCTTTTGCAGGGAGTTGTTGGAAACTCCCCGCTTGTAGCCGATCAGTCAATACAAAGGTAATCAACTTGCCATTGGGGTATGAAGTCAGGGATGGGCGGGGTTGGGGTGCTGCACAACAATCTTGTGGGACTGAGCCTTCATTCTGTGCAAACTGATGCTATCTCCCAGTAGATAGTGTCAGAACCAAGTGGACATCAGTTGCTGTCCTGAGCTTTGGGGGTAATCTCCCTCCCATATTGGAATTGAGTCCAGAACCTCATTTGGGGACCCACAAAATGGTGGCCAGTCCATGGCACAAAACTTGTTGAAACCTAAGTCAGTCCGTACTTATGAGAAATGCTTCATGGTTAAAGAAGCATCACACTAATCACAACCCTTCTTCACACACACACACACACACACACACACTCGGCTTTAGCTCCCCTTACCCTAGAAAACAGGGTCTGCTAGCCTTATAAGGAAATCCCTACATCCTAGAGAATCATGCCAAGTTTCCAAGCTGAGGCTTCTAATGACTTATAATACTCAATTTTGGCCAAACATCCCTGGGGAAGAGCCCTCCATTGTTCGTGAGGCATTGGACTCCCCCAGTCCCTGGATGAATTTCCCTTGAATGAAGAGTATCAGACTTGGTACTCAATTATTTTACTTTCTTTGACAATGTTTCTTAAGACTTTTACCTCTACCAGAGTATATTTCTTTCATCTTCACCTCCTCCCACCCGAGGTGAGGGGAGAGAGTCCCCAGGAAAAGTTGAGTAGACTCACTATCCTCTGCAGTCATAAGGGCCCGTCTGTGATGGTGGTCTTAAATTTACAGTCTTTAATCTCCCTTTGGTGTGGCATTCTCCAGTCACACTGAGCTAAGGGGCAGGCATGGAGACGGCAGATGGGGTTTTAGCAGATGAAAGCAATAGAGTGAGGGGCAACAAAGCTTCAGATGAGTCTGAGTTTGAGCTGAATAAGAAAGAAAATGAAGAAGAAGACTGGTAGGTTGGGCAAAGTCAGAAAGGTCAACCAGCTGGAAATCTTGATTAGATCATGAAACAGGTCTCGTGGGTGTATTTCAACAATGGAGCTTGAAGAATAGTCTGTTATGGTCAGAAACAGGATGGGTTAGCTATTCTGAAAGCCAAATGGCTACAATGGATAATATTGCTGAGGGTGTGACCAAGAAAGTCTGTGCTTGAGTTTGAGAAGGAAGGTAGAAAGGAGGAGGAGGTCAAGTAACTAAGAGGTAAGCCCCGTTATTATCTTGCTGTTTTCTTGGTGTTCTTAACAAGTTTCAGAATTTTTCTTGGTGTTCTTACATGTTTCTTTTATTTTCATTTTTTTATTTTCCATGTTTCTTTTAGTAGATGAACTCTGGAATAATTTTGTGGAATTCTTAAGGGTTTGTTAGACCTTTCAGAATGTCATTAATGAGGCCGTAAATGCCCAGTAGAAAAGGCAACCTTTCCTCTCTTCTCCAATAATGTGGTACTGTCCTGTGTCCATTTCTTCCCAGCCACATTTCTTGAAATAATAGTGTATACACATCATTTTATTTACTTATCTTTTGCTCTTCAACTCCTTTGGAAAACCTATGCTAAGGACAGACAGACTCTCTTCGATCTTTATCTTCCTTTACATATTTGCAGAGACTGGGTAAAATCAATTTTGGAAAATTAGCAGTGACTAAAACGGATCCCACCTTTGCTTTCATGGTGCTCAGATACTAGTTTTCTTTTATTGTAAAAACACACTTCTCAAAAGATCTCCTCCATCTTCAAGGCTTCAACAACCATCTGTAATCGGAAGTGATAGTCATAATAGAGTAATAGTTGATATCACCCAAGCACCAACTAAGTCAGAACAGGGCTCCAGCCAATCAGACAACTAGTCTGGTTGCACTGTGATTGTTGGCTGAATATCGGCCCACCTACAATATATAAATATTATATGACAATATGATGTCTGAGAGTTAAGAGAACAAGCTGGAATCTCTAGTTCTAACTCTTTTGCTTCCTGCCTTGTGATTTGGGACAAGTTACTTTACCTGTTTGCTCCAGTTTCATCCTCTAAATGGGGGATAGTAGAGTTCTTATAACGTAGGGTTGTTAGGAGAATCAAATGAGATGAACATGGAAAGCACATTTAGAACAGCTGGGAATACAATGAGCACTCAATAAATGAAAGCTGTTCTTATTTATTATTCTACAACTGTGTCTCTAATCCTGACTTTTGCCTCCCTGAGTTTCAGAGTTACAGATTAAGTGCCTTCCCCCCACCCTCAGTGAGACCATGGATGCTTGGGAAACCTATAGGTTCAGTATGATGAGTAGAAGCAGCCTTGTAAACAAATCAGGAAAACAAATTTTGTGTGTGCTTGATCACAAGTACTGGGTTGAATGGGGAAAAGTAATAAAAACAGCAGTTATGTGAGATACTCGTCGTGTATGGGGCACCTGGGTGGCTTAGTCAGTTAAGCGCCTGATTTTGGCTCAGGTCATGATCCCGGGGTCCTAGGATCAAGTCCCTCCTCATACTTCTTGCTCAGCAGGGCACCTGCGGTTCCCTCCGCCTGCCATTCCCCCTGCTTGTGCACTGTGCTCTCTCTTTGACAAAAAATAAATAAATAAAATCTTAAAAAAACACAAAAAGGTACTCATCCTGTAACAGGTACTGGTATAAATTGCTCATATATGTGGGCCCACTTAATCTTAGCAACTATCCCATCAAGTAAGTACTGTTCTTATTCTTACTTTATAATTAAGAAAACAATCACAGAAGGGTCAAATGATTTGACCAAGGTCACATAGCTTCTAAGTTTTAAGTGATTCTGCCTCCACATTTTAAGGTCCTTGCACGCCACTCTACTGCCTCACCAAAGAGGAAGCAGTTATTTGTGACAAAAAGAGCATTTCTTACAACTCTCTTTACATGTCACATCTATTTCCCTCCAGATTTTATAATTCTAAGATAACCCCGGAGGAAGCAAGCTGTGGACCCTTGTTCTGCTAGTTAGTATAACAGTATATCCTTTCTTGGTACCTGGAATCAGTGCCCTGATGGTGACTGACTTTTTGATCTCATATTTTTATTTTTATTTTTTATTTTTTTTAAAGATTTTATTTATTTATTTGACAGACAGGGATCACAAGTAGGCAGAGAGGCAGGCAGAGAGAGAG
>NC_081562.1:52298361-52301485 GCF_022355385.1 Mustela nigripes
GAGATCATGACCTGAGCCGAAGGCAGAGGCTTAACCCACTGAGCCACCCAGGCGCCCTTGATCCTTTTTTTAAAAAGGTTTTATTTATTTATTTGATAGACAGAGATCACAAGCAGACAGAGAGGCAGCCAGAGAGAGCAGAGAGAGAGCCTGATGCGGGGCTCGATCCTAGGACCCTGGGACCATGACCTGAGCTGAAAGCAGAGGCTTTAACCCACTGAGCCACCCAGGTGCCCCTAAACATTTGATCCTTTATCATGAAAGATATATTCTTCACTTTAATGTATATAGTTAGTTTTCTGAGACAGAACCATTTCTGTCTGCTCAGACAGCCCTGCTCATTGGCTAATTTTTTAAAAATAAGATTTTGTTATTTATTTGACAGAGACAAAGCGAGAAAGGGAACACAAGCAGGGGGATTGGGAGAGGGAGAAGCATGCTTCCTGTGGAGTAGGGAGCCCAATGCGGGGCTCCAACCCTGAAATCTGGGATCATGACCTGAGCCGAAAACAGACACTTAATCGACTGAGCCACCCAAGCACCCCTCATTGCCTAAATATTAAAGAGGACATGAACACTATTGGAACTAATGCCAAAGCTGGAGTCAAAGGAACCAACAAACTTGAATTATATTATGAGTAACTACCTTCTCGTCCCAGAACTCAGAGCAAGTGAACACACAGATGTGTGTACCTGTGTACACAATGGTATAATAAATTTTGACCTGCCCACAAAGAAGTAAAAAAGTTCATAATTTTTACTCTATATAATGAGAAATCTGCTATTAATGTTTCTAGCATTGATGAGAGTCACTTAGCTTCACTGAGACCCAGTATTTGCTAAGAACTGGCACCTTTGAAACTGCCAAGGCAGTGTCTCCCAAACTTAAATCATCAGACACAAATTACAAATTTTCAAATGAGAGTATACTGGGGGCACCTTGGGGGCTCAGTCGGTTAAGGGTAGGCTCAAGTCATGGTCTCAGGGTCCTGGATCGGGCCCCACATGGGGCTTCCTGCTCAGCGAGGAGTCCTTCTCCCTCTCTCTCTGCCCCTCTGTGTTTTGGCTCATTCTCTCTCCCTCTCTCAAATAAATAAAATCTTGAAAAAAAAAAATAAAAGAAGAAGAGTACACTGGATGATCTGGAATAACTGTTTTATAATAGAATTGTCAATGTCAAGAGAAGTCTAAAGGACAGCACCGTATTGTACCAAAGAAAGATTAATAGTATCTTGAATAAATTAAAATAATGGAACAGATGAGCCATCCTGATACACAGGGTGGAATTCAGAGCTTACGTTGCTATTGCCATATATGTGATTGCCAGAGTTGTTTTATAGTATATACTTATGAAATCTCATTTTTGTGTGAACCCATGTGAAAACGCTTCATTAAAAATAGTATCATAGGGACGCCTGGGTGGCTCAGTTGGTTGGACGACTGCCTTCGGCTCAGGTCATGATCCTGGATTCCCGGGATCAAGTCCCGCATCGGGCTCCCAGCTGCATGGGGAGTCTGCTTCTCTCTCTGACCTTCTCCTCGTTCATGCTCTCTCTCACTGTCTCTCTCTCAAGTAAATAAAGAAAATCTTAAAAAAAAATAGTATCATAGTTAGGATTAAAAAAGTAAAAGTTTATACTCCCAAGTAGATGATTGCCCCAGGTTCCTTCTAATTTTTATCATTCTATCGTTGACTGATTTTGTGTTTTTAAGACTCTAGTTCAACTTCACCAATCTTTATGAAGGCCTTTGCCAACTTCTGTAGCTCACTGGTTTCAGTATTCTTTATCCCTCCTGGCTTGGATCTCATCTCTGATAAAGGGTACATGACATCCCTATGGGATTTAAATCAGGAGGAAAAAGAAACCAGATTTCATGGACCATGACAGCTTTAAAACCCTAGGGGCAGGTTTTATTTGATTAACATTCAGAGGTGGTTATTTGTGCTGTGCACATTTCACGGTCCAAAGATTAGAACAGCTCGCTCTGCCTCAACCTAGCCAGGCTTTGTGCCTATCTCTCCAGTGGTGTGTGACTTCAGACAGGTTCTCTCCTGAGCAGCCCTCTTCCCAGCTAACCCGTGCAGATCCTGACAATCACCCCTTTCCCTCGCCTCTCAGCCATGATGTGGGACCCCCCCACACACAGCTGTTCCTAGCCCCAGGACACTTCACAATCTCTTTTTGGCTCCCTGAAGCCCTCTTCTCATCTTGTAAATAAAGTGTGCCATCTGTGGCTGCCAGGATTCTGACCATTTTTATGAAATTAATAGGAAATGCATTCTTGCTTTTCCTAGGCTTGTAGGCACTAACAATATTTGGTGACTGTCTTTGTGAACCAGCGTGTGGATGCATGTAGTAGTTTGCTGTTATGGCTTACAGGGCCAGGAATAAAGGAGACAGCAGCCCCCAGCTTGGACACCTGTATGGAGTGGGACCTAAGTTCGCCTCTTGTATACCCAGCAGTGCAAGCAACCAGATCCTGTCTTTGGGTCACATGGTCTTCCTACTGCTCTAAGTATTAGAGATGGCCCAGGACTCAGAGGAAGCTGGCAGTTTCTCAAGCACCTGCTCTTTTTCACTCTTATGGGAGCTGGATACTGGTTTGTGACTAGAAGTATCAACAAGGGTGTATCTGAATCGAGAAAGGTTGTTGGAGATGAGATACTAAAGGGTTTATTAACTCTATTACCATAGTAGCTTGGAAAGAAGGGGACAGTCTTCCAGCTTGGACTGGAGGTAGGGGAGACATATTAAGAAGCAAACCAGTCAACTCCTGTAGCTTGGATTTTCTGTTGGTACTTTATCAAATATCTTATTTTTATCTTTTTATTTAATTTTATTTTAAGATTTTTATTTATTTATTTGACAGACAGAGATCACAAGCAGGCAGAGAGGCAGGCAGAGAGAGAGAGAGAGGAGGAAGCAGGCTCCCCGTTGGCAGAGAGCCCGATGCGGGGCTCAATCCCAGGACCCTGAGATCATGACCTGAGCTGAAGGCAGAGGCTTTAACCCACTGAGCCACCCAGGTGCCCCTCAAATATCTTATTTTTTTTTTTTTTTAAAGATTTTATTTATTTATTTAACAGAGAGAGATCACAAGTAGGCAGAGAGGCAGGCAGAGA
>NC_081562.1:52301585-52468675 GCF_022355385.1 Mustela nigripes
ACTGAGCCACCCAGGTGCCCCTCAAATATCTTATTTTTTTTTTTTTTAAAGATTTTATTTATTTATTTAACAGAGAGAGATCACAAGTAGGCAGAGAGGCAGGCAGAGAGAGAGAGAGAGGAGGAAGCAGGCTCCCTGCTGAGCAGAGAACCCGATGTGGGGCTCGATCCCAGGACCCTGAGATCATGATCTGAGCCGAAGGCAGTGGCTTAACCCACTGAGCCACCCAGGCGCCCATCAAATATCTTATTTTTTAAAATGATTTTATTTATTTATTTGATAGAGAGACAGAGATCACAAGTAGGCAGAGAGGGAGGCCGGGGTTGGCCGAGGGCGGGGAAGCAGGCTCCCTGCTGAGCAGAGAGCCCCATGCGGGGCAGGATCCCAGAACCCTGAGATCATGACCTGAATCAAAGGCAGAGGCTTAACCCACTGAGCCACCCAGGCACCCTACAACTTATCAAATATCCTAGAAAAGCTGGTGAATGTGTAAATCTTTTGGGCTAGTGATAGGGTAGAGAGGTTTGAGCAAGTTCCTAGGATAAAGCCATCGCTGCTGAAGAATGGTACACTCTTGATGGAGGGATAAATTCTGTGGGATTTCTGCAAAGGTAACGTGGGTGAGTAAATCCCATTCTCTCTCTCTCTCTCTTTTTTTTTAAATCCCATTCTCTTAGAGAGAAAGGGCAGAGACATTCTTCTGGGGTCTGACTAGTCATTAAGTAGAAGACTGTGCAATGTTTTGTGCAATAATTATCTATAATGAGAATTAAAGTAGAATAATCTAGAGTCTTAAAATAATAAGGAAAATAACCCTATGTCTTTCTGAGCACCCAAATCCTTGAAAAGGGAAATGCTTGTATGGGTTTGTTAGCTGCATCCCAAATCCCATTTCTATGGAGAATCAGATGCTTCCTAAGAACATCCTTGTACCACAAGGTAATAAACTTCTCTGACTTCAGTAAAATTTTATATATTACTTCAAGCCATTTGTTTTCCTACAAAGAAACAACATATATCCCCTGTACGATAAAGCATAATAAAACCATGCTGAAATATAGATTCTAGGCTGCCAACTTCCTTTATACCAGTCTTAAAGTTGATGCACAAACAAATTAAAAAGGTATTGCAGGGACACCTGGATAGCTCAGTCGGTTAAGCATCTGCCTTCAGCTCAGATCATGATCTCGGGGTCCTGGGATCAAGCCCCACATTGGGCTCTCTGCTCAGTGGGGAGTTTGCTTCTCTTCTCTCTCTCTCTCTCTCTCTCTAATAAATAAATAAAATCTTTAAAAAAAATAAAGGAATTTTTAAAAGGTACTTTATTCCATATCCTAGAAACTTCTTCTAAGGAAATAATAAAACTATGTAGGGTTGGAAAAATATTCCATTCTTCTACATTGTTTGGCCTACCTAATTACATTGACAGGGGTGCCTTGGTGGCTCAGTGGGTTAAAGCCTCTGCCTTCTGCTCAGGTCATGATCCCAGGGTCCTGGGATCGAGCCCCACATCGGGCTCTCTGCTCAGCAGGGAGCCTGCTTCCTCCCCTCTCTCTCTGCCTGCCTCTCTGCCTACTTGTAATCTGTCTGTCAAATAAATAAATAAAATATTTTTTAAAAATAAAATAAAATAATAATTACATTGACATAAGACAGATTAACAAGAAGAAAACACATTTAATTTTATATGTACTGCAGCCCCGTAAAAATATGAGACTCAGAGAAGTGACCAAAGCAGGAAGCTTTTAGACAAACACAAATTTGTGTGGAATTGGCAAAACAACAGGGTTTGAGCTTCAAAGAGCTAAATGGTGAAGAAGTAAAAGACTTGTTTGTACGACCTTCTCAGTCCAAAATTCACCGTCTCTGATGAGAAGGATGCCTTCCCCACCCTGCTACGGGGAAGGTACCTTTCACATGGGATTATCACCTACTTCCAGGAGGACAAGGGAGGGTAGGAGTGTCCTTCTTGCACAGCTGTTTCTCAAAAGGCTTTAATTCACAATAATCAATATGCCAAAGGGGCATATTTGGTGGTGGCATATTCTGTTCCCCTTCAACCAGAAAATGTTAAACCTGAGAATGACAAGAATCTGCCGTCTATGTTTGATAAAACAAGAGACACGGTCAGGGGTTGAAGGGAATATCCAGTACAGTGTGTGACTCGGGTGGGGCGGGGTGGGGGGCATTTCCGGGTTCAACCAGATACACTCATGGCCTTGGGAAAGAGGCACATGTAAGATACAATCATCAGTGATGGGTCAAGGAGATCATTAGGAACTATTTTAAGAACTCTTTTAAGACCTGTAGGCCTGAGGCAGTCCTAGGTTGGGGCACGCTTTGTATTCTTTTATGAGATCGTCAGTCAAGTGCAGCCATGTAAGAGGAGACCGAGACAATCAGGGAAAATTTACTCTATTCATAGGTTCTAGAGAGAGGAGGCACAGCCTGTCAAACAGAGCCCCAGGGAAGACCATCAGAGTGGTCAGGAAGCAGAAGACTTGGAGGGAGTGGAAGGTCTAGGGCAGAGTTTCCATTGGAGTTTCCAGGGAGCAAGACGAGGCAGGATAGGTTAACAGTTCAGGATTACCTAGTGTGGATAATTTGGTTGGGCTCTAACCTATAGAGATGGTCCCTCCTTGCCTAGTCCCTGGCCTTGGGATGACTAAGGAAGAGGAATTTTGCCTCCTGGGGCAATTGGGCCACCTAGGGGAGGTGTGGCTGTGGATTTGGTGTTTGCACGTCAAGGACATGCTGGGTCCTTGCTCTCTCTAAGAACTGGCTAGACCCCAGGAGGGGCAGCAGCTTCCCAGCCAGAAGGTTATTTTTCATTTTTTAGTTTTAGCTTTAGGTGCTTTTTTGTTGTTGTTGTTGTTTGTTTTTTTGTTGTTGTTGTTGTTTTTTAAGTAATCTCTAGGCTCAACATGTGGCTCGGACTCAGAACCTTGAGATCAAGACTCACATGCTCCCACTGGGCCAGCCAGATGACCCTTCTTATGGTGTCAAGATATAATACAGAGAAAAAGTTTAAAAATATGTACAACAGGGCATCTGGGTGGTTCAGGTCAGTTAAGCGTCTGCCTTCAGCTCAGGGCTCAAGTCATGATTCCGGTGTCCTGGGATCAAGCCCCATGTCAGGCTGTCTGCTCGTCAGAGAGACTGCTTCTCCCTTCCCTCCACCTGCCACTCCCCCTGCTTGTGCTCTGTCTCTGTCTAAGTAAGTAAATAAATAAATAATCCTTTTTTTTTTTTTTTTTTTTTAAGAATACCTTTAAAAAATACGCATGGGGCACCTGCCTGGCTCAGTCAGTAAGTGTCTGCCTTCAGCTCAGTCATGATCCCAACGTCCTGGGATCAAGCCCCACATGGGGCTCCCTGCCAGTGGGAAGCCTGTTTCTCCCCTCGCACTCCCCCTGCTTGTGTTCCCTCTCTCACTCTCTCTCTCAAATACATAAATAAAATCTTTAAAAAATCTTTACAACACAGGGGACCCTACTATATATAAGTTCTTTATATGTAACATTAAATTTATTTGTGAGTTAAGAAACTATTGGCCAGTTGGCATATAATGTTATGTTGCTATTTAATTAAACATTTATTTACTTTGCTTCTCAGGAGTTTGGCAATGGGTAATCTGTATCTTAGAGGCGTTTGCTTTTAGGTCTCAAATAAATAGTTTTTAGATCTCTGAGAAGTTTGCAAGGTCTAGGGTAGCTCAGACTCCAGGCCATAACCGAGTTTACCAAATCTCCTGATGTCCTTTAATCTACCTTCACATTTTTAAGGAGGGATTGGTTGAGGTAATCTCAACTGTTGATGGATATGGTATCAGCCCTCCTCTCAGTAAGACCTGACAGATTCATCATTGACTAACTTATTTGCAGTCCTTGGCTTGCTGTGATGTCAGGCATCACCTGCTCTGATCCACCACAGAAAAGATAAAGCTGTCTGCTCTCCAGCACAGCAGGAGATATGTATTATTTGTGCCTTCCAGGCAAGAGAAGTTGTAGCCTGGTTGCAGGCAGTCTCAGTAGAATTAAGAATCTACTGATGAGGGGGGCCTGGTTGGCTCAGCCAGTTAAGCCTTTGCCTTTGGCTCAGTTCCTGATCCCAGGATCCTGGGATTGAGCCCCACATTGGGCTCTCTGATCAGTGGGGAGTCTGCTTATCCCTCTCCGTCTGCCCCTCTTCTCTGCTTGTGCTCTCTCTGACTCACTCTCAAATAAATAGAATATTTAAAAAACAAACAAAAATTCTCTCTCCCCCACTCCTTTTGCCCCTCCCCAGCCCACGTGCCCACTCTCTCTTTCAAAAAAAAAAATGAAGGGGAGCCTGGGTGGCTCCGTTGTTAAGGGTCTGTCTTTAGCTCAGGTCCTGATCCCAGGATTGATCCCTGCATTGGGCTCCTTGCTCAGAGGGAAGCTTGCTTCACCCTCTCCCACTCTCCCTGCTTGTGTTCTCTCTCTCACTATCTCTATCAAGCAAACAAATAAAATCTTAAAAAAAAGAAGATGCAGTCAATCAGAGCAACGTATGTATCAAGGGTCTATCGTGTTTCAGATAATCTTCTAAGACAACAGTGGGCACAAGAATACCTACCCTCTAATTCTCCCTCTTACAGTCAAGCTTTATGAAAGAATGACTCTTCCTGGCCATCGTTTCAACCCAACGCCTCCACCACTCCACTGAAGTCCCTGGGCTCCTCCACATCATTAAATCCAATTGGTACTTACTATCTTACTTGCCTCTAAACATTCTTTTCTGAAAACTCCCTACTGCTTTGCCTCCATAGATGCTGCTGCCTTGGTTTGCCTTTTTTTCCTCTGGATTTTTCTTCTGAGACTTATTCTTAGATTATTCTTTCCTTTTCTGCATCTTACATAGCTGTACTCCCCAGTTCTCTCTCATTTGTTTGCATTTTATGCTTTCTTCTTGGGGACTTCCTACATGTGCATGGATTCATTTAAGAAAGTATAAAGCTGGGACGCCTGGGTGGCTCAGTTGGTTAAGCAGCTGCCTTCGGCTCAGGTCATGATCCCAGCGTCTTGGGATGGAGTCCCACAGGGAGCCCTGCTTCTCCCTTTGACTCTGCCTGCCACTCTGCCTGTGTTCACTCTTGCTCTCTCTCTCTCTCTGACAAATAAATAAATAAAATCTTAAAAAAAAAAAAAAAGAAAGTATAAAGCTGATAACTACCAAATTGTTTTTTCCAACCCACATCTCTTATTTATAACCATTTTCCTGCTTTAACATGTCTCAACATAAACCCGTTGTCCTCAAGAAATGACAGATGTTGGTGAGGACGTGAAGAAAGGGGAACCCTTTTACACTGTAGTTGGGAATGCAAATTGGTACAGTCACTCTGGAAAGCAGTATGGAGGTTCCTCAAAAAGTTAAAAATAGAGCTACCTCATGACCCAGCAATTGCACTACTATGTATTTATCTAAAGGATACAAACATAGTGATCTGAAGGGGCACGTGCACCCCAATGTTTATAGCAGCAGCGTCCACAATAGCCAAACTATGGAAAGAGCCCAGATGTCCGTTGACAGATGAGTGGATAAAGAAGATGTGATGTGTGTACACACACACACACACACACACACACACACACACACACGTGCAGGAATATTACTTGGCCATCAAAAAGAATGAAATCTTGTCACTTGCAACAATGTTGATGGAATTAGAGGGTAGTATGCTAAGCAAAATAAGTCAGTCAGAGAAAGACAAATGATTTCACTTGTATGTGGAATTTAAGAAACAAAACAGATGAACATGGGAAGGGAAGGAAAATAAAATAAGATGAAAATAGAGATGGAGAAAACCATAAGAGACTCTTAACTCTAGGAAACACCTGAGGGTTGCTAGAGAGAAGGTGGATGGGCAGTTGAGGGTAATTGGGTGATGTGCATTAAGGAGGGCACGTGATGCAATGAGCACTGTGTTGTATACAACTGATGAATCACTGAACTCTACCTTGGAAACTAATAATATACTTTGTTAACTAACTTGAATTTAAAGAAAGAAGTTAAAAAAACCCATAAACCCATTGTCTTTATCACCCTTTTCTTTTTTCTTCGTTTGTTTTCTTTCCTGGCGATGAGATCACCATCAAGTTGTTTTCTTTCTTTTTTTTTTTTTTTAAGATTTTATTTATTTATTTGACAGAGAGAGAGATCACAAGTAGGCAGAGGGGGAGGGGGAAGCAGGCTCCCCGAAAAGCACAGAGCCAGATGCTCCCACACCCATTGTATGTCAGGCTCTCTGCTTAGCAGAGAGTCTGCTTGTCCTTCTCCCTGGGCCTGTCTCCCCCGCTTGTGCATTCTCTTTCTCTCTCTCTTTCTCTCTCTCTCTGGAATAAATAAAATCTTAAAACAAAAACAAAAACAAAAACAAAAACAAAAACAAAAAGACAGGTTTTCACGATCAGGCTTCTGCTTATACAGGAGATAGCTCTTCTCCAACCACCCCCTTTCTTCCACTACCTAAGTCACAGAAATGTCTACCTTCTGTACTACTTTAAACCTCTCAGTGTTTGTTTGTTTTTTGTATGTTTTAAGATTTTATTTATTTGTCAGAGATAGAGACAGAGATAATGCTCAAGTAGGGGTAGTGACAGGTAGAGGAGGGAGCCTGATGTGGGACTTGATCCTAGGATTATGACCTGAGCAGAAGGCAGAGGCTTAACTCACTGAGCCACCCACACATCCCTAAACCTCTCAATCTATGCCATTCTTTCTGCCAAGTATATCCTTACCACTTTTCTTTTCCTTTTTTTTTTTTTTTTTTAGATTTTAATTATTTGATAGATAGATCACAAATATGCAGAGAGGCAGGCAGAGAGACGGGAAGAAGCAGGCTCCCTGCTGAGCAGAGAGCCTGATGCTGGGCTGGATCCCAGGACCCTGAGACCATGACCTGAGCCAAAGGCAGAGGCTTAACCCACTGAGCCACCCAGGCACCCCTCCTTACCACTTTTCACTCCTAATTTCTGTTAATGTAAGCAAGAGGACTGAGAGGAGGCAGAAGCGGGGCTTCGAAATGCTAGTAATGTTCCATTACTTTTTCTTTTTTTTTTAAGAAACACTTTTTTTTCCCCCAAAGATTTTATTTATTTATTTGAGAGGGAGACAGTGAGAGAGACCATGAGAGGGGAGAAGGTCAGAGGGAAAAGCAGACTCCGCATGGAGCTGGGAGCCTGATGTGGTGAGAGACTTGATCCCTCCTGGGACTTTGGGATCATGACCTGAGCTGAAGGCAGTTGCTTAACTAACTGAGCCATTCGGGTCCCCTCTATTTCTTGATCTTGGTGATTGTCATACAGTCTTGAAAATTCTCAAAGTGTCATTTGTGATTCATGCACTTCTCTCTATGTGCATAATATTTAAATATTTAAATATTTTAATACTAAAAAATTATTTAAAACAATAATATTAAGCTCCTGGGTATTCTGCTCTGGAAAGCCTTCTTTGGGACTTCAAGGCTAATTTAAACAACTTCCTCCACACGTATGTCTGTGTACTTATGACAAGTTGTGTGTAATTGTGGATTGTTAGCCTCTCTCTTTTCTAAGAGCTTTTTAAGGGGCCCCTGGGTGGCTCAGATGGTTAAGGCCTCTGTGTTCGGCTCAGGTCATGATCTCGGTCATGAGCCCCGCATTGGGCTCTCTGCTCAGCGGGAAGCCTGCTTTCTCTTTTCTATCTCTACCTGCCTCTCTGCCTACCTATGATCTGTCAAATAAATAAATAAAATCTTTAAAAAAAAAAAAAAAAGAGCTTTTTAAGGTGTTTCTCATTAATTTTGTAGCATGAGTACCCACCAAGTGTTTGATAAAATAGTAGGTGCTCAAAAGATAGATGATACAGAAACAGAAGTCTCCTTTCCCTCTGCTTTGAAGGAAACATGGCCAGCTTGACTAGTCACTGTCATTGGAAAATGGAATTTGATTCCTGAGTTTTGAGATAGAGCTCTGATCTCACCAAAGTCAACAACTTTTACTGGAAGCTGAAGAGTTCAGCTAAAGTTGAGTGGAGACTCATGATGGAAATGTCAGGAATAGACACAGATGCAAAGCCTAGAACAACAGAGATGAGAATTGAGGTCATTCAATGACACTGAATTTAGAGGACAAACAGGACAGACGTAAGCCAAGCGGGTATTGGTGATAGTGAGAAACACACCTTTGACTTTGAGTTTAGAGTTTAGAATTGAAGTGCTGCATGAGTCACACTGGCTTATGGGATCCGGGGATGGAGGGACAGGTGATTAGGGAAGGATGAGAGCCACTAGGTGAGACCTAGGGGCTCAGATGCAATGTATTTCTCTCAAGTAGAGCTGTCTTTGTCTAATTTGCTTTTAATTCACTCTGCCTTTGCAACATTCATGTCTAATCACTCATCTCTTCAAAGTCCATAAACTGGTTCATGCCTCTCATTTCTTTTTTTTTTTTTTTAAAGATTTTTATTTATTTATTTGACAGAGAGAAATCACAAGTAGATGGAGAGGCAGGCAGAGAGAGAGAGAGAGAGGGAAGCAGGCTCCCTGCCGAGCAGAGAGCCCGATGTGGGACTCGATCCCAGGACCCTGAGATCATGACCTGAGCCGAAGGCAGCAGCTTAACCCACTGAGCCACCCAGGCGCCCATGCCTCTCATTTCTAATTCCTACTGATGCCACCTTAGTAGGATCATGCTTTGAACAGCCCAAAAGATAGTTAAGGCAATTAAATTGTCCCTCTTTGGGGAATTCAAAAAAATTGCCAAATAGCCATAATGTTCACGAATAAAAAAATAGAGAGGACGGGAACATTCATGAGGGATTATATGCATATTTAAGTATTATGGAAGAGAAACTTGGAGTAACCCGAAGAAGTCAGCTAGAAGGGAGGGGAACAGGGACACCTGGCTGGCTCAGTCACTGGAGTGTGACTCCTGATCTTGGGGTTCTGAGTTCAAGCCCCACCTTGGGTGTAGAATGCATTTAAAAAATAAAACCTTAAAAAAAAAAAAAAGAAAAAACAAGAGAGGTGAACAGAGGGAGCCCTTAGGGGAAAAAAAAAAGAGTCAAAGAGAGACAGAGGCCATGTGGTCCCTGATTCTCGAGAACCCTATCAGTTCCTAGTAAAACCATCTCACTTTTCCAGTTAGTTTACCTGTGGTTAGGAAAGAAATCTCCTTTTTATGTGTAAATTGAGCCGGTCTCAGCAACTAAAGAGGCTACATTAAAGAAAACTTCAGAGTCACAGTTACCTAAATTTTAATCTACTTTGGTAGCTGACCCTGGAATTATACCGTAGTGACCAAGTAAGGTAACATGTAAAACAGCCCCATGACAGGCCCAAGGTCTGGGCTCGAATACCGTGACTGTGGGGGAGCCTGAGTCACTCAGTCGGTTAAGCCTCTGTCTTTGGCCCAGGTCATGATCTCAGAGTCCTGGGGTTGAGCCCACATAGGGCTCCACGCTCAGTGGGGAGTCTGTTTCTCTTTCTCCCTCTGCCCCTTCCCCTGCTTATGGGTATACCCTCTCTCTCTCTCTCTCAGATAAATAAATTTTTAAAAATCTTCTCTAAAAAAGAAAAGTGGTGATTCTGATATGTGTCTTTTTGTCTGTTTTTGTTCTTTACATAGACATACTGCGACATGTGTTTTTGAGTCTATTTGCCTTGATTTGCCTCGGCCCTGGTTATTCAATCAGAGCTAACCCAGGTCTTACTCTGGAGTAGTCTGTTGGTAAGACTTCAGTCCATAATCAGTTCACAGTAAGATTCCTAGATAATCTGGGTGGGCCTGATTGAATTAGTTTAAAGGATAGGAGAACAGAACCCGGGCTTCCACAGAGAAATTGCACCTGAGCACGAAAGCATTAGCTCCTGCCCTAAAGTTCCAGCCTGTTTTCCTGGTGGCCAGCACACGACTTCAGACTTGTTCTGCAAACGCCTACAATCATGTAAGCCAACCCTTGACTATGGATGTCCATTTCTCTTTCTCTTGGCGAATTCTGCCTAACAGATGCTTTCGTGATTGCTCAACCCTCAAAAAGTGTTTCATAAATTATTGCTAGGAGGAGGAGGAAAGCTTTTAGACATTTAAAGAAAGACCCATGCTTCTACTAGACTTATTTTCCTGGAATTTTCTCAATTTCTTAAAGTGGTAGAATATTCTATAGGTCAGTAAATAAACAGTGGTGAACGTGAAGTGATAAATAAAAGGTCTAAGTCCTAAGTTTCAAATGGTATTTTCTTTGCTTCAATTTAGTTCTTCAAAGTTTACAGTTATACTTTTGTTGAAATTATATGGAGGGAAAAGTGAAAGTTACCTCTCTCCTGCCTTCTTCCTCCCATCCAGTTTTTCTCTCTGGATATAACCGCAGCTTATGGTTTGGACTTTATCTCTTCAGCATTTTTCCTGAACATACATCTATATGAATTTGTATATGTATATGTAAAAGTTTTCTTTACATATATACATGCTTATGAAAGCCTAAATGAGATCAGGCTATACCCAGTGTTTGTGTGTGTGTGTATGTGTGTTGTTATTTTTGCTGGTCTCGATCCCAGGATTCTGGAATCATGACCTGAGCCAAAGGCAGCTGCTTAACCAACTGAGCCAGTTAGGCACCCCTATACAAAGTGTTTTTTTTGTTTGTTTGTTTGTTTGTTTTATTTGACAGAGAGAGATTACAAGTAGGCAGAAAGGCAAGGGGTGGGGAGCAGGCTCCCTGCTGAGCAGAGAACCCTATGTGGGGTTCATCCCAGGACCCTGAAATCATGACCTGAGCTGAAGGCAGAGGCTTAACCCACTGAGCCATCCAGGTGCCCCTACAAAGTCTTTTAAGACAATTTTTCTTCACTTAGTATTATGTTTGGGATATTTTTTTTATGTCTTTCTTTTTTACTGGCTGCTTGGAGTTTATTTTCTACTTGGTACAAGGCACGTGGTTACAGGATGTCAGGAAGGCTTGTGTGTGACTTGGATAGTAAGGAGTCGGGTTCTCTCAACTCCCTTTTTGGTGTTTTGCTGTTTTGATATAAAAGAACCTGCCGGCTTCTACGGGCTTCAGCCTGCCTAGTCTACTGGGAGGGAGGCCCCTTGGTACCTCCTGTAGCCTAGTGGCTGGTGGTGGCCTCTCAGGACTGGGGCTCGGTATTGGCTTTGTCAGGCTGGCGGCCACTAGGCTGCTTCCTCGTGGCTTCCAGAGCCAAGTCACAGGTGATCGAGTCGCTGGAGGCCTGGGAGAGTCAGCGATCTGGGGGACTCCCAACACTATAGCCACAAACCGGAGAGTGGACTTCTGGAAAAAGCAGCTTGCCCACTAGGGACCCTGGTCGGCGTTAGGGAGATGGGGGTGGTGAGAGGTGGCTTCTCCCAGATGCCCTGCGCTTCCACAGGGCCAGTTACTGGAAGCAGAACCTCCACAGCTTCGGTAATAGTTGTGGGAGGCCACGAGTGAGCCCCTGGAGAGGATGGATGGCAAGCTGTCACTTGTGCACTGCTGGAAATCTTGGGCGACCCCTTGAGGCCTCGGTGCAGGATCAGGGGTGGTGGGGACCAGGACCAGCACTAGGACACAGCCCATTTGGAGAGGAGACCCCCGTGGGCCTCTCTACTATGGAGTCTCAGGCGGGTCCTCTGTCTTTTCTATATGCATTTATGTATCTTGACAGTATTTTTAAAAATATTTTATTTATTTATTAGAGAGAGAGAGTAGGAGTAGGCAGAGCAGCAGGCAGAGGGAGAGAGAGAAGCAGACTCTCCTCTAAGAAGGGATCCCAATGCGGGGCTGGATCCCAGAACCCTGGGATCATGACCTGAGCCAAAGGCAGCAGCTTACCTGACTGAACCACCCAGGAGCCCCATTGACAGTATTTTTTAAAGAATTTGTTTGTTTGTTTGTTTGTTTCATTCTTTCTTTATTTAAAACGTAAGTGTGGGGAGGAGGAGAGAGAGACTTTCAAGCCCACTCCAGGCAGAGCGGAGGCTGGGAGGGGCTCAATCTTACCACCCCGAGATCATGACCTGATCTGAAACCAAGAGTGGGACACCCAGGAGACTGAGCCACACAGGATGCCCCACAGTATTCCCCCCCCACACACACCTTTTAAAAATTTCCACAGTATTCTCTTTAAATTGCTATAGGCCTTTATTAAGTATGGATGTTCTGTGTTTAACCATTCCACTATTGGCTTTGTTACTTGAAGTTTCTCCCTACTGCAGGGTTGTTTATGTACATATCCTTGTATATGTAAGCTTGGGTTACATATATGACAGATTCTTCAAATTAGTTTCCTAGAAATGAAACTATGAGGTTAAAGGTAATACATATTTAAAATATTAGTTTCTTCTCCTACCAAAAGGAAATAGGGTTAACTATTTCAACACCAATCACCTTTTGCACCAACGACGTCTTAAGAATTCTTTCTTTAGTCGTCGGCTCCGAACCTCCTCACCCCACCGAACCTGACTTAGGTTCTGGGACTTCATCAGTGTCATCAGTGTTTTTCTTAAAATACTTTTTTAAAAAAAGATTTTATTTATTTATTTGACAGACAGAGATCACAAATAGGCAGAGAGGCAGGCAGAGAAAGAAGAGGAAGCAGGCTCCCTGCTGAACAGAGAGCTTGATGTGGGGCTCGATACCAGGACTCTGAGACCATGACCTGGGCTGAAGGCAGAGGCTTAACCCACTGAGCCACCCAAGGACCCTCTTAAAATACTTCTAACAGAATTTATAAAGGTCACTGTTGAGCGATTCATCACTTTATTCATAGAGATTTTTTGAAACATACTAAAGTATTTAACATTTCCCCCAAGGTCCAGGTAAAGTTCAATGTCCTCTATCAATCTTTTCTTGATTTAGTCAAACCACAGTGATCTCTTCCTTCTAGAAATCCAAAGCATCATGTTAACACATATTTGTCATTAAGTCATCTAGTGACTGGCAATTACTCAACCGCATTGTAGTTGCATTTTTTTTAACTTCCAAATGGTAGAAGGACTATTGCATTGTTTTTAACTTCCAAATGTTAGAAGGACTACAGCATTGTGGCCAAGGGGGTGCGTGGGTGGTTCAGTCGGCTAGGCGTCCAACTCTTGATTCTGGCTCAGGTCATGATCTTGGGGTTGTGAGAGTAAGCCCCACATCATGCTTGCCATTCAGTGGGGAGTCAGAGTTTCTCTCTTTCCCTCTGTCTCTCCCCCTCACCCCAATCAAATAAATAAAATCTTAAAAAAAAAAAATTGTGG
The DNA here is from genome assembly GCF_022355385.1 of Mustela nigripes. Taxonomy (NCBI): domain Eukaryota; kingdom Metazoa; phylum Chordata; class Mammalia; order Carnivora; family Mustelidae; genus Mustela; species Mustela nigripes. The sequence goes on from NC_081562.1 coordinate 52,314,830, forward strand.
CCAAAACTATGGAAAGAATTCAGTCAGATTAGTGAGACTAGTTAAGTCCAGACAAGTAGTGAAGGAAGTTAGCTGCAATATGGTGTAGGGGTGTCAGATTCCATCTACCCAAATTGGGTAACTGCCATTTAGATGCTGAGAGTACTTGGGGAATCTGTTGACAAATCAACCCTATAAAAGAGCCCATGGGTCCATGTCTCCTCTCTAACAGAATAAACCTAGAGTTTTGTAGTTCTCAGATTCCATGGCTGGTCTGGAATCTCAAATCCTGTAATGGATAAGCAACTATATTGTTGTCTGGGATTTCCATCCCATCTTTGATACTAGAGTCTGTCATCTCAAATAGATGAAATTCTTTGCAAACCTAAAAAAGTCTGGACTTGAATATATAGATAATAAAGCAGATGAAACCAATTATATTAATACCTTTGGTTTTAGCTGAGTATAATATGTGTATAAATGTGATTTAAAGAATCTTCACATATTAGATCTTAGTATTTTAAACTGAAAAGTTTAAGAGAATTTGGTCAAGCCTGTAACGAGTATTGATTGAGATGTTTGGAATATTTTTAAAAATTTGTTTTGACATGTTGTAGGGTATTTTTTGTTTGTTTGTTAGATTTGCTTATAAATCTGCCTACTCTGTCAAGCATTTAAGGTGGTTAAAGAATAGCCACATGAATATACATAACATAACTTAAAATAGTAAAAGTAGTGTAATCAAATTTGTGAATAGGATTTTTTTTAAGATTTTATTTATTTATTTGACACAGAGAGATCACAAGTAAGCAGAGAAGCAGGCAGAGAGAGTGGGGGGGAAGCAGGCTCCCCACTGAGCAGGGAGCCTGACTTGGGGCTCGATCCCAGGGCCCTGGGACCATAACCCAAGCCAAAGGCAGAGGCTTAACCCACTGAACCACCCAGGCACTCCCATGAATAGGAGTTTTTGTTTTGTTTTTTTTTTTTTAATTTTATTTATTTATTTGACAGAGAGAAATCACAAGTAGATGGAGAGGCAGGCAGAGAGAGAGAGAGGGGGAAGCAGGCTCCCTGCCGAGCAGAGAGCCCGATGCGGGACTCGATCCCAGGACCCTGAGATCATGACCTGAGCCAAAGGCAGCGGCTTAACCCACTGAGCCACCCAGGCGCCCCTGAATAGGAGTTTTTAAGTTTAATTGCTGTTTTGGGTTACTCTAACATTAAAAAGCAAGTGAAAGTGGTTGCTCTTATTTAATACAAAATTAGACTTATAAATCATAAAATAATTTTGAAGTTTGAAACAAAGGCTTAAAAGTTCACTGCTTAAATTTGATCTTTAATAAATTGAAAAATTTAAAATCTAAAATACTATAAATAGCAGTTAATAACAAAAAGTACCCCAACCCCATTTAAAAACCTATGTTGTATTTTCTTGTACATGGATTGTCTTTCTGGCAGAATGTAAGCTTTTTGAACAAAGGTATATAGATACATACATAAATACATAATCTCCATTATGTTGGTCACAATGCTCTAATAGTTGATCAGTAAATATTAGGGAGAATGAATGATAAATTAGCAGATTTAGTATTTATTTCTCATGAAATTTTCTTAAAACCAGCCATATCATCACCACCACAGGCTACTTCTTGCGGGGCATCCAGACTGAGAGGAGGCCACTGCGAAAGAATTCACCCAGGACAGAACAAAAGAGAAGTTTATTGAATACATTGCAAGGGAGACTGTCTACCACAAAATGGTGGTGAGGTACCACAGTTACAGGGCAGAGTGAGAGGGTATGGAATGTATGGAACTTTCCCCTTTTGGTAACTGCCCAGTTGTAACTAGCCAATTGGTTAATTAAGACCTACAGCGATTTCGAGGTGAGTGTCTTAATGAGCCTGTGTGTCACCAGGGTGGTCGCTGTGGGTCATTTTGCCTCGCTCCTGTTTCAGTTGCTCAAGCCTATTGCCTCACAGTGGCCTCTGCACTTCCCAGTAAAATATAGTAAGAATTAGTAAATGTCGTAACTATGACAATAGATTAAGAGATATCTGTAGCTCCAACTGAGATGTGTCAATGGCCTCCATTCAAAGACAATAATAAATAACACACCTCTGTAGTTGAACAAGTAGGATTTATACTCTTGCAGTGAGGGAGAACCCACATTATGGGGAGTCGTGAGCATGAAGTGTCTCACTATGAGGGTGTTTCTCTTACTGAGACACTTCATGACTATGCATTTAATTTCAGAATTTGGGCTTTGGTTTGTTTGGGGGGAGGGGCTAAGAAAATGGGAATTTGTGTTAGATTAGATATGGTGAGGGAATTCGGTCAGTTGTGTAATTGGGTGTGTCACATCTTCAGGAGGACTGACTAGAATGTGGATAAAGCTGTAATTGGTAAAGAAGTAGCAGTCATTCCTTCCAGTCAAGAGAGGTGGTGTTTGTGGGGTGGTTCAGACAAATGAAGAAATGGTTTTGCTTTCTCATTTTATCAGTCTGAGTAATCTTGTCTGAGGTTAGTAGTCTATGAGATTGTTTATGTCCAGCAGGATATTAATAATGGCCTGGCTAGAAGTATCAGGCCTGCTTTCAACAATCGGGCAATTTTTTGTTGTTGCTTTTTTCCCCCTTTCTTAGGTACTAGTAGAGGAGCGAGAGAAAAGTAAATGAATTCAAGAAGTATTTAGTATGCAAAGTGGATAGGACCGGAAATGGGGGCAGAAGGTGATGTGTCAAGGGTGATTTCTAGGTTTCTGCCCTGAAAACAGAAAGGGTTGCCGTGCTAATCACTAAGATAGTACCAGCTTTGTGTTATCTTCTAATTTAATATTTACCAAAAATATGTGAGAAGTTTGTATTATCATACTCATGTAGAGATCGGAAATGAAGGCTGTAGAGAGGTTAATTATATCTTGTACACTGTTGTGAGAAATAGAATTCAAATTCAGGGTTGCTTGACTCAAGTCATATTGACTTGTCTTAAAAATCAAGATAAAATTCGCACAACATAAAATTTATATTTATAAATCCATTTATACATTCAGACACAGCTCTAAAATATACAAGTTTGTGGGTTTTAGTACATTCAGAATGTTTTGTAACCATCACCATTATTGAATTGTAGGCCATTTTCATTACCCCTAAAAGAAACTCCATATGCATTCATTCCCATGCCCTTTTCCCTCTTACCCCTTGCAACCACTAATCTTTTTGTCTCTGTGGGGTTACATGTTCTGGAGATTTCATGAGTGGAATAAAAAAATATATGGCATTTTGTGTCTATATTTCTTTCCATTGGCGCAATGTTTCCAAGATCTATCCACATTGTAGCGTGTCCCTACTTCATTCCTTTTTATGACTAAATAAAATACTGTTGTATGGATATCACACACAATTATTTATCCACCTATCACTTGATGGACATTGAATGTTTCCTTTTTTTTTTTTTTTTTTTTTTTGCCTATTACGAATACTCCTGCTATAAATACTCATAGATGAGTTTTTATTTCAATGCATGCTTTTAATCTCTTGGATTTATACCTAGAAGTTGAATTGCTGGGTGATACAGTAATTCTGTGGTTCAGCTTCTGAGGAACCACCAAGCTGTTTTCCATAGTAGCCGCACAATTTTACATGTCCACCGTTTAATAATATGGATGGTTTCAGTTTCTTCATCCTTAGCAACATTGTAATGGTTTTTAATGTTGTTGATAGTCATGCTGTAGTAGCATGAGTGGTATCTCATTGTGGCTTTGATTTGCATTTCCCTAAAGACTAAGGATGTTGAGTACCTTTCATGTGCATATTAGCCATGCATGTATCTTCTTTGGAGGAAGGTCTATTCAGGTCTTTTTGCCATTTTTAAATTAGTTTGTTTTTTGTATTGAGTTGTAAGAGTTCTTGGTATATTCTGTCTACTATAGTCTTACCAGGGGGTGCCTGGGTGGCTCAGTTGTTAAGCTTCTGCTTTTGGCTCAGGTCAAGATCCCAGGGTTCTGGGACCGAGCCCCAAGTCAGGTTCCCTGCTCAGTGGGAAGCCTGCTTCTCCCTCTCCCACTCCGCTTGCTTGTGGTCCCTCTTTTACTGTGTCTGTTGCTGTCAAATAAATAAATAAAATCCTTAAAAAAAATTAAAAAAAAGTCTTACCAGGTATATTATTTGCAAATATTTTCCCCCATTTTGCAAGTTTTCTTTTTGCTTCCTTGCCTGTCTTTTGATGCACAAAAGCTTTCAATTTTAAAGAAGTCCAATTTCTCTATTCCTTCTGTTGCTTGTGCTTTGGTGTCATTTAAGGGACTTGGCCATATCCAAGGTCATGAAGATTTCCACCTATGTTTTCTTCTAAGGGTTTTATAATTTTAGTTCTTACATGAAGGTATTTGATAAATTTGATAAATTAGTTCTTACATGAAGGTATATGGTATATGGTAAGAGATCCAAATTCATTCTTTCACATATAGATATCCAGTTGTCCCAGCACAGTTTGTTGCAAAGGGTTATTCTTTCTCCTATTGATTGGTCCTGACACCCATTTGTATTTGTAAAACAACACAGTTGTGCATTCAACTTGTCTTGCAGATCTATTTATCTGCATAGCAAGGGTTGCTAGGTAATAATTGCTCAGTGATATAGTTATTTGAATATTTTTCTCATTGTTAAGACATTCTCTGCCATGTTGCTCCCTATGTTTTGCAGGAGAAAACACTTTGTAATGAATGCTCTGTTATCCTTCCTCTCCAAATGTTATTCTCTTTTTACTACACTCTCCTACATAATGAGCATTTTTTGAGAGGAGCATTGCATACATACAAAAAGTCAGAAACATTGGCCTGGTTGACTTTGTTCAAGAGACCCACTGAGAGGACAGGTTTTTCTCAATATTGAATGAAGGAACTCCTTTCCAAGTGTTACCTAATTAAATGTGAAATTTGTGGTTTCTGACGTATGGACTTCTTTAAAAGGATCTATATTTCCAGATGTGTTACTTGGTATCGGCTAACTTTTACAGTGTGTTCTTCACAGTCCTCATTCACTTTAAGATCCTTTATTATAAAATAGCCTGAAGGCAATCATGCATATTTCATACCAAGAAAAAGAACTTTTCTATGTGCTAACATAAAAACATACCTGAGACAATGAAAACATACAGTACATGGTTAGATATTAATGCCCTGGGAAGATGTTTGGGGGTTATAATCACCCAGATCCTTTCGTTAGGAGGTTCTATATAGATCATGGACTGGTGTGAGTTTGTTCACTTGAAAGTGAACCCCAAAGGAAAAGAGTAGAAAAATCTATCACCAATATCATTGAAAATTCTGTATGAATCAGATAATAAAGGATACATATTATAAACGTTTGATCTTCTCACCATGCTTTTACAGGTTTACCTTTTGCTTCCTCCCCGCCAGAGTCAAAGAACATACTTTAGGTGCTCCCTGCAATTCTGTCATTTCCCAGTAGGGAGCGCTATTGCATTAGAAGCTGCGCCAGTTGCAGCATTACCCGAGTGGGCCTGTGTTCCTTCTGTACTTTCAAGTCGGGGTTTTGTTTTGTTTTGGTTTGTTTTTAACAAAGTCCTGTACATGAATATTTTCTCTCTAAACTCTTACGGAAATGAGAGTTGAAGAACAACAGAATGCTTGCAAGATAGTCTTTTTACCCACTGTCTTCAGAGATGGTTCATTTTAAGTGACATTTCTTGGAGGATGATATCAAAGTCCCAAAGTACGAAATGCATCTCGTAAGTCATCAACCTCATACAGGGGCTGTAAAGAAAGAAATGAACCCAGTGGATGCATTTGTAACATTGTGGAAGGAAGGAAGTTGGGGGGAGTATAGGAAGAGGACAGGAAGGAATTGTATCAGAAGGAAAACAGAATCCTGAGGAGAGTCCAACGGAGAGACTTGTGGGTGATGAAAAGAGGGAAAGGGAAAGGCATCTCGGTAGAGGGCTCTGAACTGTGAAACAGAAGCGCAAACTCAAATGTAGGAGAACTAACTAAACATAAAGGAAGGTTTTCATCAGAGGAGAAATGGAGAGTGATACCCGCACACACATGCACAGGCAATGTCAAAAACACAAGAAAGGGAAATATAAGGAGCTCCAGGAAAAGATGACTTCGGAGGGAGAAAGCCAACGAGAAGCGAAGAAGCCCCTTACCAACAGAATGCGTCGAAGCTGTCTGGATAGTCGGACGGAATTTTCGTGCAACCCCTCCCAGGCTTTGAAAGTTTTTTCACGATTTTCCACAAAAGTATTCCAGCAATAAAAATAATCTTCAAAAAAGGAGGGGAATGGGGCAGATAGTTCAGATCCCAAAATGGAGAGGAAAGAAAGAAAACCCTGCCCCCCCCCCCCACGCTTAGATCTCATTTCCCACAAAGTCAAGTGTCCATGCCCTTAATTTTCTTCCTTCTATTCTAGTCAGTTTTGGGCTGAATCCCACCCCCCACCCGGCCCCTCTGATTTTTCTCCTGAATTGCAGTCCCGGCCACGTCCCCTTCGCACCTTTGAAGGTCATGATGGCGATCTGGACCCCCGCGCGGTGCAGCCGCCGCAGCCCCTCGGGCTCAGCCTTGCGGTCCTCGCAGAAGTAGAGGCGCGCGGTGAAGATCCTCAGGCTGAGGTTGGGGTACCCTCTCAGAAAGTCGGCCACGTGCCGGGCACAGTCGTAGCAGGGGCTCCAGGAGGTGAACCAGGTGACGCGGTAGCACCGGCCAGGGTCTAGGTCCCAGTCGGAGATGTAGCGGAGGAAGAGCAGCTCCACGTGGCAGCCCGACTGCAGACAGAGGGGGGGGACTTGAGTGAGTGGCGTTTAGTGACCTTTCCTGCGGTGCTGGCAGCTTAACGGCCACGAATTCATCTGCCTGCCACAGTCAGCTTTTTTAGGGTGTCTGCATTTGGGCCTTAGGGTTACAATAAGGCTGTGGGTTTTCTGTCGAACAGAAAAGCAGGAGGGTGCGCTGGGTCGGCTGAAGTAGCATCACGGTACCCCAGAGTTCTGAGTTGTGTCTGTTGCTGGAACATTTAGGAAACACACCAGACCACTAGGGGGCGGTAGGAAGCGTGGTTGAGGACTGGAGCGGGTAGAGGCCAACAGGGAATGTTGAAAGAGAGGTCACAGGACTGATGTGGGTTCAGAACAATGAAATAATGGGTTTGCTCATCGTATGATCCCTGTGATTGTAATAATCTCACAATAGTGAAATATAGCAAGTCTGCCTAGTATGGCAGAGAAGTCATTAGTCCCAGATCTGAAGATCTAGTTTCCATTTCCTGGTGCCATTACTGAGGTGACTGGGACAACTCACCCAACTCTTGGATCTTCTAAGTCCTCACCAGTACAATGGGCTTGTATCGATTGCGAGGATTAAATAAGAAGGAAATGAAGGGTCGGTAACTGCAAAGCCTTCTCTACTTAGAATGTGTCTCATCACCCAACAGGAAAGAGATTAGAATGTAAAACAATTGCAGTGAGATAATTTACGCAAGACAAATGGAGGCAAAGGAAATTGAATAGTAAAATAAACACTTAACAGTGAGCCAGACAATGTTGGTCCACCTACAGATTATGGAGTCTTCCCTGGGATCCCACCAAAATCAGATGTTGCTGCCTGTTTTGAGACAGGGAATACTCATTGGCAGAAGTTTATGTAAGCCCATCTGGAGATGGTGAAGTCGCTTGAAAATGTAATTCTCTGATCTTGCAGATGCAATCTAGAGATTGATTGAATCAGTCAACCAATTGAGGCTTCCCTGAGTATTCTGGGTCTCACCATACTGAATACTCATCAGCCTGTGGTATATGTAAGCAGGAGGGACTAGAAATCATTTGGAAAACAGAACTGAGTCATTATTTTTTGCTACTTTTTCCTTAACTTTCAAAAATTCTAAAAATTTGTTTTTATTTAAATTTAGCTTGAATGAGCTGATGATATTCTTCCAAATCAAAGTTTGGATTTCTTCCTTAATCTCAAAGGCAGTTAGGATGCTGAAGAAAGTGAAGGAATATTTGGGGGCAGTTACTCTTGGCATTGAAGCAAGGGGTGGCAGTAATGTGCCCAGCATGATCGGGGAGGACGTGAAGTGGCATAATGTGAGGGCATACTTACTGTGGTTTCCTGGACAGAAAGAAAAAAATTTCTGAAATCTGGTGGAGACCTAAGTGTGAAACTGGCTGAAAGTAGTACTCTCTGTAGATGGTTCTAAAAGTGCCTGCACTCTAGCTTGGAAGCAATTAACTGATACCTTGTTTCGAAGGTGACCGAAGTCCAGTGAAAAGGAGGTGGCGCTATCCCGCCGCTTCACCACGTAGCACAAGTAGGTCTCATGGCGACCCTTAGCCCAGCGGACATTCTTGAAATGGTAAAGAAATTTCCTCTGCTTCATCAGGAGGCTGTGGGTGAGGAGAGGGAGGAACTTTCAGGAGCACCACTCACTCTCCGCTCACTCCTGGCTTTCCTCCAGTTTTTAAAAAAATCTCTAATGATTTGAGCCACACCAGAGAAGATCCTCTTTCTTACCTTGCTGGATACCTGAGACCTGCTGAACTTGGAACCCCTTATAAACCCCTCTTCATGCTTATATTTAAGACCAGTTGAGGGCGCCTAGGTGGCTCAGTTGGTTAAGTGTCTGCCTTTCGCTCACGTCATGATCCCAGTATCCTGGGATCGAGTCCCACATCGGGTCTTTAAGGAATCTGCTTCTCCCTCTGCCTTCCACTCCCCCTGCTTGTGCTCTCTCCCTCTATGACAAATAAATAAAATCTTAAAAAAAAATTGAGACATAGCCAGAACCCCCAAATGGTATGGCGTCATAGGATAGTCTCCTCCCATAGCTGTCTGTTACATGCTGACGACTTGGACTTAAAAACTTGTTCCTTGGTTCCATAATTTTTTCAAAGTTCCCCTCCAAACTCTACCTAAATGTCCAGTATGTACTTCAAACCCAACATGGTCAAAACAGTAATTCCTAAACTGTCCTCTGTCCTGGCTATCCTGTCTCTTTACTTTTTCATCTCAAATAAAAGCTTAGGCTTAGGCTTATTTGGAAAGCTTGGGCTTATCTTTGATTCTTCTCCTCCATATTTAATGGTCTAAATTTATTTATTCAAATCTCAATTTTGTTTTAGTATTTTTATTTTCTAAACCTCCAGATATTTCTGGTTCATATCTGCATTATTCCCTCGGTTCACTGTTTCAGTCTAAGCCCTCAATCTTCTTTAGGTTTATCTCTTGTCCTGGCTTTCTAAGCTGGTCTGGTTCCCCCCCAGTCCCTCCAAAAGAACATTCTTCGTACTGTGCCAGAGCGATCTCACAAAGACCCAGGTGTGACCATGTCGTTTCTATGCCGAAAAATCCCCAGTGAATCTCTTGTGCCTACAGGATAAATCCCAAACTCTAAGGTGGTATTTAGGCCAGTTTTTACATTTGATCATCAAATCGACATTTCTTGCTTCCTTTCCTGCTACTTTTCCCCTTCCTTTCCCTGTCTTCAATTGCCTATGCAGCTGATCCCTTGGCACTAGTATCTGATCCTGTACGGTCTTTTTTCTTTCCAGTCACCTAGCTGATGCACTTCCTCTCAGTGAATGCTTTCCTACCTTTTTCGTTGGACAAAACTTATATATCCTTCAAATCCAGTTCACAATTCAACTGCTCTTTCTCACCCTGCTATAGAAAAATTTCTAGGCAAAAAGCTGAACACTGACAGCAACAAAAACCCTTCCTGTAGCTTCATTCTCCAGTTTACCTAGTCTATCCCTGTCAAAGTTCTCATCGTCTGTTACCAACTGATCACTGACATCTCTGTTTTCTCAATTGGATTTTCTGTGTTTTGAGGCAGAAAGTATCACTTTATGAGAAAAAAAGATAAAATAAAATGTTTTTAAAAATTTAATTTTAAAAATGTAATGATTTACAGTGTCTAATGATAATTCAATGTAGTGTCTAATGACAGTTATGTTAAGATTTTTTCTAGTCTTTTTAGAAGCATGTTTACACGATTTTGATTATACTGATCTCATGCAGTTTTGCATCCTGCTGCTTTTTTTTAACTCGGCAACATAATCCATTACTTGTGTCGCCCACATGTGGGGACTGGTTGCTCTAATTTCCTTATGCCTAACAGTGTTTTGCATGTCGTAAGCACTAAATTGAATTGAATTTGTGGAAATACTCTCAGCTAGCCAAAGTTTCTTTGCAGCTGTGGACGTAACACAAGCTATACAATGTGGTTGATACCAAAGCACTAGTGATGTCTCTCTGGTTTTTGTCCCTGGTCTTTTCCAGAAATGTATTTACCAAGTTGTGGAAATAATGCTGCCACCTAATGGCATTGAGCAGAAGTGCAGTAAACTCTTGAAAAAGTAAAGACCTAGGCAAGGATTTGAATACGGTTTGCTGGCAAGAGAATTGAAACTTTTTCGCCTTCATTTTTTTTTTAAAATACACTGAGGTATAATTTACATACTTCACCCATTTAAAATGTGCAGTTTTATGAGTCCTGGCGAATGTAAACACCCAAAAGTGGAACCACAATTGGGACACAGAATATTTCCAGGGCACCCCTCCCCCAAATTTGCTTATTTCACCTTTTCAGTCAGTTCTTCCCCCCAACCACTAATCTTTCTGTAACTACATTTCTCTCCACTTCCTAGAATTCCATATAAATCTTACATTATCTCTTCCTTTGTGTCCAGCTTCTGGCACCTAGCATAATGAATTTGAAATTCATTTGTTGTGTTGCATGTATCAGTAATTTGATCCTTTTTACTTCCAAGTAATATTCTATTGCATGGCCATAGCTCATTTACCCATCTGCCTGTAGATGGACGTTTGGATTGTTTCCACTCTGGGGCTTTTGTGAAGAAAGCTTCTACAAAACACGTACCAGTCTTTGGGGGAGGACAGACGTTGAGAATTAATTTTAAAGCAATACATGTGATAGACCGTGAAGTTAAAAGTTAAATACCCAAGTGTCAGCCTGATGAGTTAAGTAAGCAGGAACATACTTTTTATAGCTGTCTCAATTTAAATGTCGCGCTTCACACACAGGACGCTTACTGAAATACACTTTAAATTCTGAGGCAGAGAACTAGATTAATCACCAGTATACACATTATACCAAACAATATGAAAATTGTTTAATCATATTGTTTTGGAATTCAGTTAGCAGGAATCTGACATGAATGCTAACAAAGATCTAATAATCGCTGTCTTTATTTTAAAATGATAATGTTGCTTTTGGGCAGCACATGTGCTAAAATTGGAATGATACAGAGAAGATTCGCACAGCCCCTGTGAAAATCACATGCAGATTCATGAAGAGTTCCATATTTTTTTACCAAGATCATGAGTTTTGGGACACCTGGGTGGCTCAGTTGGTTAAGCAGCTGCCTTCGGCTCAGGTCATGATCCCAGGGTTCTGGGATCGAGTCCCATATCGGGCTCCTTGCTCGGCAGGGAGCCTACTTCTCCCTCTGCCTCTGCCTGCCTCTCTGTCTGCCTGTGCTCGCTCGCTCTCTCTCCCTCTGTCTCTGACAAATAAATAAAACTTAAAAAAAAAAAAAAAAGAAAACCAAGATCACGAGTTTTGATGGGGAAAACATGCCAAGTTCTCATATACCAAAAAATAAAATAAAATAATTGTATATTAATCATCATAGCACTTACCACCATTACTGTTACTGTCAGGACATAATTTGCATATAATCATTAGCATAAGTTGAATACATCATAAGTGCTTAATCAGTACTGAAGTAAAAGGGGGAAAAATGTCTTGGGGCTCGGTTTTAAACAGATTAAGCATCATTCCTCACTGATAAATTTCTTTAAACAGTTAATGTACCATTCTGGGCTGTATGTCTGAGAAAAGGGTGGAGGGCACTGTGTCAGGCAAAGCAGGTGTTTTGGGGGCATCTGCTGTTGGGAGAAAGCAAAAGTGTTCTGGGAATATAGGAAAGGACATGGCACAGCTAAGGGAATTCAGATGGCCTTTAGCTTTCTGCTCACACAAAAATCCGTTGTTACTGTTTCTTTCAGAAGTGACCAGTCACAGTGAAGCAAATTGCCTATGACCTTTTAATTAACTTTCTTGGTCCCTCACTTTCCTTCAGCTGTAGCTAGGAGCCTGTTTCAAGGACCTTGCTCTCTTAGTTTCTCTTCTGGGTACGAAGGACTTTGTAGGGGCAGTTTTTCGAGCTCACAGTTTGACAGCTGCTCTAGACAGCTGTGCTCCCTGAGGCAGAACCTGCTGCATCCCCAGCAATGCAAACTGGAGACAAATGGGTTAAAAATAATCGTGACCAAGTCCTCTCCTGTCCTGTGCCATCACTGGTGCCCTCTGCAAATATCCTTTTCCCTAATGATAATTACATATTTCCCTTTTACTCCTGTTGAATTTCGTCTTTTCTCCTTGTTGCCTTTGAATTCCAACTATTAGTTATCGCCTAGCATTTCATGTACAAATATTTTCACTGAACCCTTTACCTCTGACTTACACCTCAGATTAATTTTCGATCTCATTGCAAGCTGAGCAGACAGTTGACATTTTCGCCCTCAAGAAAATTTTCTGAAAACTTTAGTTTTCCATTAAAAAATCTTAATTCTGGGGAACACCTGGCTGACTCAGTTGGTGGAGCGTGCAACCCTTGATCTCGGGTTTGTGAGTTCAAGCCCCACGCTGGGTGTACCGATAGATTACTTAAAAATACAATCTTTAAAAAAATTTAAAGAAATAAAAATCTTAATTGTGTAGTGTAAATTCTTTGTCAAAATTAAATTGAGGTAAAGTTTATGGATTAAGTATTCTCATATTTTTAGTAATCATAAAAGTAGGAATAAAATAAATTGTGGTAATAACTTGTCATAAACTGCATGTGAAAATATTGTGTAAATCTTATTAAATACATTTTAAGAAATATGTTAAGCAGGGTCTGAAGAAATTGAAAGACTAGGTAGATAGTAAAAATGCCATTAACAGCCCAGTAATTGGAACTATAACATTAAATAACTTGACTGATTTTTTTCTTCCCGGAATAGATATATACCATCATAGTGACTTTCAAGCAATTTTTAATATTGGCACTAAAAAATAATTTCCTTACTATGTAGCTGAATTATTCAGTATGTAGCTAAATTATTCAATAAAATCTCCCCAGGAAGGTTTACAAAGTCCTTTTGCAGTTCAATATTTACAAAATTATTATTACAGTTTCTGTTACTGTTCTTAGTATACTATATTCTTGTTATTACCTTTCCATGCTTTGGATGTCTAAACACTTGCTATGTTAATATTACCATAAACTAGTTCTAACTGCAGTATGTGGCCATACGTGGTGCATGACAGTTGAGTGTGGAAGAGAGACAGAACAGAGAATTACGCAGAGAGCATGTAAGATCTGAACAGATGAGACAGCGCCTGAAAAAATAAATGCACATATTGACCAAGCAGTGAGTCAGATAGTGAGAGGAGAGAAAGGGATAGCTACCGATCTGAAAACTCAGATTTACTCTGAGAGAAAAGCCAGGGCAACCACCCATGAAGAGACTGCTTTACCTGTCCATAGTGGATTCCATAGTGTCTTTCTTAGTCTTAGGCATGGAAAGGCTTGCCTCAAGTCCTGCTGCTTCACTGACTGTCTGGTGAGGCATTGGCCCCACACATTCAAATCTGAGCTTATCCTCGTAGGCTCCTCCTCCCAGGCATCATCACTACCAGGTACCCAACAGCCTTCCTCCTGTTTGGGTCCAAAAATGGTAGGTGGGGCTGTCAGAGGCAGAGTCACGTGGGTACATGATCGAGGGCTTCTCTGCTTAGTGTATAGGTTCCTATAGGGCTACAGCTCTAAAAATCCAGTATAGACTCCACAGGTCACAAAGATCAGGAGCTAGTAGCTCTAGACACTTCAGAAATTGTATACCTAGTGACAAATAGTATCTTTAATTCTTTTTTTTTTTTTTTGAGATTTTTTGTCAAAAAGAGAGTACAAGCAGATAGAGTGGCAGGCAGAGGGAGAAACAGACTCCCTGCCCAGCAGAGAGCCCTATTCAGGACTCGATCCCAAGATTCTGGGATCATGACCTGAGCAGAAAGAAGGCAGGCACTTAACTGACTGAGCCACCCAGGCACCCCGCATCTTTAATTTTAAAAGCATAATAATAATAATGTTCATTTAAATGGCATCTTACACTCTGTTAGCTGCAAGTATCTATTCCCTTCCTTACGTGCACACTGTCTCTCAGTCCCAAAGACCAGCACTAAGAGCTCCTGCTTTGCGGCCAAGCAGGTAAAGTCAAATGAATTATATAGGACTTCGGAATAGAAATTTTGCCTCCTAAACTAATGATTTTTTTCTCTTTCTGATTGCACTACAAGAATGACTAGAAGACTAGATGATTGATTGCACAAGAGTAATTTTTGTAAAAGCTGTCTTTTCCACGAAAGCCATATATTTTGAATTGAGAAGCAGCAGCCTCCCCATTAAAAATGTTTATTTCATCAGACAGAACCAGCATCTAAATGACTGCATTAAACTTGGAACACAGGTTGGGCTTTTCGTATAAAAGGCTTTAAATTTCTGCCCTTACCCGATTTGGTCTATTAAAGATTTTGCTTCTCCCTCCTACCTCAGTCTGTATGCATTCTATTTCTTCACTCAGTAGAAACTTAAAACCTAACTACATGGTAGAAGCTGGGTGCTCGGGATGCAGTGGTGAGGGATGCATCGAAGATCTCAGCTCCCTTCTTGCCTCAAGGCTTTAAGTACCATCTACACATTGATTCCCAAATCTCTAGCTCCAGCTTGGACCACTTCCTTGAGCTCAGGACAATTGCAAGCTGCTTCTGCCTCAGCATCTCCATTTGAATATCTGATGGACATCTCAACCAAACTAAGCACCTGTGTTAGACACACACCTGTTCCTTTTGCCATCTTCCCTATCTTGGTGGTAACATCATCCCTCCCATGGCTCAGACCAACCTGGCAGTCTTCCTTGATGGCTCTCTTCCTAACTCAACTTGCAGAATAAATCCATATCTGACCACTTTGCAGCACCCTCAGGTCCGAGCAAACTGGATCGCTACATTTAGCCTGCCAATTGGTCTTCCGGCTTCACTCTCCTTAAATTACAGTCTGTTCTCCACACAGGAGTCAGAGAAAGCTTTTTGTTGTTGTTGTTGTTTTAAAGATTTCATTTATTTGTGAGAGGAGGGAGGGAGGGAGGAAGGGGCAGAGGGAGAAGGAGATGCAGACTTCCTACTGAGCAGGGAGCCAAATGTGGGACTTGATCCCAGAACCCCAGGAATGTGACCTGAGCCGAAGACAGATGCTCGATGGACTGAGCCACCCAGGCGTGCCATTGAAACCCTTTAGATCATGTCAGTCCTCTGTCAATACTCTCCAGGTCTCCCCATTCTCTCAGTAATAGCCAACAGCCTTATATGATTCACAAGACCCTCTACCATCTGCCCCTGCTTTACCTCTAAATTTTACCTTGAGGGGCACCTGGCTGGCTCAGTTGGTAGAGCTTGCCATTCTGCATCTAGGGGTTATAATTTTGAGCCCCACGTTGCATATAGAGATTCCTTTAAAAACTAAAATCTTAAAAAAATGATCACCTAAGTCTAAAATAACAATCACATAAGTCTAAACCATAGAAGTTTAGCCTTTCCAATTTGGCCTACTCCTCCCTTCTTTACTCTATCAAATCTTGGACATTAAGGGAAATTTCTGAAGTGGGATAAGGCATAGAACAGCTAGTACTTCTGAGTACTTATCATGGTTAGACATTGTACTAAGCACATTAAAGACAAAGTAAATGTATTTAGGAAACCTGTGGTGGGGACAAATCTCTTGCATGCCCCTGACTTGTGCTCCTGGTCACTGATTTGATGGATTGCAAATTCTACTTTGCTTCCCCAGTGGGTACCCAGACAAGGATGGCCTAATGCCAGTTCACGCTCAAGGACTCTCTAAGGTGGGCACGGATTTAATGTGGGGAAGCCTCACTTCACTTCACAAGGCTCTCTCTCACTCGCCTCCGACAAACCACACCAAATACGAAGTACAGCAGATATCAGTGAAGTGTTGGCGAAATCCAAAGGAGTAATACATGTGAAAGAAGTATTGAATTAATAGGTTAATTTTGGCTCTTTATAGTTTCGGAAAGAATTTCCAGAGAATTCTGCTGTTCACAGGACTCTGCTCAAGACCCCATTCCTGCCCTCCAGGCTATTCCTCTCGGTCAAAAAGCCTCTTTTTCTCACTTCCACAGGGAAACTTGACCTTGGATTCTTCTGGATTATTCTCACCCCTGGATCCTTTTCCTGTGTAGACATTTATTTCTCCAAGTCTTTATTTCTGAAAGATTCTGAGGGCACCAGAAAGAGGATAGCCAGTTACCTTTGGCACTCTGAATTCCATGGAACGAATGGGAAAGGGGAGAAGGACACTTCACAGATTCTTCAGTGGAGACCAGAGTGGGGCAGGGCCACAGGCATTCTGATCCCTTTAAATTGTCTCCTCAGATAAGAGCTGGGCCTTTACCATATTTTCATCCAGTTGTCCAGAGAATTGCATACCCACCCACACACATATACACATCCTCCTAAAAGATAAATATTAATTTTAGAGATGGTAGTATCTCCAAATCCAAAAATTAGAAATTCCCCAGGGACCCAAATGATATTGCTGCTGTACTTTTCATGATTATGCCAAGCTGTATTAGCTCCCTTTATGTATTCTCTCATCAAATTATTCCCCTTTATTCCAGCCAGAAATAAGAAAACTGGCTCATTGCTGACTCACATGCCTCTTTGTTTGGTTTTGGTTTCACTTGTTTTCATTTTGCACAATTCTGATCATTTCTAAGTGTATAATGCAGTGGCATTAATTATATTCACAAGGTTGTGCCACCATCACCACTGTTTCCAAAATGTTCTCATCACCCCATAAAGAAACTTCATAACCATTAAGCAATAACTCACCGTTCCCTCTTTGTACCTCCTGGTAATCTCTGATCTGCTTTATTTATTTATTTATTTTTATTTAAAAATATTTTTATTTATTTTATTATTTATTTGACAGAGAGAGAGAGATCACAAATAGACAGAGAGGCGGCAGAGAGGGGGGGAAGCAGGCTCCCTGCTGAGCAGAGAGCTTGATGCGGGTCTTGATCCCAGGACCCTGGGATCATGACCTGAGCCAAAGGCAGAGGCTTTAACTCACTGAGCCACTCAGGTGCCCCTCTGATCTGCTTTATTAATTTGCTTTCTCTAGATAGTCCATATAAGTGAAAAACATACAATGCCTGTTCATTTGCATTTGGTTTCTTTCACTTTGTATGTTTTCAAGATTCATGGTTTAGCATATATCAGAACTTCATACCTTTTTATGGTTTATACATTTATAATGTCCCATTGTATGTACATAGCACATTTTACCTATCCATGCATCTGGACACTTGGGATGTTTCCACCTTTTGTTATCCTGTGTAGTGTCCCAGTGAAGATATGCATACAGCATGAGACCTTATTTTCAAAGTAGAAGTGGATGGGGCGCCTGGGTGGCTCAGTCTGTTAAGCGTTTGCTTAAGGCTCAGGTCATGATCCCCGGATCCTGGGATGGAGCCCCACATTGGGCTCCTTGCTCAGTGGGGAGCCTACTTCTCCCTCTTCTTCTGCTGCTCCCCCTGCTTGTGCTTGTGTGTGCTCTCTCTCAAATAAATAAATAAAATCTTTTTTTTTTAAGATTTTATTTATTTATTTGACAGACAGAGATTACAAGTAGTCAGAGAGGCAGGCAGAGAGAGAGAGGAGGAAGCAGACCCCCTGCTGAGCAGAGAGCCTGATGCGGGGCTCAATCCCAGGACCCTGGAATCATGACCTGAGCCGAAGGCAGAGGCTTTAACCCACTGAGCCACCCAGGTGCCCCTAAATAAATAAAATCTTTAAAAAGAAGATTTATCAAACTAGAAGTGGAGTCACCTTCTGAATAACATAGACAT
Organism: Mustela nigripes; assembly: GCF_022355385.1. NCBI lineage: Eukaryota > Metazoa > Chordata > Mammalia > Carnivora > Mustelidae > Mustela > Mustela nigripes. Next base: position 52,332,823 of record NC_081562.1, read on the forward strand.
AGGAACACACACACATACGTAAAAGTTCTGGGGGCACCTGGGTGGCTCAGTTGGTTGGGTTTCAGCACAGGTGTGGTCCCAGGGTCCTGGGATCGAGCCCCACATTGAGCCCTGCTCCACAGGGAGTCTACTTCTCCATCTGCTCCTCCCACTCTCTCTCCCTCTCTGTCAAATAAAAAACAAAATCTTTAAAAAAGTTCTGGCCGAGGGGTGCCTTGCTGGCTCAGTCGATACAGTGTGCACAACCCTTGAATTCAGGATTGTGAGTCGGAGCACCATGCTGGGTGTAGACATTAGGAAAAAAATAAGATCTTAAGAAAATAATTCTGGAGGAAACTGTGGTCACTTAAAAAGATCCAGCGGCTCCTCACATAAGGGCCCTCCTTTCTGCTCATCCTCTGGCTGGGGAGAGATTTTCATTCCACTTTTCACAAGCTCAGTCAATACCTGAGAAGTAGAAAAGCTACACATGACGTCTGAACCCAAGTCAGCCATTCTTCCATACTGTCGATGCAATACTGTCAGGCTGGTAAAACCAGCCCAATAGAATCATGATCAGGTTGACTGTATCAGCTCAGGAATCTTTATCAGAGCTACAGAGGATTTTCCTCCCTGTATTCCTATATCACTTAGAACTGGGCTTGGCTAGATATGTCAGGCAAACTCAGTGAATTACTTATGGAAGTTATAATTTCTCTCCCACGTAAAACACATAGGTGTCTGGCAGGGAACTTATTTATTTTCTTTTTTAAAGATTTATTTATTTATTTAACAGAGAGAGATCACAAGTAGGCAGAGAGGCAGGCAGAGAGAGAGGGGGGAAGCAGGATCCCCGCTGAGCAGAGAGCCCGATGGGGGGCTTGATCCCAGGACCCTGGGATCATGACCTGAGCCAAAGGCAGAGGCTTTAACCCACTGAGCCACCTAGGCTCCCTCTGGCAGGGAATTTAATCTAAATCTAATTGAAACATGCATTTTGGAGCTCTTCATTTTGTCAACAGTATCTGTGGGTCATGTTTTTGAGCCGGAATGTTTTTCTCATCTCTCAGTTCAACGATGGGGTGTGAGTCTCAGCCAGGCACCGCTGGAAAATGAAATGTTGCATATCAGGAATTATACAAAAACAGGGGGTGTGGGAGAGGATACAGGAAGGTGGCTATGGGGTTGCCTGGTTAAAGTCAATTGGTGGAGCATATGACTCTTGATATCCAATCTGGGATATAAGTTTGAGCCATACATATTGTGTGGAGATTAAAAGTGACTATGGAAAAAAAAAAAAGTGACTATGGAGTAGAATTATCTGTGAATACTTACTTGATTTATAAAGTAGATTTGTAGATTTGTTATGGTGTTGGAAAAATCTATGAACACAACGTAAGTATATTCTTGGATATCTCCTGTTTGAAAATCTCTTCAGTGTAGAGACTATGAAAAGATTTCCTCCAACAGATGTAAAAGTTTTAAATGTTTATTACTTGAAAATGAAGGTTCTGGGGGCACCTGGGTGGCTCAGTGGGTTAAAACCTCTGCCTTCGGCTCAGGTCATGATCTCAGGGTCCTAGGATCGAGCCCCGGATCAGGCTCTCTGCTCAGCGGGGAGCCTGCATCCTCTTCCCTCTCTGCCTGCCTCTCTGACTACTTGTGATTTTTGTCTGTCAAATAAATAAAATATTTAAAAAAAAAGAAAATGAAGGTTCTGGAGAAACTAAAATATGTTTTCATGTTCTGTTTGAAGGCAGTATTTGAAAAGCTCTTGTAAGTTACGAGCACGATACTTGAAAACTGAAGTTCGTTCAATTAATATTTATCGAAAGCCTACTATGAGAGATCATAAGGCTGAGCTTTGAAGGGGAACAATAACACCCATTGTAGTTCTTCAAGGGGTTTGTAGTTTTGTTTAAACTTTCCAAAGTAGACAAAATACTTAAAGACAACATAAGAGAATTAAATATCGGTGAAAGATCTAAAAATTACAGAGTCAGGGACACCTGGATGACTTGGTTGGGTGTCCAGCTCTTGGTCAGCTCTGGTGGTGGTCTCAGGGTCATGGAATCTGGCCCCATGTTTGCTTAGCACCCAGCGTGGAATCTTCTTGTCCCTCTCCCTCTGCTCCTCCCCACACTCTTTCTCAAATAAATAAATAATGAAAAATTAAAATTATAGAATCATAATATTTCAGAGTTGAGGAACCTTGGTGTATATCTGGCCCTATGCTTCTCAAAATGACATGCATATTTAGAGATACACTTAAATATGAGGGCATGACAGTATATTAGATCCTAACTACAGGATAAATATGTCATGCTATCCTGGAACATACAAGTTTTCCAGAGAGTAGGGAAACAGCAAATTTAAAAATTTTATTTATGGCCCCACTCAGAAAAGACTGCACCAAATACCTTTTGTATTTTTTTTAAAGATTTTATTAATGTACCTGATGGAGAGAGGGAGAGAACAAGAGCAGGAAGACAAGCAGGGGGAGTGGGAGAGGGAAAGCAGGCTTCCCACCAAGCAGGGAGCCTGATGTGGGGCTCAATGCGCGGCCCGATTTGGGGCCGGATGCAGGGCTCGATCCCAGCACCCTGGGATTGTGACCTGAGCCAAAGGCAGATGCTTAACGACTGAGCCACCCAAGTGCCCCTGTATTTTTTAAGCAAATAGCAGAGACATAGATTACCAGCTTTACTTTTTTAAACCTAAGCTTAACATTACATATTTAAACAATTGTTAGAACTTACTAAGTTGCCAGCGGTCATAAACAACTAGAAAAAGATCCTCAATTTACGTTAAATGAGAAATGTATTACTATTAACGCATTAATATCTCTCACTACTAAATACCGAAAGAAAAATATTTTTGTGGGAGATTCTTCCTGGCAACGTTAACTTCACAGCGTATGAAAAAATCCTGGCCACCTTGGATTACGTTTAATAAAAGAAAAAAGCAAACATTATTTGAAGTAGAATATAATATGCACATTCATTTTCCTTACATGTATGGCTTTTCCCCAGTATCCTGTCCCACCCTCATGTAAAAAGTAAGGGTTCTCAAAACATGAAAGATTTAAAAAATGATCCTCCCTTGTATGCCAGGCTCACAAATGCAGTTGCTAATAGAGCATCATGTAAATGTTAAGAATGAACATTCCAGGGAAATTTCAGCCTCAAGTGGGTTGTTTGGGATTATATCCTCAAATGGTCAGTATTTATTATTATTCTTTTTTTTTTTACTTTGAGATTTTATTTATTTATTTGAAAGGGGGAGAGAGAGCACACTAGCACACAGAGGAAGAGGGAAAAGCAGACACCCTGCTGAGCAGGGAGCCTGACTTGGGACTCCATCCCAGGACCCCAAGACCATGACCTGAGCCAAAGGCAGGCGCTTAACTGACTGAGCCACCCAGGTGCCCCCATTTTACTCTTACAGGGGAAATTTGAGGAACAGTGGCTCTCTAGTTCTCCATAGAAAGCATGAATCCTGGGGTGCCTGGGTGGCTCAGTGGGTTAAAGCCTCTGCCTTCAGCTCAGGTCATGGTCCCAGGGTCCTGGGATCGAGCCCCACACCGGGCTCTCTGCTCAGCGGGGAGCCTGCTTCCTCCTCTCTCTGCCTGTCTCTCTGCCTATTTGTGATCTCTCTCTCTCTCAAATAAATAAATAAAGTCTTTATTAAAAAAAAAAAAAAGAAAGAAAGCATGAATCCTAAAGCATCCCAAACAGTTATCTACTAACCTCTTGTATAATTGCAATAACCTGACATGCGTCATCCACTGAATGCCATGAGCTCGGGTGGCTGCTGGTGTGAATGTGAAAGCATGGTACTTGGAGTATGTGGAGTACTCCTGGTCAAAACTTCAGTATCCTCTGTCCAGGTCACAGAAGTTCCATGAGCAAAGGCTGGGACTTCGTGGATGTGCTTCATTTGTTTTAGCAGCAGTGAGTAGCTTTGTTTGGTTTGAGTGATGGCTCATAACAAAACAAGAATGACAGATAAAATTGAGATGTTATTCGTATTTTACGTAAGCTTTTAAAAAATTTTTATTTATTTGCAAGAGAGGGAGGCAGAGAGAGAACACTTGTTGAGTGCCTGCACACAGGAGCAGAGGGAGGACAGAGGCAGAGGCAGAGGGAGAGGCAGAGGCAGAGGCAGAGGCAGAGGCAGACTGCTCATTGAGCAGGAGCCCTACGTGGGGCTCGATCCTTGGATCCTGGGATCATGACCCAAGCCGATGATAGAAACTAACCGACTAAGCCACCTAGGTGCCCCTCATGAAAGCTTCTTAAGAAAAGCTTTTTTTTTTTTTTTTTTAAAGATTTTATTTACTTATTTGACAGAGAGAGAGAGAGAGAGAGATATCACAAGTAGACAGACAGGCAGGCAGAGAGAGGGGGAAGGAGGCTCCCCGCTGAGCAAAGAGTCCATCACAGGGCTTGATCCCAGGATTCTGAGATCATGACCCGAGCAGAAGGTAGAGACTTAATCCAATGAGCCACCCAGGCGCCCCTAAGAAAAGCTTTTGAACAAAGTTCTATACCTTGCACAATGGTTATAAATAAAAAGCTACTGAACAGGCATGATTTGCCCAGCATAAGAAAAAAATGTTCCCCCCGAAGCTTCATTCCCTGTTTCCCTTTCTTTTAAAGGAAGGAAAATTCCATCTCTTATCATTACAATAACATTTTTCATTCCTGGGCATTTGGAGTTGGTGCAATTAAAAAGACCATTTTGTGAGGGGACATTTTGCTATTTTTCAAACTTATCTTCCTTACTAATTACCTTCTCCCCTCACCAACTTCTCTTGAAAAACCACAGGACAACCTGGTTAGTTTATTTTTAACAAAAACAACATGACTTGGAAATTATGCCTCTGGTGGCTGAGTGAAGTTTTGGACATCTGGACTTCACCACTGCTGATTTTCACCACGGGAAGCCCGAGGTGAGGTTTCACTCTGGCCAGCATGTGAGGCCAAAAGGCCCCCTGGGAATCCTTGAGGGCACACATTCCTGGGTCTGTGAGCCAAGATGCTCAGATAATGACTCCCCAGACCACTATTTTTGGACACCAGGTAGATTGTTCAATATGATACTTTCTTGTTTTTGAAAAAGCCCAAAATGGGATCCGTGTGGGTGAAATGTGGTTTTGGGAGTGCTCTAACTTCTGCATTTCCTGATTTTTGTTTTTCTCAGTTGGCTGCCAGACACATTACTGAATTTCTCTGGGGTATGAACAAGCTGAGGGACAGACCTTTAAACATATACAGGAATTACTCACTCAACTTCTGTGCAGCTGCCCAGGTCTCATTGAGGTTGCGAGAACAAACAAGTATTCATCAAAAGCCCAGGGATGGCCAAAGAAGAAAAAGTTATTCTCGATGGGAAAAGTCACAAAAGAAGCTTCACTGATCATGCACATAATGAAAAACAGTCCAGAGCAGTGGGACGAGCTAGGTTTTGAAATGAAGCACGTTGAGTTCAGTTGTCGCTGCCACTTCCTAGCAGAGTGTTTGAGTGCGTCTGTTTCAGTTTCCCCACATGAAAAGTATGAAAAAAAAATTAGTATTAACAGCTAATCTTTATTATGCACATACCCTATGCCAGCTTCTGTGCCAAGCACGTTGCATATATTAAGTACAAGAGGTGGGGACTATCACCCCCATTTTCAGACATGAACACTGAAGCTTAGATATGAAACAACTATCTTGCAGGATTCTTAAACATAATGTAAGCAAGGGACTCTAGTACTGCCTAGTGCATGGCAGATATTCTATAAAGAACTGGTTTTATAAAATATTTTATAGAACTGATCTATTTAGAAGGCCAGATATTTTAAAAATATCAATGGTAAGCGTCACGTTATGGGAGCGCATCGTTTTCTGATGAGTAATAAAATGGGAGTGGGGAGTTTTGCGGTTCTCACACTACAGTCTGAGTGAGTGTCTAAAATTGCAGATTCCAGGATTTAATCCCCAAAGAGTTTATTCAGCAAGTCTGGAATGTAGCCCAGGTTCTCTGCCTTTCTGACAAGTAGCCATTCATTCCAAAGCAGGTGGTTCATTTGGAACCTAATTTGAAAAATATTGGCCTAGTGGAGCTCAAGTCTCTCCAAGCTCTAAAAGTCTGTGTTTGTATGACTTCACTCTACAATTTTGTGTTTGTATGACTTCATATAATTTTGAAAAATTGGCAAAGTGTTTGCTTCATGGCTCTTTAGCCAGTTGAAATGCCAGGGAAAATTAGAGACGCTCCAGATAGCATGGAGATCTTTTCTCTTTTTGTGGGAAGGTGCATTCCAAAGACCAAATCCCATGTTCTTTGTTTGCTCAGTGATGTAATACAAAGAATGATGATTCCAGTCTTGACAAAACAGCTCTGAACTGGATAAGGGACAGTTCCTGAAGAAAGTATACCATATTAAAAACAGTATGTTACCTATGGAATCGCCTTTCTCTCTCTTTCTCTCTAAATGGTCCTGAACAGTTGAAATCAAATCACCCTCTGCTCAAAGGAAGTCCTGGCACCATACTGGCAAATCCTTCCTCTGTTTTTATAGAGTCTGTGCTCATTATTGCTTTTCTTCTCAATAGTTGTTCTGTCACTAATCATTAAATCAAACCCTCTTGGTTTTATTATATTCAGTATTCTTTCTTTTTTTTTAAATTTTATTTATTTATTTAACAGAAAAAAAGACAGTGAGAGAGGGAACACAAGCAGGGGGAGTGGGAGAGGGAGAAGCAGGCTTCCTGCTAAGCAGGGAGCCCAATGCAGTACTGGATCCCAGGACCCTGGGATCATGACCTCAGCCGAAGTGAGCCATCCAGGCACCCCTATATTCAGTATTCTTGATGAGATTTGAGAAACAGCTACTTGATACCAGCAGTTCCAAATTGTGGTTGGCCTGGTTACCTCCTCCCCCCCAAACTCTCACATCTTTCCTGCTCCTCACCCGTACATTGGCTGAAAGTACCAACAAAGATTTCTTTCCTTTACCAGAGGGAGACTGGAAGAGCCAACTATATCAGGAATAGTAGGAGAAAAACACTAACTTATCCAGTACACTCCGTGTTTTGGTTAATTTATTAATAATTTATTTTGGTTAATTTACTCTGCAGGGTCCTGTCTCCCACATATCCCGAGTACTTTAGACCCCCCTCCACAGGTTCCATAGAGCAGGTGTGGTTACAGCATATGAAGAAGTGAAGTCAAAGTTCTCCCTAATGAGATAGTTGCTGTGGATAGGCTCTATAGCTAGTTGTTTATGCTCCAAAGAAATAACCTATTTTTTAAAAAAATATTTTATTTATTAATTTATTTATTTGTTTATTTATTTATGTATTTAAGAGAGAGAGAGAGTGAGAGAGAAAGAGAGTGCCTGCATGAAAGCAGGCAGAGGAGCCAAGGGGAGGGAGAGGGACAAGCTGATGGTGCTGAGCTCGGAGCCTGACGTGGGGCTTGAACTCTTGAACTCGGAACCCTAAGATCATGACCTGAGCCAAAACCAAGAGCTGGACACTTCATCAACTGAGCCACCCAGGTGCCCCTTCATATGTATCATTGTAACAAACATGGCTATGGCAGGCACAAAAGATCAGAGTATACAATTCCATTTATATTAAATATCCAGAAGAAGTGACTCCCGAGAGGCAGAAAGCAGATTGGTGGTTTCCCAGGGGCTGGAGGGAGGAGGAATAGGGAGTAACTGCATAATGGATGTGGAATTTTCTTTTGGGGTGATAAAGTTTTGGAAGTAGGGGGGAACCTGGTTGGCTGATTCAAAAGAACTTGAGAGTCTTGACCTTGGGTTCATGAGTTGGAGTCTCGTGTAGGGTGTAGAGATGATTTAGATGAGTAAACTTAAAAAAAAAAGTTTGGGAAGTAGTAAGTACAATGTACATACCGAACATCGTTGAACTGTACTTATTAAGATAGCTTTATGTTAAGTGAATCTCAAAAATTCTTGATTAATTCAGACTTCAAGGACTGAACAGCCAGAAAAAGGAGGAGAGTGACTAGTAATGGGAATGGGAAGGAAGAACTCAAGTTATAAATGGCGGGGCACCTGGGTGGCTCAGTGGGTTAAGCCTCTGCCTTCACCTCAGGTCATGATCTCAGGGTCCTGGGATCGAGCCCAGCATAGGGGCTCTCTGTTCAGCAGGGAGCCTGCTTCCCCCTCTACCTCTGCCTGCCTCTCTGCCTACCTGTGATTTCTTTCTCTGTCAAATAAACAAAATCTTTTTTTTTCTTAAGATTTGTTTTTAAAGATTTTTTTTTTTTTTTTGGACAGAGATCACAAGCAGGCATAGAGGCAGGCAGAGAGCAGAGAGCCCAATGCGGGGATAATCTCTGGGATCATGACCTGAGCCGAAGGCAGAGGCTTTAACCCACTGAGCCACCCAGGCGTCTCAACAAATAAAATCTTACAACAACATATAAATGGCAACTTCGCTTGACCAGCACTTAGGAAGTAGGTGCTCATGGGAACTGAAGGCTGTGGGTACAGCTGTACAAAATTAATGGCCTCTTTATTTCTGACCAGGAGAAGCATAATGAATTTGTAGTATAAACTAAAGCACTGTTTTATCTCTAATCAAAAATCAAACCTGGAAAGAAAACAAGAAAATGTATGCCATTACAGGAAACCCAAGGTGTTACTCCCAGCAGAAAGAAAGAAGCTGAGTAACAAAGAAGTGATTCTAATTAATCTCCTTGAGGGAAGGCACCAAGTCCTCAACTTTGTATCCCCAGCACTGTCCCAAGCATAGATAGTCAAACATTGCTGGTGGTCTGTCAGCTCCTATTCTCACCATCTAACTCGGTTAATCTTACAAAGATCCTAAGCATTTGGTATCATTGAGTTCTGTGAGGCATGGAAAGATTAGGATCATAATGGCAGAGTTAAGATTTGTACCCAGGTAGTTTAGCTCCAGAGTTTGTGCTCTGAAACACTTGCTGTATTTCCTGAAGGAATCAAAGAAACAATAATTAAAAGACTAACTAGTCAGCAAACATATGGATTTTCTTTATCCTTCTGAGGAGAGGAAAATACATGAACCTCTTTGGCATTTCCCATGTTCTTTCTTCCAGCCAGATCATAGCTCTCAACCACTGGGTGTCTGCAAAAAATTCTCGAGTGACCTAGTTCGTGGGTAGTCTACGGTGGCGTGTGAAGGCAAGCAACACCTGCTTTCAGCTTTAACTTTGAATATGGGAGTGCACACACATCCCTCACCAGGCAAAAAAGTGTTGGGCGCCCTGGGATAAACAAGGAAGCAAATAAGTAGGATTGTACCAGCTAGCTCTGGTCTCAAAGCCAACCTTCAGTCTCTCCTGTGAAATTGCTGACCTTTAGCAAAAATGATTGTGCACCTCTCTTTGGCAGTGGTGATGTCTGAAGTTAGCCTTTGAGGGTATGCTAATCATGTGGAAAAAATTCCTGTTTTTCCACCAAGAACGGACTAATAAAATTTGGTTGTCTTAAGAATCTTTTTTTTTTTAAAGTATACTGGATTTTTGGTTCCAATTTTTGGAAAACTCTAGACTCCCTCAGAAACCTTTTGCAACTCATTTCTGACTTTTTTTTTTAAATTCTATTTATTTATTTGACAGACACAGAGAGAGAGGAAATACAAGCAGGGGGAGTAGGAGAGGGAGAAATAGGCTTCCTGCTCAGCAGGGAGACTAATGCAGGGCTCCATCCCATAATCCCGCCCCACAATCATGACCTGAGCCAAAGGCAGACACTTAAGACTGAGCCACCCATAGCCCCACTCATTTCTGACTTTAAACACCTTTGTCTTTGAATCTTCTTTCTGCGATGGAACGAACATTAACCTAACTAGTGAGTTCAGCCGTGTTTCCACCACACTAAATTTTATGAAGTCATTAGCACCTCTCCACTTCTCAAAACCTTGCTCCCTGTCAGAAAAATAGGAGCCATAATCCCTTCAACCGCCCACCTCCTGGGGTTGCTCTCAAAATGAAATATGAGGCTCATAGCAAACAAACAGCCTGATTAAAAAATTTGAAAGTTGGGGCGCCTGGGTGGCTCAATGGGTTAAGCCCCTGCCTTAGGCTCAGATCATGATCTCGGGGTCCTGGGACTGAGTCCCGCATCGGTCTCTCTGCTTAGCAGGGAGCCTGCTTCCCTCTCTCTCTCTCTGCCTGCCTCTCCATCTACTTGTGATCTCTCTCTGTCAAATAAATAAATAAAACCTTTAAAAAAAAAATTTCAAAGTTAAATTTAGTCTGGGCTAGTTGGAGTAGGAGGTGGTATCATGCAAATCGCCCTCCACCGCCACAAGGACCCCCAAAGCTAGGGCATCTGCCAAAGAATGGACAGGCTGACCGGGTTTCTGGGCAGATGAACCAATGACACCTTCCACTAAGTTGTGCCAAAAAAGTTTGCATTTCCCTAACCAGCCGCCTTGGTCCTTTCCCTGGACCGTTGGAAGATGAAGCTTCCTGGCAGAGAGGACAAAATAGCTCTGGTTGTAGGGACAGTAACAGGTGACCTTGCGTGTCCCCAAGGTGCCGAACAGTATCTGCGTGCATTGCGCAGGCACGGCCACGCCCAGAGAGGCATCCCCAAGGGCAGAGGCCAAATCTTGGCCTTAGACCAGCTGGCCATGGACTCTCCCAAGCACTGTGGCGCTGGCCTGACCTGCGCTCCAGTCCTCGCAAGGGCCGAGAGGTGTACAGGCGTTTGGACAAGGTATCACGAAAAGGGCACACTAAGCGGGGTGACTGTGGGGGTGGGGGGCGCTACAAAATCTAACCCCAGATTCTGCTCACTCGCACGTGCTCTCTTTCTCTCTCTCTTTTTTTAAAAGATTTATTTATTTATTTGGTGGGGGGGGGGGGTGGGGACACAAGCGGGGAGTCCTGAAGGGATAAGCAGACTTCCCGCAGACCAGGGAGACTGATGCGGGGGTTGTCCCAGGCCTCTGGGATCAAGACCTGAGCCAAAGGCAGCCACTTAACGACTGAGATAACCAGGCACCTCCAGATCCTGCTCTCTTATTAAGATTTTGAATGGTGGGGGAAAAAATTAAATTTAAATGAGAAACCTTAAATTAGAGAGAAACTAGTATTGGTGATATTGTACATCCTTCGCAGGTCTGCACACCTGTCTGCTGGGTGGCTAATCAGCAAGGGTCAGCTCATTTTGGTGCAAGGGAAGGAAGAGTAAACCTACTCCAGAACAGTTAGGGAGAAACCAATCCACTAAAGTAGAAAAAAATCTTTCTGTTATATTAAATATATACTGTTGCAGGTGCTAACCCTTTTGAATCTTCCTTGTTCTCAGAACAACTGAAATAGATGTGCTCCCATAAATTTACAGGTGAGCAGCTGTTTGCTTAGGAACACAATAGTGAGTGCTAGGTTAGGATTGGCCCTGAAAGAAACACGAATTCTTTTATATTAAAATGAACAGGATATGGGGTGCCTGGATGGCTCAGTGGCTCTGCCTTTGGCTCAGGTCATGATCTCAGGGTCTTGGGATTGAGCCCCGCATTGGGCTCTCTGCTCTGTGGGGAGAGCTCTCTGCTCTCTGCTCTCCCTCTGCCTGCCTCTCTGCCTACTTGTGATCTCTCTTTCTCTGTCAAATAAATAAATAAAGCCTTAAAAAAAAAAATGAACAGGATGATGTAAATATGTATTTTTTTTAAAGATTTTATTTATTTATTTGTCAGAGAGAGAGTGAGAACAGGCAGAGTGGCAGGCAGAGTCAGAGGGAGAGGCAGGCTCCCTGCGGGGCAAGGAGCCCAATGTGGGACTAGATCCCAGGACGCTGGGATCATGACCTGAGCCGAAGGCAGCTGCTTAACCAACTGAGCCACCCAGGCGTCCCTAAATATGTATTTTATTATACCTAGAGCTGTGTTGATTTGAGTGTAGGTGCCCCATGCACAGATGATCTATTTGGCTGCAAGGTAAAAGAAAAAATTATTACTCCCCTATGTCACTAAAACATACTGTGATTCTTAGGAATTGTACCTACACGTACAGTTTATAATTTATGAATTATTTTATTTTACCACTTATTATACTGTGCCTGATCTTTTCATCCTAGTTTCTGTGAGATAATGGTAACATAAGAGCGTAGTTTAACATTACCAAGTTATAGATTACCTTCCAGCAAAGTGGTTTCTCTGAATAACCAGTTGAGGAGCTCTCATTCATTTTATATGAACTTTTTCGAAGTACTTTTGTTTTCAAAGCTGTTGACTTTGAGGTTAACATTGCACATTTTCATAAGCTTTTTATATTAATACTTTGTTGGGGCGCCTGGCTGGCTCAGTCAATGGAGCATGCCACTGTTATTCTCAGGGTTGTGAGTTTGAGCCCCGGGTTGGGTATAGAGATTACTTAAATAAATCAACTCTTGAAAAAAAAAAAAAACCAACATTGTTTCCCTTTCTCCGAAAATCTCAGACCTTTTGGAAATGGATGGATAGGTATATGAATGTAACTTTACACAAATAGAGGAAAACTTTTTCTGGGCAGTCCTTATTATCCTTCAATGTAACTCCTTGTGTTTGACCCTTGGGGACAGAACAGCATGTTAAGAAATGATGTATAATGACACAGTTAATAACCTCAGTGCCCATCAATCCCTTAAGTATCACTTGGGTTATTTTCCACTTAACTGATAGCTTCTATTTGCTCAAATTCCATCTGTTCTTCTTTTTCTGGGTTAAGGGAAGAGGAGAATCTCACAAATATAAGAGATCATCCTGAATTCAGTCCTTACGGTTTTTCGTGTAAATTTAATCATGTACTCCATAAAGCTACACATATGGTAGGTAAACCCACAGAAGAAAGGAAAAGGGAGAGGAAGGAGAAAATTAGCAGAGATAAGAGAAAGGACCTGTAGGTCTTTTTCCCTGCATTAGGAAAAAACCCAGAACCTTCCTGAAAGTGATTGGACAAATTGAAAGAAAGAAAGAAAAAAAAAAAAACAAACACCTTTATCGGCTGTGTAAAAAATAATTGAGGGTTTGAGGTGAAGTGAAGCTCATTTTGTCAACAGGAAACTATGGGCTCTGCACCTCTATTTATATAAACAGCATTTGCTTTTTCCATCTTGGGTTCTGCCCAGAAGTGGTTGTCTGACTGCTGTTTCTGGTTCTGCTTCATTGGTTTTTAGAAAAAAAAAAAAAAAAATGTGGCCACATGTTCCTTTCTCTACCACAGAGAACCTCAACAAGTCACTTTCCCTGATATTTGGTTAGTGAAAATGGTAAATGATACAGGATTTCAATGTTGATTGTTGTATTTTTCAACCACATCTTTGCTTCCCTGTGGACCATCCTGCCTCCCTTCTGCTGTGATCCTGAAGTTTTTCCATTCTACCCTGCAAAGTTACAGGTCTCTCGGTACCTCTTCCCCTCACTTTCCAAATTCCCTTTCCCCATCAGAGCTAAGAATTCCCATCTTCTAGCATCCTGGTCCCCTGCCCTGATGATGCCAACCTGCTGTTACTCTCCCATCTGCTAACTCCCTTTGTCCAGCACTCTTCTGTCTTCTTTTCTGTTCATTCTCAAATTTCTTTCTTGCCTGGGTTACAGCTGCCTCAGTACTGGAGGAAAGGTAACCTTAGAGGTTGCAAGTTGTTTGCACCTCTGACCGGGTGTCAGGTAGTTGGTTTGACACAAACACCCTGGGGCAGAGGAGGGAGGAGCTTGTGGCTAGCAACATCTACTTCTCGATGTCATCAAAAGCAAGGCCCAAAAGTCGGGAGACCAGCTGGGGTTTGCACCATCTGCCTGAGAGTCAAATGAATACTAAGAGAAAGTATGCATAGAACTATATTTAGAGTAGAGTGCACACTTGAATTTCCCGTTCAAGGAGAAAGGAGAATTTTCATAAGCATGCAGTGTGGAAAAAGTTAGGCTCAGAGCAGAATTAGCTCAATTTTTAGAAGAGAAAATGGGAGTAAACCTCCCGGCTAGGCAGATGAAGCTGTCATCTTTCAAGGTACCAGGTAGGGATTCAATTCCAAAAATTGCCTAAAGATACATTCTTTTTTTTTTTTTTTTTTTTTTAAGATTTTATTTATTTATTTGAAAGAGTGAGCGAGAGAGAGCATGAGCAGGGGGAGGGGCATGGAGAATGGGAGAAACAGACTCCCTGCTTCTGAATCCTACAACAATGAGATCTGTTTCTGGGCCAGGAGCCCAGAAACAAGGGGCTCTGATCCCAGGACTCTAGGATCATGGCCAGAGCCAAAGGCGAACTGAAGGTAGATGCTTACCAACTGAGCCACTGAGGCACTCCTTCCTAAAGACACTTTGACCAAATCCTTTAATTCCAAGATTAAAAATGCACTGTTTTGATTCAAGTAATTATTTTTCATCAAAATATAAATTCCTCACTGAAGAGGGTTATCATTGGTGTTCGCCAGAAAATGGATAATATTAATACCTAAAAGAGTAAAAGGTTTTCAAATCCTTTCATGGGAGGAACAAGGAATGAAAACTAGAACATCAGAAATGGGATGAAGGTAAAAAACAGTGGGTAAGAATACAGAAGGAAAGGGGGCACCGGGGTGGCTTCGTTGGTTAAGTATCTGCCTTCTGTTCAGGTCATGATCCAGGATCCTGAGATTGAGCCTCATGTAGGGCTCCCCGCTTAGCAGGGTGTCTGCTTTTCCCTCTGACCCTCGCATGTTCACACGTACTCTCTTGTGCTCTCTCTTAAACAAATAAAACCTTTTTTTTTTTTAAGATTTTTATTTATTTATTTGATAGACAGAGAGAGATCACAAGTAGGCAGAGAGGCAGGCAGAGAGAGAGGAGGAAGCAGGCTCCCCGCCGAGCAGAGAGCCTGATGCGGGGCTCGATCCCAGGACCCTGAGATCATGACCTGAGCTGAAGGCAGAGGCTTAAACCACTGAGCCACCCAGGTGCCCCAATAAAACCTTTTTTTTAGAAGAGGGAAAGGAGGCGCCTGGGTGGCTCAGTGGGTTAAGCCTCTGCCTTCAGCTCGGATCATGATCTCAGGGTCCTGGGATTGAGCTCTGCATTGGACTCTCTGCTCAGTGGGGAGCCTGCTTCCCCCTCTCTCTCTGCCAGCCTTTCTGCCTACTTGTGATCTCTCTCTCTCTGTGTGTCAAATAAATAAATAAATAAATATCTTTAAAACAATAAAAAGATGGAAAGAACAGGAGTGGGACTCCTGGGTGGCTCAGTCTGTTGACTGACTTACTCTTGGTTTCCGCACAGGTTGTGAGATGTATGCTGCCCCTTCACCCCAGTCTAGCCCCCTATGGGGCTGCGTGCCCACCAGGGAGTTAGCTTGGGATTCTCTCCCTCTGCCCTTCCCTCCACTGCCTCGCCACCTTCTTTCTAAAATAAATAAAGCTGAAAAACAAAAACAAAAAAAACAGGACCAAATCAACCTCTTGAAACTGATCTGGAACTGTTCGCATGGGAAAGTTGTGGTGGGAAATAAGAATTTAGAAGCATAAGGAAAGAATGGGAAGCAAATTAGAAATGTTGGTTTACATATCAAGAATAAAAAAGGTAGAGAACCTAAGAACAACGAGAAATGGGAAAACACTGGAAAATGATCAAGTAGAAGAGAAGCGAGGGTAAATCAAGAAGCTTTACCTAGCTCGACTGTTGGGTCCAAAGGGGTTAAAAAAGGAAAATCATTTTCTGATGAATTGAGGAATTTCCTGGAGGAGAGTAAATGTGGTGTGTTGGAGAACTGATGGCAAAATGGTGGAGTGAGGAAGGTTACAATAGAGAATAGTGGGATAGAGCAATGCTGGTGCTCCTTTTGCAAAGTGGGATAAAAGCGTAAATTGGTGCAGGGGGCAGGGGAGTTGGCAGAGAAGCACCTGGGTGATGCAGTTGGTTAAGACTCCTACTCTGTTTTTGGCCCCAGTCATGATCTCTGGGTTGTGAGATGGAGCCCCTAGTTGGCCTCTTCACGCAGCACAGAGTCAGCTTGCGATTCTCTCTCCCTCTGCCCCTCCCTACTCTGCGTGCTCTCTCTCTAAAGTAAATAAATTTAAAAACAAAACAAAACAAAACAAAACTTGGGGCGCCTGAGTGGCTTCGTCTGTTGAGGATGGACTCTTGATTTCATTCAGGCTGTGATCTTAGTGTCGTAAGATCCAGCTCTGAGCTTAGCTTGTTCCTCTCCCTCTGCTGCCCCCACCCCGCCCCTCTCACGCACTCTCTCTCCCTCTCAAATAAATGAATAAATCTTGAAAAATAAAAAATTGTTTTTTAAAGATTTTTTTGTTTTTTGTTTTTTAAAGATTTTATTTATTTATTTGATAGAGAGAGACAAAACGAGAGAGAGAACCTAAGCCGGGGGAGTGGGAGAGGGAAAATCAGGTTTCCTGCTGAGCAGGGAGCCTGGTGTGGGGCTTGAATCCAAGACTCTGGGATCATGACCTGAGCCGAAAGCAGACACTTAATGACTGAGCCACCTAGGCGCCCCAAGAAAATTTTTTAAAAATTAAAAAAGCAGGGTGCCTGGGTGCCTTCAGCTCAGGTCATGATCTCAGGATCCTGGGATCAAGCCCTGCATCGGGCTCTCCTCTGCTCTCTGCCCACCCCACCCCCTCCCCCCACTCCCGCCTGCCTATCTACCCACTTGTGATCTCTCTCTCTGTTAAATAAAGAAATAAAATCTTTTAAAAAAATTTTTTAAAAATCACAAATTCGTGGAGCGCCTGGGTGGCTCAGTTGGTTAAGCATCTGCCTTCGGCTCAGGTCATGATCCTGGAAGCCCAGGATCAAGTCCAGCATTGGGCTCCCTGCTCAGTGGGGAGTCTGCTTCTCCCTCTGACCTCTCCCCTCTCATCCTCTTTCTCTCTCTCTCTCTCTCATTCTCTCTCTTTCAAATAAATAAACATATAAATAAATAAAATCTTTGAGACTGAAGCACTACCTATTGTGCTAACAAGGCACCTAAATAAATAAAATCTTTTAAAAAAGGCACAAATTCCTGTCATTTTAAACATATGAGAAAAAGAAACAAACAAATACAAAACCACTCATCCAGAAAAGGAATAAAGAAAAACTTATTTTAAAATGTTTAATTTGCAATATACTCAATACTGGGATTGAGGTGCTTTGTGGTGGGAATGCCACCTCATTCAATATATGGTAGGAGGGTCATGTTCATGGTGAGATTCTTAAATGATTCTTGGAAATTCTGTGCCTGTTGAGATTTCTCTACAGTGGGTATAATATCCACTTAATAAGTCTATTTATATATGAGGATATTTACTTTTAGAGGCTATAGAGCAGAGATTACATGCTTTGGGTCTTTTCCTAGCATTTCTCTTTAATCAGTTGTGCAAATCCCATTAAACTAAATTGTTTCTTAACAGCAAAATCTGATGCTCATTTACATAGTTTTCTTTCAAGAGGAAAAGAAGTCAACCCTACCAAGCAGAGAGGAATTCTGAGTGTGTAACTTGCCTCAAAGTGTCTTACTTCCATTGATTTTTGTGGGCTTCTTTGGAAGGTTATTAAGTTATTCAAATAGAAGCATCTATAGTGTGTAATCAGTAACCTGTAATAGGATTTTTTTTTCTGTTGTGTTGTGGACTACTGTCTTAACATGAAATTTCTCCTCTTATAAGCAGACATGAAGGCTATGAATTAGACTGCATCTAGGCTTCAAGAAATACGAATAATCCACTTAAATCTTGAGAATTACAGAAGGAAAAGATACCTTGGAATCAACATAAATCTAACCTTGTAGTGTTAAAGATGGGAAATTAAACCTAGTTTACTGGTTTACCAGGTTACTGTTAGAGCCAACATAAAAATGTAGGTTGTGTAAATATTGTGTTTTATTACTCTTTCTTATAAACCATTTGGCAAACTTGGCCTGCCTATTAAAATTTAAGTCTGAATGCTCTTCTTAAGCACCAAATCAAGCTATTCTGGAGTCCATTTGCATGGTAATTTCTACAGATTTTGTCTAGTGATGATGATGAAAGAAGTAGCGACAAATCAGGAAAACCCTGACCAAACTCAGAAATTATTTCACATTAAATTGTCTAATTTGAGAGGGTGGGCTAACCGCCATATGACCAAAAACAAGTAAATGAGACTTTGTACCCCTGCCTGCCAGTTGGACAACTACATGAAAAAGTGAACAGGGAACCATGAGTCCCAGTTCCATACATAGCCTACTCCTCTCTCTTTTTCCTTGGCCTCTGAACGCAGCAGACCTCATCTTGGGTCTTTATGTGTTGCCAGTAGGATTGTGTAGCTCTGCGTTCTGGAGAATTCTCTAGGACTACAAAAATTACCATGACTCTTCTGAAAAAATCCAAGCAGGCAAACCCAGCAAAATAGTTAAAATAAGAGTAAAAAAGTCTATGTAAATGAATGACATGTTAATCTAGGAAGCTCTTGAAAATGTTTAAAAAAAAAAAAAAATGGAGTTCTAAGGCCAGCCAAAATGGACAGCAACAGCTTCTTCCTCCCTAAGATCTAGTTCAGACAGATCCGATGGTCAATATTAACCTAAAGTTTATTTTCCTTTGAAATTGTGTGTAGGGTGTTTGTATATAAGCCACATGGTTATCATTAATCTACATCTATGATATTGAGAAACAGCAAAACCATGCAATAATACAGACTGTGTTATCAGTCAGAGAATGGAGGCAAAAGCTAGGCACTGCAAAGGGATTGGTTTAAGAAATACTAATGTCTATGGGTTAGCGGACAATGGTTGGACAAGAAGGAGTTCCCTCTTGTTAGGGCATTCTCTTCCTCCCACCCACACATTATTCTTTCCTCTTCCTTGGTGATCACAGACCGCTGGGTCTCTGCAAATTCACATTTTCACAGGGTGGAAGTCGGAAGTAGTGGGAGCGACGGAGTCGTCTTGGGGGTAAACCAGCCATTTGACGGCAAAGTTCATCTAGAAGAGAAGCAGAGCATAATGGGTTGGGAATGCAAAATAGGTAACAAGGGCTTCCATGTTAAGAGATAGAGGGCCGTAGGGTTCTGTAGTGAAAGACTGAAGAGAACTAGATCTGGGCTACAACCTCAGATGTGCAGCTTACTGTTATTTATTACTTACTAGAAATTTCCTTAACTTTGTTGAATCACACTATCCCTTCCAGGATAATAAGCATGAAATACCAGCCTCCACAGTGTAGTTGTGAGTATTAAAATGAAATAATATGTGCAAAGTACCTAGCCCAGGTGGCAGGTAAATTTTAGGTTCCTCTGGACGCCTAGCTCCCAGTTCTTATAATCATGGATTTATTAATAGCAAAAACCATGAGATTCAGTCATTGACTATCTGTTTACTATGTGCAAATAGCTAATTTTAGTAAATCCCCTGAGACATTTGAAAGTGCCTAGAGTCCAAAGTACTCATCCCTCAGTCTCAAGGTGCTTCCCTTGCAGGTGCTTGCACAAGGCCAGTGGGGGCAAGTAATAAGTTTCCTTCTGCGAAGTTAACTACAGCTCTTACTCAGAAGCTCAGTGCAGGATGGGCTGCTGAGTCAGAAGGGGCTGTGTCTGTGGTGCCTTCACCAACCACACTTAGCGTTCGGGGCTGGCCATAGGGAAGGTGAGAAGTATCTTTATTCCCACAATGCATGGTTTATAACCACACACTTTGGACTCTTGTAATCTTGTTTTTCTTTTTTAAAGTTGTTCTACCCTCATTTATTTCTAAATTTTCACAATAAGTAATTTCAATGGTTCTTGGAATTGGCAGACTGTTTAAAATGTTGCCAACTTCAAAATGTCCAATCTGGTTTATTTTTATTATTTACTCATAGGCTCTATACAAACATCAGTGTCTCCAAATTAGTAGATTTTTTTTTTTTTTTACAAAGTTGTTCCTTTATGAACATGGCTGCCAATTCTTAATCTACTATTTGTAATGGCTGACTTGGCATTTTTTTTTTTAAGTTTTCTTTCTTTCTTTTTTTTTTTTTTTTTTGTAATCTCTATACCTAATGAGTGACTCAAACTCATGACCCCAAGAACAAGAGTTGCATGCTTTCCAGACTGAGCCAGCCAGCGGGCCCTGACTTGTGCTTTTCACCTTGAACCCCAGTGAGCTTCATAGCAGCTAGGGCTTCAGAAAGCTCTATGTGTAGGAGAAGGTGGGGGTTACAACCTAGCTGGAAAGAGACCCAAGCACCGTTTTCTTACATATTAAGCATACTTCTTTACTTAGATTGCTTATTTAGCATAACTTGGCAAACCAGGGAGTTGATGGGGGTTAAGGAGGTGGCCTAAAGCCCTCCTCAGAAGCCAGACCTTGGAACCATTAGGACCATGTTTCTACTCCTCTCTCTCATAACTGCCCCTCCCACTGACACCCAGCCATCATCTTACCTTTCATAACTTCGTGTTCTTTACAGACAAGACGAGAGCAGATCTCATTGTTGATGATGTACATACGTCGTAAACTGCCAGAGTCCCAGTAACATGATTAGGAAAGTAGATAGAAAAGAGCATTGGGAGGGAGAACTAGCCTAGGCCAAGGTTGCCTGCTCAACTTCTGTATTCCCCACTTTCCCTAACTGTTCTCCTCCACTCTGGATTTCCTTAATTTTTCTGGACTGCTTTTTCTTCCCTCCCAGAGGAATGCAGGGGATGGAATGGTATTAATTATTCTTCTTAGTGATACTTTGCACACTCCCACCTAGAGTTAAGTTGAATACTCCTCCCCGCTATTGGATCTTTCGCTTCAGCCTTTTTCCGTGAGGTACTAGATTTCACTGTACCAGTACTTCTCTCATGACTATCTTTTCCCCAGCTCTCATCTCACTAGCCTTCTAGCATCTAGTCATACTGGTCAATCTGTTCTCCATATACCTCAGTTCAGATTCCAGGTTCTATCTGGCACCAGCAGGAATAGCTAAGGATCATGTTAAAAACTCCTTCTAGCTTCCAAAAAGTGAAACCCCAGAGTGGGTGTTCATTAAGCAGTTACGGACATGAAACCACTACCATGGATGATGCTTTCTACCTGTCCTGGGACCCCTTACCTTGTGAAACATAACTGATGAATGCATTGTTTAACTGGCCGATGCACAGAGTAGAGTCTCGTGCAGGCAAATTTTTCATCCCGGCAGTCTGAAGAAGTCCAGCAGAGAAAACAGGGATCCACAAAGGATTCGAGAGACGGAAGAAGGTAGACAGAATGGGGGAAAAAAATACAAAGTGATCTCTACACAGGATTATTACAAGTTGGGGGAATGCCCTCCCTATTGGCCAAAAGAGAATGGTAGAAAATTGGCTGAAATAAAATTTAGGTGCTTTCCTACCTGGAAGCAAAAGTAGATAAAATAATCTCAGGGTTCTTCTAGGAAAGTCTTTCTAGGGTTATCCAGGTGGCCATATGAAATATAAACTGAGATGCTTTTAACCCCATTCTAAAGAATCAGAATTCTTAGGGGGGCCACAGTTTCTGTTTTAGTAGTTTCCAATCCTAGATGCACATCAGAATCATCAGTACAATAGAGAGAGCAACTTTGGGCATGGCAACCAGAGTAATACTGAGTCCTTGCTGTCACTTCCTAACTCATTAACCACCACAGAAAGTCCAAAGCCAGCTTAGGAAGAGGAATCTTTCAGGACCATCCAACAATGGTCCCATCTTTTTCCCATGAGCTTGAGGATAAGACTTTATTTAAAAAAAAAAAAAAAAAAAAAGTAGAAATGAAGGGCACTAAAAATACTCCCTGAGAAAGAACTGGAAGCAAGCTAGAAGGTATATCAAGTATCCTCCAAAGAGCAAGGAGGTATGAATCCCTGAGAAGAAAGCTGAAGAAAAAGATGTGCAAAAGACATTCATACCTGTTGTGGTATTTTTATCAGCAGGAGAAGCTGGAAGAGAGAAATTTTACTCAGTTATTACCAGTTCTAGAAGTCACTACTTCTGCAACTGTCATGTTACCTCACTTATAAATAAAAAACCAAAGGAGTTGATAGTGCTTTTAGCAACTTCTAACAGAAAACCCACAGTGGGCTGTACTGTTCCACAAAACTGGAAAGATTTAGAAGTTAGGATGGGAAATCTGATTTTGCCTTTCTCCTCTTCTAGAATTGAAAATGTATCTTTGTTTTGTTGACCAAAAGCACATTTAGTGGAGACACCATGCAAGGATCCCTATGCCCAGAAGAGCTTTATCCTACAGCTAAGGAGAGAAAAGATTGTTACCCTGTAGAAGCTCTTACTCATAAAAGAAAATTTCTTCTCTGTAAATCAAATACATCATCGAGGGTTCTCTCAGATAAAAGTTATTCAGCAAAGAATAGCAAAGGTCACAGCCATAGCCAAACCTAATCTAAGGTCAAGTAAAATACAAGCCTAACTTGTAGAATGAATAATAGGAGTAAGATGAGTCTTGGGAAGACACTAACCATGGGATTTATGTGTCAAAATGCCATTGGAAGAGTTGCTGGTAGATAGAATACTATGGGAAGAATGCTACATGATCTCATCTATTCCTTGGTTTCAATGGCAGACTTACATGCTGAGAAATCTCAGACTTCTACTTCCAGCCCAGATCTCTTTCAAGCTCCCAACCTATAAAGCCACCTGCCATTTTATGGAAGAGTTTGTCGATTTTTCAAAGATCCTTCAAATCTAACATGTCTTAAACTGTCCTACTTACCCTTCACCAATTCAACATGCTCTTCAGTGAATGGTCCCACCATCTACCCAACAGGACACTGGACATCATCTCAACAGTCCCCTATCATAGCTCAAACTTAATTCTCCCTGCCTCCACCTCAGTGAGTTCAGGCCATCATCTTTTATTGGGACTAGTGCAATAGCATCCTGGCTGGATTTCCAATTCACAAATCTGATGGGAACCTTTCTTTGTCTAAAACTATTCTGATGGGTTTTTAGTTCCGTCCTAAGCCTTTCTTGGATCGTGTTTCCTTCACCCCAGAGCTCTTCTCCCTAATTACTCGATTCACTTTCAGTTGTCATTCTAGAAGCCACTTAATCAGTGTGTCCTCCACAGAACCCTTTCCTAAGCCCCGGCACTGACTATACTCAAGGACTCTCTTAGTCTTCTATTCCTTCTGTTGCTTATCCTGATTATGGCCTTTTGTGAAATTAAATAAAGTTACACATTTGTTTATCTTGTGTAGTAGACAAAAAAAAAAAAAAACCAAGTAAAAGAAAATCAGTTTTGTTCATCTTTATATTCCTGATACTCAGTAGTAAGTTTGTAATAACTATTTCTTCAAAATCTAGTTTCTGTCTCCTTTTCCCACATCCTACCCCTTGTTTCTTGTAGGTTTTGCCCTAATTGTTTTAAAAAAATGTTTCTTCAATGTGCCAAGCTCTATTTTGTGTTCAAATCTTGGAACATACTGTTCCTTCTTTGACTGCCTGGCTGGCTCCAGTTCTTCTTTCAAGAATCGGTTCAACCGTTACTTTGAGGAAGTTTCCCTTTAGCTTCCCAAACATTGACTGTTTATATATTTGTCTTGCCTTTACCCACCCAGGCTCGGAAACTCTGAGGAAAAGATCACATATTGGTGTTTTGTACATCAAACAGCCAGCACAATCCCTGCATGTTACGGGATCAAAAATGCCATTCATCTAAATTGAACTGTTGGAAGAATGTGCTCATTGAACTGTAGTCGCGTCTATTTCGGATCCTTCACCAGCTGTACTGCCTTCCAGAATGGGCTCTGGGGAAAGCCCAGAATGGCCCCAGTGGCCCTGGGATCCCCATCTGAACTCACCCAGGTCATCTGTGGAAGGCTCGATATCAGCCAGAACTGAAAAGGCACAAAACAGCAGGTGTGAGGAGGGCTTTGAACTGGCAAGGGGGAAGGCAGAGGAGAAAAAGGAAGAATGGAGGGGTGCCTGGGCGGCTCAGTCGGTTGAGTGTCTGACTCTTGGTTTCAGCTCAGGTCATGATCTCAGGGTCTTGAGATCAAACTGCAGCTTGGGCTCTGCACTGGGCCTGGAACCTGCTTCGGATTTTCTCTCTGCCCCTCCCCCCATAAAAAAAAAAAGATTGAGAAAAAGGGAGAATGGAGGTATTGGGGCAAAGTCAAGGCTGTGGCTGGGTTTGTGTGTTATATCCAAGGGATTAGGATTAGGGCTAATTGAAGTAATTGTGAAATTTTTTGAAGAATATTTGGCCTACTGACATTATAGTTTATAATACATGCCTTGTTTTAGGTATTCATCCACTTTGTTTCATCTTTTTAGAGGACTGGGGGACTCCTTCCCATTATCCCACTGTCACTGAACAAAACACCCCCAATCCCTCTATTCCTTTCTTAGACAAAAATACAGGACTAATTCAAAAGCTGGAATATATTGTGGATATTAACAAGACTCAAGCCATTTTAAAAGCAGTAGTAAGACTTACCTGTTTCATCTGTAGAGGGCTCATTCACCAGATCTGCAAAGACACAGCACAGGAAATAAAAACACACAGGCAGGGCATTTGGGTGGCTCAGTGGGTTAAGCCTCTGCCTTTAGCTCAGGTCATGATCTCAGGGTTCTGGGACTGAGTCCCACATGGGGCTCTCCGCTCATCAGTGAGCCTGCTTCCCCTCTCTCTCTGCCTGTCTCTCTGCCTACTTGTGATCTCTCTCTCTGTCAAATAAACAAATCTTTAAAAAATATATTAAAAAACACAGGCAGAAAAAGTGGGAAAGAGAAGCAGCAAAAAGGGTTGATCTAAAAGGAGGCAAGAAAGATTGAAATGAAAGGATGTGGGCTCCTGGGCCATATCCTCACAGCATCAGGGGTATCTAAGACAGACACTTGGGTCTGCATGAGCTCAGAGTGCCCACTGACCTCTTTTCTATGCCTCATTTATCATTGTACAGATATCATCCTCAATCCTTCTGTTCCCAGGATGAAAACAAAGAAAAAGGGTAGCTTACTAGGATCTTCTGTGAATGTCTCTAGAGTCACTGGAGTCACATCATCTGAATAAAGAAAAAAAGCAGGAAACATTTATTTTTAATTAAAGTAATTTTTGAAGATTTTATTTATTTGCGGGGTGCTTGGGTGGCTCAGTGGGTTAAGCCTCTGCCTTCAGCTCAGGTCATAATCTCAGGGTCCTGGAATGAGCCCCGCATCAGGCTCTGTGCTCAGCAGGGAGGCTGCTTCCCCCCTTTTCCTGCCTGCCTCTCTGCCAACTTGTGATCTCTCTCTGTCAAATAAATAAATAAAATATTTTAAAAAATGATTTCATTTATTTGAGATAGAGAGAGGAAAAAAAAACCCATGAGCAGTGGGGAGGGGCAGAGGGAGAGGGAGAAGCAGACTTCTCACTGAGCAGGGAGCCTCTACCTAGGACTTGATCCCAGCACCCCGGGACCATGACCTGAGCTGAAGGCACATGTTTAACCAACTGAGCCACCCAGGGGCCCCCAGAAAACACTTTCTGAGCATTCCCTGTCCCCCTCCCATTCTTGCACTCGCAGTAAGTGAAATCTGTCTAGCACAGTTGCCAATGCACAGTGAGTATCCCACAATTGTTTTTCGTTGTTTGTTTCTCCACCCAAGTCCTTTCCCCACAAACCAAACAAATGTCAGTTTCCCACTTCCATGAATATACACATACGGTCCTAGCCCAGAATATCCTTTTCCCTTTGTCTCCTTTACCTACATGCCCATCAGATAATCCTCCACAGGCATCCCCTAAGTTTAGGAATAGAAGAATAACATATTTCATTGTCCTATCAGATAATAATGTAATAGCTAATTTGGGTTTACTAGGTGCCAGGCACTATTTAAAAAATCTGTTTTTACAGAGGATAAAATTTGAGCACCCAACAAGTAAATAATTTACCCAAGGTTATACAGCTTGTTGCAAGTACAACGGATTGATGATCTCTTTGCAATACTTACTTTACGTGCAAATTGTCTTTACCAAAGACACTGATTCCGATAATTACAGGTTTGAAATAATTAGATATCAGTTTGCTGATATGTTTACATACAAGTATGCTCACCCAAGGCAATGTGGATGATTTTCTTTTATTTATTTATTTATTTATTTATTTGACAGACAGAGATCACAAGTAGGCAGAGAGGCAGTCAGGGAGAGGAGGAGGCAGGCTCCCTGCTGAGCAGAGAGCCCTATTCAGGGCTTGATCCCAGAACCCTGGGATGATGACCTGAGTCGAAGGCAGAGGCTTTAACCCATTGAGCCACCCAGGCACTCTGTGGATGATTTTCCGATGCTCAGAAGAAGTGAGGTGAGAGAAGAGAGGGTGTGTTTGTAGAGAATACCTTGCAGTTAATCATTGGAAAGTAAAGGCAGTAGGAAAAATAAAAAAAATAAATGGTCCAGGTCTTAAGGTGGAATCTATTAGGATATGCTAAGAAAACTGTATCTGAAACTATAAATAACAGCACTACTTAAAACAAATTCTCTCAACTTTATTATTTTTTTAAAGGTTTTATTAATTTATTTGGCAGAGAAAAAGAGCACAAGTAGGCAGAGAGGCAGGCAGTGAGCCGAGGAGGGAAGCAGGCTCCCCACTGAACAAAGAGCCCCACGACACAGGGCTCCATCCCAGGACCCTGAGATCATGACCTAAGCCAAAGGCAGAGGCCCAACCCCCTGAACCACCCAGGCGCCCCAAATCGTCTCAACTTTAAAAAGCAAAATAACAACGCAATGTTAACACCTAATTATTTAAATATCCCATCTATAATTACTCTTTCTTGCAGATGACTTATCGTCATAATCTAGTTTGCCCACTAGGGGTCAGCAAATAGTTTGCTTTGACTTTTTCCTTCCAACTTCAGCGTCTAAATGCTACGTTTTGTCTGGAGAAAATAGCGTTTTTATAAAGCACGCCAGAGCTATTGACCACTGTGGCAGAGGCAAAACGCAAATAATGCATTCTGAAGCAATTTCCCCCGCTGCTTACATAATCCTCTTTTTAAAAAAATTCCAGGTAGAAAGTCATCAGATCTGACAAAAGAGCCCTTTTATAGTTAACACTCAGCATTAGCTTTCGTATTTCAGATGAAATTTTGGTAAAAGAAATCGAAGTCTGTTCCAATCCCTAGGACGTTTGAAAAACCCCTAGCGCGAGTCCTTCCAAAAACCCTTAAGAGCGGAGTGGAGCCTTTCCAGGGTGTAGCTAAATGCCGCCAGTTCCTTTTCTATCTGCATTCCAGTCCAGTCGCTCACAGATATGCAAGTGAACCGGTGGGTGAGCAGAGGGGTTAAGAATGAGTCCTTGCCGTCACCTCAGAATTTCTGGATGGAGTACTGGTTTTTGGTGTATTCCTCAGATTATCCATCTTTCCCGTGAGCTACCACCGCATAAATGCTTATCTAGGATTCATGTTCTCTGAAAAGAAATCCTAAGTAGGCAATTTTTTAAAAGATTTTATTTATTTATTTGACAGAGAGAGATACAGGGAGAGCAGAAACACAAGCAGGGGGAGTGGGAGAGGGAGAAGCCGGCTTCCTGCCCCGCAGAGAGCCTGATGTGGGTCTGAATCCCAAGACCCTGGGATCATGACCTGAGCTGAAGGCAGACCCTTAACGACTGAGCCACCCAGGCACCCCTTAAGTAGGCAATTTTTACAAGACCAGTGCTCTAACCCCTGAGCTACCGAGCCTTCCCCTATGTAGGCAATTTTTAAAAAAGATTTTATTTATTAGGGACAGAAAGCATGGCTCAAGCGGGGGGGGGGGGGGGGGGGGGCATGGGAAGAGATAGCAGCAGGCAGAGGGAGGAGGAGGCTCCCCTGTGAGGCAGAGAGTCCCATGCAGGCTCTATCCCAGGACCCCCGGATCATGACCTGAGCCAAAGGCAGACACTTAACTGACTGAGTCACCCAGGAGCCCCTTAAATAAACATTTTATTTTATATTTATTTTTAAATGCTTTACTTATTTGATGGGGAGAGAGAGAGCACAAGCAGGGGGAACAGCAGCAGAAGGAGAGGGAGAAGCAGACTCCCCACTGAACAGAGAGCCCACACGGGGCTCAACCCCAGGACCCTGGGCTCATGACCCTAGCCGAAGGCAGATGCTTAACCTATTGAGCCACTCAGGTGCCCCTTAAGTAAGCATTTTTTTTTTTTTAAGATTTAATTTATTTGACAGAAATCACAAGTAGGCAGAGAGATAGGCAGAGAGAAAGGAAGAAACAGGCTCCCCGCTGAGCAGAGAGCTCCATCCCAGGACCCAGGGATTATGACCCGAGTGGAAGGCAGAGGCTTTAACCTACCAAGCCACCCAGGTGCCCCTTAAGTAAGCATTTTAATCATATCATATTTCTTCTAGAAAAGCACCCCAAACTTGTAGACAAGGACTAGACTTTAACCAGCCCAGAGAATGAATGCAAAAGTTCTTTGCTAATGCTGAACTCTGAAGGCTCAGAAAATTTCGGATTCAGAATTCTTTACCTGAAACAGATTAAAAAAAAAAAAGTTGTGTTTCTTTATTTTTATCTTCTGTACCACGATGTACAGAAAGAAATTATATTGTGCCCCAATGCACACATAGAAAACTGAAATGAGTTTAAAAAGATAATGCTTTACTCTGGAAATGTTCTTGCAATGTACCCCGCTTTTATTTTAGTCTGTACTAATTCATTAAAAATTACCCATTGTGATCTGCTAATTTGATTTTATGGTCCATTAATGGGTTACATACTGCTGTGTTCTCAGGAGTTGGGAAAAGTAAGAGATAAATTGTAATAATGTTGAATGTCTAGAGGCAGAGTGGAGATGTTTGATTGGAGTTTCCATCATCAAGCTGTAGGAAGTGGCCACTTGGAAACCAAAACTTCTGGTTTCTGCCATTAGTGCCAGAATTTCGCTGTAGTACTGAGATGACTTTTTATTCTGTCTGCATGTTAGTTTCTCTGTTGCTACATGGATAGGAAAAAGCTGTTAAGATTAGTAGGGTTTTCTCAGTGAGATAAGAGCTACATATAGGAGAGAGGAAACAAGAGATGGGTATAGAGGAGGATTTAGGCAAGGTATTTCACTTGTTAAAAAGTAAGAAGGGGGGCGCCTGGGTGGCTCAGTGGGTTAAGCCGCTGCCTTCGGCTCAGGTCATGATCTCAGGGTCCTGGGATCAAGTCCCGCATCGGGCTCTCTGATCAGCAGGGAGCCTGCTTCCTTCTCTCTCTCTCTCTCTCTCTGCCTGCCTCTCAGTGTACTTGTAATTTCTCTCTGTCAAATAAATAAATAAAATCTTTTAAAAAAATAGTATATACAATGATATTTTAAAAAAATAAATAAATAAAAAAATAAAAAGTAAGAAGGTTTGTGGCTCCTGGGTGGCTCAGTTGTACAGCATCTCCCTTCAGCTCGGGTCATGATCCCGAATCCTGGGATCGAGTCCCATATCAGGCTTTCTGCTGGGTGGGAAGCCTGCTTCTTCTTCTCCCACTCCCCTTCCTTGTGTTTCCACTCTTGCTGTGTCTCTTTCTGTCAAATAAATAAATAAAATCTTAAAAAAAAAATAAAGGCAAGGAACTTTGATGAACAGGATAACAGGGTTGTGGAAACTGGTGAGCTGAATCCGATTTTCCATACTTAGGCAATGTGATTCTCTGTTATATCATAGATGCTTTAACTCTGACCATTCATCTGCATTATTCTTATATCCCCAGCAGATAGGGCACATGACTGACTCAGCTGGAAGAGCATATTACTCTTGAATCACGGGGTCTTGTGTTCAAACCCACACTGGGGGTAGAGATTCCGTAAATATATACTCAAAACACAGAAGAGTCCAGTTCCAAAGGTTTACCTACCTCCTCGTTGACCACGGACTCCTAGTGGTGTCCAATCTGTACCAAAGGACAGAGAAGAGAGATAAATGACTCCAGCTCTACACCCCATCAAGCTTTTATAGGATGAATCAAAAAATGATGGGAAATGGTTGTACTTTATTTTTCTGCATTCTATTTCTGTATAGTTCAGTACAAAATCACTCAGACCATTAGTGCTGACATGGAAACCCTCAAGAAAAATACATTCCTGAGAATAAAGCCCTGCTTTGCCAAGCCCTGACATGGGATGCCCTCTTGCCCTCATTCCCTAGCAGGAGTCAGATCCTGTTCAGCAGTCGGGGCTAACAGCCTTTCTGAAGTGTCCTGTCCTAACCCCACAGCCATAGTCCGAACTACACTATGAACAAGGCACAAAGTAATTTTCTGACAGTGTGGACCTGGCAGCATGAGAAAATAGAGCAGGATTTCTTCAAGGTGCCAAGATTCCCTTTCCATGGCCAATCTTTCAGCTCTGTTCTGTGACATCTGTGATAGCTTTTCTTTAGCGCATAGCTTGGCACGTTTGTGTGCATGTGAATGCATATGTGTGTGTGCCGGAGCTAGTGTGGGTAGGTGTGAGTGTATATATTCCCACTGTGCCCCTTCACGCACTGAATTTGGTCCCGTTTCTTATTAACTGTTTCTTATTAGCTGTCTCTGTATGTTTGCAAATACATTGGCGTGTCAGCTTCTCTTTCCTCTGTTGACCGGTACATTGATGTGTGTGTGTGACCCTCTTTTGGGGTTAATAAGCATTTGTGTGGATCTTATATTCATAACCCTCCACATACTTCCCAAGTCTGAGATCATCTCTGGTCTCATCCCAGCCCCTGCTTGTCAGACACAAATCTGCCCTTTTCTTGAATATTAGTTCTAGAACTCGGGAGCCAGAACAACTGCTGCCAGTCCCCATCACCATCCCACCCCATAACCTACAGCTCCACATTCCCCCCAGGAGCTGGAGAAAAGATTGAAGGGAGGGACTCACCAGAGGGGATGAGGAGGGCAGTGAGGAACAGCAGCACCTTGGGTCCCAAGAGCAGCATATCTGAGAGTGGTGTTGGGAGAGGAGAAGCTGTGATGTTCAGGACACATCAGCATCTGAGGCCCAGGCAGGGCTGCCTGGAGGGTCCCTGTCTCTTTGTCTGCCCAGGGCTTTCCCTGGTCCCCTGTGCAACTCCAACCTTTTCTCTTTTCTTTCACCCAACATTTCTCCCTCAAATTCTCTCTTTGATCACTT
Source organism: Mustela nigripes (assembly GCF_022355385.1). Classification (NCBI taxonomy): domain Eukaryota; kingdom Metazoa; phylum Chordata; class Mammalia; order Carnivora; family Mustelidae; genus Mustela; species Mustela nigripes. The sequence continues at coordinate 52,363,818 of NC_081562.1, forward strand.
ACCATTACTCTCATTCTCATGCCTTTTTTCTGCGAAGTCAGAGGAAACTATATACTCTCGATGGTGCATGGTTGCCCCCAGTGTGTGGCCACTTTCACCCCCGGTGTCTAGTTTTTTGATATCCGTGACTTTTAAATATCATCCACTTATCTTGGTGTCTCGTCTTGAATTCCAAGGATAAATGGGGTATTCACTCAATCCAAGTCAGTGACATTCCCCACGGCCCCCCTCCGGCCTTTCAGTTTCAACACACACACACACACACACACACTCTCACCCCGCACACCCTCTGTCTGTCTAGGGTTTTGTACAATCAAACAACTCACTGTGTATTTTTCCTCTGCTCTGTCCACCGAGTCCTTTGGCGGCCGAATGGGCCTCTCTCCTTCTCACGCTGTTTCTACTTTGGCTGGAGAATAAGATGAACAGGGCCACTCCCTGGGAAGGACTTCAAATTTGGCCTACTCTGAAACAATGAGATGAGGGAGAGCGAGGGGGGGGAGAGAGAGAGAGAGAGAGAGAGAGAGAGAAAGCCAGGCTGGAGGAGTGTGATGAGGCGGGAATGAGAAGGGGGCTGGGGCTTTGCAGTCACTCACACCCTCATTCCAAAGGTTATGACCACACCAGTGAGGGATGCTGCTGTTCCCTGGGAGGCCGGGCTTCTGCTGGCAAAAGCCTTTCTTCCATGAGCTTCTTTTCCCTCTTGCAACCTGGCCCCAGTCCCTAGTCCCCAGCCCCTTTCTGCCTTGGGTTCCTTTTCATCTTTGGATGGTCGGCCATCCTTCTTCTTCTGCCCTTCTCTGTCCGTCCTCCATGTTTGAATCTTCTCCATCCTCCTGTCTCGCTGTCTTCTTCAGCATTCATCTCTTCACCACCAACAAATTCCTTTATGTTCCTATATTTCTCTCTTTCTCTTTTTTCTCTTTCTTGACCCACACACATTCAAGAATGTGGTTCCCCCACCCCCGGGAATCCTATTTATTCCATATTCAAACACACACAGATACCACATGAGTTTTGTCCAAGAGGAGGGTTGGCTGTTAGGAAAAGTTGAAAAATATAGTACTGTCTGAATCCTTTTGAAGTGGGGAGGAGCTCTGTGAGAAGACATGTTAGTCTTCTTCTGTCTTTTGACTTTGTTTAGATTTATGCTCAGAATCCTGGTTTCTGGAATCTTCAGGAGAAAAGGCCATTAGAAGCCCAAAGAAAACTGGGAGCCAAGCTCACTTTTCTGGCCTTATTTTCCAACAGTACTTTCCCCCACATCATGTCATAAGTAGATGACACTTTCTGTGATCCAGGAGTTTTAAAGACTTTGTATTTGTTCTTATTCATTGAGACTGAGGGGCTACGCTGGTAAAAATGTCTCCACTTTGGAGGGAATAAATTTGAATTACAGAAATGCAAATCTGAGGGATTGTTGAGCTGCTGTGCATTTACTAGGGTGTAAGTTTCATTCCGTGTGAGCTCCTTAAGTCTACATTGTCTGTCTCCCTGAGGAGCTACATTAGAGGAGAATACAGGTAGACAGAGCAGATCATGTTCGCAGAGTATAGATTAGAAAAGGAAAAAAAGTAACAAAGAGAAGGAAGGGAGGAAAAGAGAGGAAGGATGGAAGCTAGTTAGTTGGGAGGAAGGCAGAGCAATGGACATAATCAGAAATAAGGAAATAGCACCTTTGGTTCCTCCAAAGGACAGATACGTGCCCATCTCTGAGATATGTGGGTTCTGGCCAGCCTCTAGAACAGAGCTGAGTACCAGATTGAGCTCTTCCTCATCTGCCTGGCTGAGAACTTGCTCTTCGCCCATCTGCTCTGCAGTGAGAGTGCAGATCCTGGAAAAACAGATGTGATTCTAGTCTGATGAGAGGGAGAGAAAAGGCAGGGAGGTGGGGGTGGGGAAAGAAACAAAAAAAGCCAGATGTGAAGCAGAACTAAGGCTGGACATATAATAGCGAGCTTAGAGCAACAATCATGTTTTCCATGAAGCTCAGACAGATGGACAAACTGAACTCGGGCCAGTCATTTGGCAGGGACAGCAATGACCTCAACGTGTTGGCCCAACTTGACACCATAGCATAGGAAAACCTCCCCAGGCAATAGGAGGGGGTGCTCTCCTGGGGTCATAGGAGGGAGTCTGGAGTTGGGGCAGTGAAAATGGAACAGAATGTTCATAGTATAAGGCACAGGGAGAGGGCAGGCAGCAGCGGCTTAGAAGGAAAGTAGAGGAAATCCAGTAAACACGGAGTGGGGGAAAGTAGAGACCATCATCATCTGTTCATGCTGGGCTTATGGGCATTCAAGAACACAGTTCGTTTTAAAGTAGTCTGATGAATTTTTTTTTTCTTCCTTGAGGTTGTGGTGGCCCCTTTCCTCTTGCATTGTTCCCCTTCTGTTTTCAGAGCCTAGGCTTAGAACCTCGGGTTTGGAGAACCTCAGAGTTCCTTTTCTCAAGGTGATTTGGTGAGCCTCTTTTCTATTCCGATATCAGTTTATCATTGAAGTACACGGCGTCGCGATCGTCACCAATAGTCAAAAATAAGCATCGGCCATTCAGAGCCCCGAGGCTATAATTTTCTGAGGTTCTCACTGACACTGGGGAAGGACTTCTGGGGTAGCAGTCTGTGCTGCTATCTAACACAGGCTGATCTCTGGGGGTGGAGAGCAGGTTCTCCAGCAGCAGGAAGGTGCACCAAGATACTGACCAGCAGGTGCAGAAGCCACTCCATGCTGGCAAGGAAACGTTTGGGTTACCTAGGAAAAGTGTTGTTTTCCAAAAGGGTGTCCAGTTCATGGGTAAAGTGCAAGGAAACAGAAGGGAGGCAGACATGCAAGACAGCACGGCACGCTGACTCTCTTCTTCTGTTTATTGGTCTGTAAAGAATGCACCCATTAACCGAAGGCCTCTGGGCAAATGTACAGAAACGTTATTACTACAGTCTGCTCTAGCTAAATTAAATCCAGGGCCTAATGCGGGGGGGGGGGGGGATTTCCATAAAAGGAAGGCAAGAAGGGAGGAGAATTATACGAGGTGGGAAAGGAGAAAAGGCAGAGAGCTGTGTGTGGAGAGAAATGAAGCAATAAACTAGTAACAGCCAAACTTGAAAAGATGGACTCAGTGTAGGAGTCAGACGCTAGCAAACATATGTCGTCAGACAACATCCCACTTCCCAGGAGCCCAGACTAACTGTAACTCACTTCGTGCCTCTGTGCTTTGGACTTTGTGTTCCATCCTTTCTGACACAAGACTTCCTTTCTGACACCAGTAAATAAATGCTCATAGGTACTTCAAAACCCAGGTTAGATGCTCTCTCTTCCCACAAATCTTTCCTGGTCTCCTCTGCTTCTGAAGAATTTTTGTTTTGTTTTGTTTTTATTTTTGTTTTTTGTTTGCTTTTTAAGGATGTTACTTATTTGAGAGAAAGAGAGAGGGAGAACATGAGTGGCGGGGCGGGGCTGAGGGGTAGCTGCAGAAGGAGAAGAAGAAGCAGGCCCACTGAAGAGGGATCCCAGAGTGGGACTTGATCCCAGGACCCTGGGATCACAGACTGAGCCCATGGCAGATGCTCAACCAATTGAGTCACCCGGGTGCCCCGTTTTTTGTTTTAAAGTATGCTCTACTCCCAGCATGGGCTTGAACTCCCCTCCCTGAGATTGAGAGTCACATGCTCTACTGACTGAGCCAGCCAGGTGCCCCTGCTTCCAAAGAGCTTATCATTCTCTCTATTGAGCTACCTCTTTATTTTTATAATCATGTCATCAACTCTGTTGTATTCTTTCATTTGCATGTTTCTATTCCCGATTAGACCATGTTCCTTGATTGCAGAGGCTAGGTCTTACTCATCTCTGGCTGATATTATGATTAGCACTGAAAAGTCAAAATTTGGCCATTTGAATTGAGTTGAGATGATGACTTAAAATTGTAACTTGCGATTTCCACGTAGAGACTTTCAAAAACTGGGGTGCCTGAGTGGCTCGGCAGTTAGGCATCTGTCTTCGGCTCAGGTCATGATCCCAGCGTCCTGGGATGGAGCCCCTCATCGGGCTCCCTGCTCCCCTGGGAGTCTGCTTCTCCCTTTCCTTCTGCCCCGACCCCTGTTCATGCTCTCCCTTTCTCTCTCTCAAATAAACCTTTAACAAAAATTTCAAAAACTGAGTCAAGTGTAAAGAAGGAGAGAGGATAGAATTCTAGAGAAGAAAGTATTTTGAGTATACACAAGGAGGAGAGCAAGTAAAACAAATAGTCAATGTAGTGAAGTGATCAGAAGGGAATTAGAGCAAAAGGAAATAGCCCCAGGAATTGGGCAACAGTTAGTCTAGAAACAAAGGAATCTTGGCAGGAAGGCTGTAAAGTCAGTGCATGTGATACATGTGATTTATATCTACAGTGATTAGTATTTGGGTCCCATCACTTTGGTTTGGGTGAGTCTGTTGGCCCTGGTGGTCTTGCATCATACCCCCGCACTCTCTTGACGACACAAATGTAAAATGAGGAAAGATGCTCGATCCAGGTTCAGGATTCTAAGTTTCCTGAAACCCACAACAACAAAATTTATAAATAACTGTGTCTATAAACAAGCAAAATAGGACAAATACTAGATGTTCACACTGAGCAGGAAATCTCCATCTCCCTGTTCTACGCATCAGAAAACAAGCAAAACAGAAAGTGTGTACTTTGCAGATACGGGGAAAGAAACGGGAACGTTCAGGGTATAAAATAACAATAGCTCATAAGTTTGATAGATTTATACGATACATATTTATGTTTTTAGAGATTATATGTGCTAGGCAGCCTGCAGGATCTACCCCCCACCCATGCCCCCGCCTCGGGATCCCCACCTCCTGTGCTTTATGACCTTGAGTGTGGGCTGGATTTTGGGACCACTAACAAATGCGATGCCGCAAAGGCATGGCGTGTACCTTCCCACATGATATTACAAAGACTGGCTTCTAGCGTTAGTGCTCTCTTTTGATCTCTTGCTTGCTGTTGCTCTGAACAAAGCCAGCTGCCGTGCTGTGAGCTGTTCTATAGTAATGCTCATGCAAGAGAAAGCATGTGTCTTAGTCAACAACAGTCATCCACCTCAGGACCACAAAAAGCCACGTGAATGACCTTGGAAGTAGATCTTCCCTCAGTTGGACCTTGAAGACTGCAGGTCCAGCCAATATCTCGGCGATAGCCTTGTGAGACCCTGAGCCAGAGGTACATGGCTAAGCTGCACTTGCATTCCTAATCAACATAAACTTGGGGAAAATAAATTTTTGGTGCTTTAAGCTGCTAAATAGATAAGGAATATGTCCTATCCTATAATCATAACCATTTCATTTATTATATAAATAAATAACAGATTTCTAACTGTATATAGTATATAATAATGTCTTATAATATTGATACACTTATATGGAAGACAAAATTAGCTATTATTATGTGTTAGCTATTAATATAGACTAGTTAATAGTAATGACTAATTTTTATGGAACATTGACCATATGGAAGACACCATGTTAAAAATATGATTATGCTCCTTTTGAAATTAGCACATTTATAGGAAAGCATAGAGAAAAGAGAGATGAAAGGAAACAACAGGTAATGGAGAGGGGAGAGAAGAGAAGGGAAATACACACACAGTAAGACACAAGAAAAGGAGAAAGAAACAAGATGGAAGAGATAGAACTCATGGGGAAATCACAGAACGATCCTTTAATATCCACTATGAGTTTATATAATTTAGTGGTACAATTTACTTGAAATGTAGGCCATAAAAAAAGAACCAGGTTTGCCTGGGTGGCTCAGTGGGTTAAAGGCTCTGCCTTCGGCTCAGATCACGATCCCAGGGTCCTGGGACGGAGGCCTGCACTGCATCACTGCATTGGGCTTTCTGCTCAGCAGGAAGCCTGCTTCCCTTCGTCTCTCTCTGCCTGCCTCTCTGCCTACTTGTGATCTCTGTCTGTCAAATAAATAAAATCTTAAAAAAAAAGAATCAAACAATTTGAGGCACCTGCCTGGCTCAGTCTGATGCTTGATCTCTGGGTTGTGAGTTCAAGCCCTATGCTGAGTGTGTGTGTAGATTACTTTAAAATGTTAGGGGCTCCTGAGTGGCTCAGTCATTTAAGCCTCTGCCTTTGGATCAGGTCGTGATCGCCTACTCCTGGGATCTAGCCTGTGTCAGGCTCCCTGCTCAGTGGGGAGTCTCTCTCTCCCTCTCTTTCTTTCAAATAAATAAAATCTTAAGAAAATTTTTAAAAAAGAATAAAATGTTAGAAAAAAATCCAAACAATTAGAAAATCTGTTTTGCAAGAAAGAACTAAAAGAATTTAAGTAATTTGCCTGGAGGAAAAAACCTGAAAAAGGAACTTAAATTTTTAAATGTGCTATTGAAGATTTTTGTAAATTTAAATGTACCGCTTCCACAAATAAAAGGACACTGTAAAAATGAATTTATTTTGGTGTTTAGTTTATATATTGGAGTGAGTTCCTGCATAAATGACTATGAGTAATTAAAATAAACCTACTCACTTTGCTTGGGTAGTTCAGTCAGTGGATTTGTATTACTTTATTTATTTATTTATTTTTATTTTATTTATTAATTTATTTATTTGAGAGAGAGAGAGTGCTCGAGCCTGAGCAGATGTGAGCAGGGAAGGAGCAGAGGGAGAGAAGAGAATCCCAAGCCATCTCTGCCCTGAGCTTCACATAGGGCTCCATTTCACTGCCCTGAGATCATGACCTGAGCCCAACCAAGAGTTGGTGGCTTAACGGAGCCACCCAGGTGCTCCAAGTGTGAGACTCTTGATGTTGGGGTTGCAAGCTTGAGCCCCAATTTAGGTGTAGAGATTACTGAAACAAAACAAAAACTTTCATAAATAAATAATATAGAATATTTATTCAACAAACAGGTAAAACTTCCTACACTCCCGCCATTCTTTTATAGACATTTGAAATAGAGTAGAAATAAAGTGGGCAATATTTTGCCATTATTTTGCTTACATTTCTTAAGGCAAGCTATGGTAATTCTTTCTTTGCTGATAGACTTCTTTAGTGACTTAACCTTGATCTATTTCTAGAAACAATGATGGACTGGATGGTCATTAAAGTTGGAACTCCTCATAAGTAGGCTCCACACCCAATGTGGGGCTTGAACTCAACAACCCTGAGATCCAGAGCGGCAGGCGCTATGACTGAGCCAGCCAGCTGGCCTGTAATTCTTCTGGCAGAAGAGGGAAGGGGGCTCTTAGAGCTGTCTGGAAGATGGTGATAGGCAGGAGGGCAGTACCACACATTCGAACACTGCATTCCGATTGGTTATCATGAACAGTTGGTATCTTTCCACTTGAAGATTTTCTCCCCAGTTCCCTTAGTAGTGCTCTTTAACAAAACATGTATTCTTTTCCCGGAGTGGTGTGTGCTGCTTGCTGCCCACAGGAATCCACGACGCGGTCGCGGGCCATGGTTCTCCATGCCGTGTTGACTCATTTGGGTTTCGACAGCATAGCCACGGGTTGAGATAGAGCATTCCAAGACACAAAGGACGAGGCAGAGGTCTCTCAAGGTTCAGCCTCAGAGGTTACCCAGCATCCCTCTTCCACGTTCTATTGGTCGAAACAAGTCTCGAGCGTCAGTTCCAATTTTGGGGGAGGAGCAACAGACTCCCTCTTCCTGGGAGGAGTGGCAGAAAATGCGTAGCCATCTTCATTTACCTCGTGTTTCTGAGGTTGCAGCGAATCTTCTCAACAGCCTAGGTAAGTGCCTTAGGGGCGACATTTGTATTTTGCGCTTTCCTGGAGACCTCCTTCACTTCTCTAAACAATGCAAAGGACAACTTCGCTCTCATTTTCTTGTTTTCTGCACTGTTGACCCGTCCTCCTGGTTGAAATATCCCCTTCCCTGGGCATCTCTGACCCTTCATCCCTTTTTCTCTCTTTGCCTTGGCCAGTGTCCTTTCACATTACTTTTTCTTCTGTTCACACTTAAATGCTGGTAGTTGTCAAGGTGCTTGCCCGGGTCCTTCCTCGTCATTATACTTGATCTCTCAGTCACATTCACTCCCGTGTCTGTGTTTTCCCTCTACAGACTTAGGCTCCCAGATCCACACCTTACTCTAACCCACATCTGTCCCCTGAGCTCCACATCTGTGAGTCCAACAGCACGTCTCTATTGGCATGATGGTCCCACAGGCACACTGAGTCAGTCAGACTTCCCCTGACAGGAGAGAAAGCTAAAGAGCAGAGCAGACTCTGGCTGAGCTTTCAGGAGTGACTACCAGGAGACTCTAGTGCCCCTCACAGCATCACAAGGGTACCTTCTAGACTGAGAGCTCACCACTCCGGCTCTAGAACCACCCTGGCTCTGCCTCACTTATGTTGGTTTTGACCCCAAGTCTCCTAGTGCACATGGTTGCTGGAACTAAGTAACATCCTAGCTTCAGCTGTAGGAGAGTCTAGAGTGTGTGGTTTTTAGTTTTCTGCCGTGGAATGCAGGGAGGTACCCAAGAAGGAGGTTGAAATAAATGTTGACTAAGTTAAATCCTGATGGCTTGGTGTCTAAAGTGAAGTCATCTTCTTCCCCTTGTGGTCTCATCTCCATCCGCCTTAGGACTGTGCTGCCGATATCTGGCCAGCTACTGAATTGAAGTATGGCAAGTCAAGCTCAGGCTCCCCATTGCTCTTTCCCCTCAACCCTGAGTCCTCCTCACACACCCTTGGTCATCAAAATTCTACGGATCTTACTTCCTTCATCTTTATGATCCGTCCATTCTGTCCATTCTTGCCATCACCACTTGAGTTCAGCCCAACCATTGTTCCCAGTTCCAACATTTCTCCACTCTCGTTCCTAATAACACAAAGCACAAAGAGCCCTATTTCTAGCGCTGGTCAAATGAAGTCACTTTCTGGCTTAAAGACATCAAAGGTTCCTCATCCTTAGAGTATGGATGGAATTCTTAGTGTGTATACAGGGCTATTTATATTTTTTATCTCTCAGGGTGCCTGGGTGTCTCAGCCTGTTAAGCATCTGCCTTCGGCTCAGGTCCTGATCTCTGGGGTCCTGGGACTGAGTCCTGAGCTCAGTGAAGATACTCCCTGGGCCTCTGCCCTTCCCCGCTCCCGGCCCCTCCCCCCACTTGTGCTCTCTCTCAAATAAATAAATAAAATGTTTTTATCTCTCATCACCAGTGCTCCAGCCCACCCACTCCTTCGAGAATGTTTGCACCTTGCTTACCGCCTATACTGAATTACTTGCACTTTTTTTTTTTTTTAAGATTTTGTTTATTTATTTGACAGAGAGACACAGCAAGAGAGGAAACACAAGCAGAGTGAGTAGGAGTGGGAGAAGCCGGCTTCCCTTTGAGCAGGGAGCCCAGTGGGGGGGATCATGACCTGAGCAGGCAGACACTTAACAACTGAGCCACCCAGGCGCCCCTACTTGCACTTCTGAAAAGCTGCAGGTTCTCTCTTCTAAGCCATTGTATATGCTACATTCTCTTTGCCACACCTCCACCATAGGTAATTTCCCACAATTTTTATGTTCATCTGGCTAATTGCTACTCATCCTTTTCACCTCAGCTTAGGTAATATCTCCTTAAGATTGCTTTCAAGAGTGTCTCCACTACAATGAGTGGCTCAGTGTGGACAGATTGTTTACTGTTGTATACCCAAAACTGAGCGTAGAGACTCAATCTGTGCATCAGAAGTGGAGTGGAAAGGGGAGAAGCTGTAGTTCCTAAAACTGATCACAAGAGGGCAGCAAATAACTTCTTTAGGCCCGGCAGGCAGTTTTGCTGGTTTTTCTCGCAAAGCATTTGCTATTCCAACTGTCTATTGATATTCATGTATGATGACTCTTGAGCTATGCTTAATGAGATGGAAGATTTCTAATGACTCAGAACTGTACTTCATTTATATTCTGATTGGTATCTCAATGCCAGCCACTTCACTAAGTACTGGTAATTACAAAAAGATGAATCAGGGACACCTGGTTGGCTCAGTCCGTAGAGTATGTGACTCTTGATCTCAGGTTCATCAGTTGGAGCCCCATGTTGGGTGTATAAATTACTTAAAAAAAAAAAAAAAAGTTTTATCAGTCACAGTTCCTGCATTCAAGGAGTCAGTTTAGTGGGAAAGAGAAGTGATCCTGAACTTTAGTCCTTGACATACGAAGAACAAGTGACTTGATCCATTTTGATGATGGAGCAGTGAGAGGGCTTCCCTGGCTCGGTCCATTAAAGCATGTGACTCTTGATCACTACGTTTGTGGGTTCAAGTCTCCTTGGGCCTAGAACTTACTTTAAAAAAAAAAAAAAAAAGGAAATAGCAGAATGGTTAGTTATTGGGTGCAGATAAGGCAGAATCTCTTAAATGACTGAAATGTTTGAAGAGCAAGATCACCATGAACACAGCTAATTCTACCCAAAGTTATTCTCGGATGCCTGGAGAAGTTTAATCCATATTAAACCCACTGATTTTCTTTCTTTCTGTAACAGACTTAAGCAGTATTATGTTTGCAACAAAAATTAAGTGGAAAGTACAGAAAATTCCTCTATACGCTTTGCTCCCCACGCTCACATCCTCACCCACTGTTAGAGCCAAGCATTTGTTAACAACTGATTAAGGAAGCAGAGGGCAAAGCATAAATGGACACCCTGCAAACCGCTCCCCACCCAAGTCCGGGTGGGATCTATGTGACCTTCTTACAGGAATCTCCCAACTATTTTAATGTTAATACCTTGCTAGAGGTGAAAATAGCCTTACCTTGTCCTCTTTAGCATTATCCTATGGGTCATCTTTAGTTTATGGGCGCTCTTTTGGAACCACCCTTCTTACCTCCCCCAACTCCCAAGTATCTAATCAGTCCCCGCTAAACCCTGGGCCAGCAGCTCCTGCCCACCCAAGGGTCCTGTCCCCCTGCTTTAGTAAAACCATCATTTTGCACCAAAGTTGTCTCAAGAATTCTTTCTTGGTCATCAGCTCTGGACCTCACCCCGCCGAACCTCTCCTGTATTCTAAAGCCGGATCACTGACTCTTCATCAACACATCGCTATCACCCAAAGCCCAGAGTTTACCTTAAGGTTCATTTTTTCTGTTTTAAGTTCTGTGGTCATGACAACACCATTAGAGTATCATAGTGGTTCACTGCCCTAAAAGTGCTCTGCCTAGTTTTTTTAAAAGTAAGCTTTATGCTCAACACGGGACTTGAACTCATAACCCTGAGATCATGAGAAGCCTGTGAGTTCTGTTTCTAGATTAGTGGATTTTTGTTGTTGTTTTTGCATGTGGCGGTCCAGTTGTTCAGCATGATATGTTGGACTGTCTTTGATCCATTGTATAGCCTTTGCTCCTTTGCCAAAGATCAGCTGACTCTATGTGGGTCTATTTCTAAGTCCTCTGTTCTGTTACTTTGATGTATTTGTCTATTCCTTTGCCAATGCTACACTGTCTTGATTACCGTAGCTTTATACTAAGTTTTTTCAGATTTGTATATAAGTATTGGTTTTATTTGGTGCTGGGACATCGTAAGTAATATATATTCAGTCTTAACTCCTCACATACAGTTCTTAAAACTCTTGGCATCGATTCGTGTCTTTTTCTATGCTAATGAGGTGACTGGTGGTTGCCAGCTCAGGGCTCAAGGATGGAGAACCTTGGGATGGATTGCTGGTTGCCAGGAGAACAAACCACGTGGTTAGAGGGCTGGAACTTTTGAGTCCTACCTCCAGGGAAGCAGTAACTCCTCCTGGCCTTTGATGTAATGAAATCCATTTACCCCTTTGTAATGAAATCTCCATCAGCCGGATTTGAAGAGCTGCTGTTTGGGTGAACACATTCTGGGATAACATGGAAGTTCTTGAGGTGGTTTTGGAATATAGGTGAGGTTCGGTGGGGTGAGGTCTGGAGCCCACAACCAAGAAGGAATTCTTGGGATGCCTTTGGTGAGGAATGGTGATTTATTAAAGCATGGGGACAGACCCATGGGTAGAAAAAGCTGCTGCACCGGGGTCTTGAGGAGTGGAGTTGGGGGCAGTAAGGAAAGGGGAGGGTTCAAAAGAAATTTCATATGCTAAAGAGGATATACGTGCAAAATACCAGAGGCCTCGCCATTATCAAATTAAGGTGGTTTTCCCCTCTAGGAAGGTATTAACAATAAGATCAAGATCGATGGGAGATTCCTGGGAAAATGTCACACATGTCCCACCCAGCCGGGTGGGGGTTGCAGGGTATCTGCTTGTGCTGTGTTCAGCCAGCCTTCCGCTCCCTCATCACTCTGTGCACTCATTCCTCATACCTTATCTTATGCGACCTCATCATTGAGCTGCTCCTGAGTTGTACTCATTGTAATAAGTGGGCAGTAAGGAAAGCACTTCCTTGATTTCTGTGAGCCATTCTAGCAAATTATTGAACTCCAGGATGGACTCCTGATTTCTAGTTGTTAGAAGTACTGGAGGCAGGACGTCAGTTGATAGATGGGAGTCATCGGTGGGACTGAGCCTCTGACTTGTGGAATCTGACCTTAACTCCAGGTAGCTGGTGTCGAATTTAACTGTGGGATACCCACTTGGAGTTTGACAATTGATTAATGAATTAAATAACCCTACACATTTGGCAGAACTTCTGTGAATAGAGAAGAAATGGCTTTTCCTTTCAGGTTATCATTAATGTTAAATTTTTTAGATTTATTTGTTTATTTGAGAGCCCAAGAGCAGGGTGAGGGGCAGAGGGAGAGAGAAAGGATCTCAAGCAGATTCCACATTGAGTGAAGAGCCCAGCTCAGGGTCCATCTCACGACCCTGAGTTCATGACCTGAGCCCAAAACAGAAGGTAGATTCCCAACCTGCTGGGCCACCCAGGCACCCCATAAATTGTATTTTTTAAATTTCAAATTCCAGTTGTTCATTACTGGTATATGAAAAAAAAGAGTATTTTATTATTTGTATTCTGCAACCTTGCTATGATCCCTATTAGTTCCAGGAGGGTTTTTTTGTTCAATTCCTCGACATTTTCTACGTAGATGATTGAGTCATATGCAAATAAAGACAATTTTATTTCTTCATTCTCAATGCATACACCTCTTTGCTGTTCTTGTTTTACTGCAATAGCTAGACTTCAATAATGTTGAAAGCAGTGATGAGAGGAGATAACCTTGCCTTGTTTATGATCCTAGTGGGAAACTGTCTCGTATCTCACTATTAAGCATGATGTTAGCTAACGGTTTCTACAGCTCTGGTTTGCCGCAGGACAATGGGATCCTCAGTGGAGACTGAGTAGTTCCCCATTACCTAGGGATGCAAAGTAACTCATCCATCCTGTGCAATGTCCCATTGCAAATTTTAGGAGATAATTCCTTTCTCAGGCATGATGAGGTTTGGTGTTCTCAGGGGCATAACCCCTTGATCCATGGTGAGTTTCTTGTACCTTCCATACCTTGACAGTATTGGGTGCCTTGATGGGGTCCCCAGTCTGGCATATGAGCATATGAGGCAACAGGCCTTGGGGCCCCTGGGTGGCTCAGTGGGTTAAGCCTCTGCCTTCGGCTCAGGTCATGATCCCAGGGTCCTGGGATCGAGTCCCGCTTCGGGCTCTCTGCTCAGCGGGAAGTCTGCTTCCTCCTCTCTCTCTCTCCTCTTTCTCTCTGCCTACCTCTCTGCCTACTTGTGATCTCTCTCTGTCAAATAAATAAATAAATTCTTTAAAAAAAATTATGGGTCAACAGGACTTACAGGTTGACCATTCAAATGTATTAATGTTTAGGACAGGGGTCCTTGACTGGTTCAGTTAATAGAGCATGATTTGGGGACTGGAGATCAAGCCCCATGTTGGGTATAGAGAGATGACTGTAAATAAAATAAAAATTACATAGTTGTGAAAACCCAGTTTTTCTGAGAGAAGACTCCTTTTTTTTTAAGTGATCAAAGACCTGATAAAGACAAAACACAGAATCTTTGTTTTTTTTGGCAGATTACATTGAAGTTTTATGTATTCAGATAAATAAAAACCTTTGTTTACAATTTAAGAGCAAACCAAAAATCTAAGAAAATGTATTTAACAGAAAGGAAGCAAAATTTTAATTATGCAGTAGTGTACTTTTGATATTAAAACTGTCCTTTTCTTTTTTAACTTTAAGTACGTTCTGATCTTAGCTTGACTACACGTAAAATTCTTTAATGTTCTTTTCCCACAAACTTTCTCAATTTTCTTTATCCATTCAGGGGTGCCTGGGTGGCCCAGTCAGTCAAGTGTCTGCATTCTGCTCAGGTCATGATCCCAGGGTTCTGGGATCAAGCCCCAAGTCAGGGTCCCTGCTCAGTTGGGAGTCTACTTCTCCCTCTGCTACTGTCTCATTCTGTCTCTCTCTTAAATAAAATAAATAAATAAAAAGTTTTTGTATCGGGGCACCTGCGTGGCTAGTGGGTTAAGTCTCTGCCTTCAGCTCAGGTCATGATCTCAGGGTCCTGGGATCGATCCCCACATTGGGCTCCCTGCTGGGCAGGGAGCCTGCTTCCCTTCTTCTCTCTGCCTGCCTCTCTCCTACTTGTGATCTCTGTCAAATAAACAAATAAAATCTTAAAAAAAAAAAAAGTTTTTGTATCCATTCAGCTTTATCCTATCTTATTATTTTTTTCATCTTGGAACAATAACTTTATTTTAGGACAAAATTACTTTCTTTCCGCCTTTACCCCCCCCCAACAACCCGCTGCCCCGCCACCATGTCCTTCACATCTTTCTTTACCCTCTCAAAAAATTCTATCACATTCTACTTCCCTTACCTTCTTTTCATGCAGTCATTTCCTTCCACCTTTATTATTTCTAGTAGTTTTGAAAAAAACAAAAACAAAAAACCCTTGCCTGTTTTAACCCACTGAGCCACCCAGGTGCCCCATTCCTTGCCTGTTTTATAAGTCAATTTTGGCAATACCCTAGAGGGTAAAGAAAGATTATATACAGAACATACATCAGTACAGATAACTTTTATTTCACTCCCATGGCTAAAGCTTTTTATTGATATTTGTGATCTTTTGGAGGCTACGGTGTAGTACTTTAGGGTCAAGGGAACTTACAAAGGACTGTATCTGAAAAATTCTCTTTTTGCTCCTTTTTTATCTTCAGCCTCCTCCTGCAAAGTTTTGGATAACCCCTAGGTCTTTACATTTCAAAGACATGATAAGATTTACAGTTTCAAGGCAGCAGCAAAAGAATGTTAAATTTTTGCCCTAGGCATTTTGGGATGATTGCTACTTAAAAATTGCTTTTGTTTTGGGCATTGACAGCACTGGGCATTTTATTCCTTTCCTTGTCAATCATCACAACACCCTCTTCATTCACATCCCTTTTCCAGGGAATTCTACCATTTAGCATCCTAATCAGGCTTTGTCACAAGCAGTCAGACCTTAATCTGCACCCCCCCCCCCCTCGCTTTTGAAAATGACACACTGAGGTTTCCAGATTATTCCGCTATTCCACTTTGTCAGCTAGGCTAGCCCCAAAGCTAGCAGAAGAGTGGAAACCTTCATGCCCTTCTCTTAGCTCTTCCTCCAGCTCTAACGCCAGCTTCAGTGTCTTGTTGGATATTGGTGGCCGGCTAGGCTGTCCACGGGAGAAGCCAGCCCATCACAGCGGTCATGTGTCCCCCTTTTCTGCAGAATACTCTACAGTTCATCAAATAAACACATCAAACCAGCCTGCATTTTCAGGGTGTCCTTATTCTCATACAGTGATCTATAAGCATCAAACATAGAAGCCACCTCTCCCGATGACTTAGAAGGCAGTACCACTGTGGGATCTCCCTTGTAGACACCTCTTTCCCAAGGCCCATTTTTTCGCCAGTTACCAGTTGTTGGGTTGCCCATTGGACCTATATGGAGTGGACAAGGAGAGACGGAAAGGCAGACTTTTCCAGATGAGTAAATGGCAGGATTCAGAAGCAAAAGATCTTACAAGGTTTGTCTTAGGGGGCCTCAGGATGAGTAGATCTGTGGACCTACCTGCCAAATCTTAAAAGTTGATACCTGGGTTTAGTCACATCTGTAGTTCAGATAGCCTCAACACTGATGAAGTTCTAGAACATAGGTGAGGTTCGGTGAGATAAAGTCCATAGCCGATGACAAAGAAAGAATTCTTGAGACATCTTTGGTGCAAAATGGTAGATTATTAAAGCATAGGATAGGACCCTTGGGCAGGAAGAGCTGCTGCCCTGGGGACATGAGGAGTGGTCTATTACATACTTGTAAATTGGGGGAGGGGATTAGGGATGCTATAAGTCTCTAAGGAATTTGGGAAGCAAGGTTTCTAGGGTCTTGAGGGGCTAGCTATTGTCTGGGGGAAAAGGTTATTCATTACCAGTAATAAAAACTTCTCTTTAGATGTTTATCAGTGGGCCTTATGCTTGGGAATGATTGTCGACACTATCTTGGAGGTTTAGAGATAAAGTTTCCTAAGGAATTGTTAAAGTGACTTACAGGATCCTGGTTGGGGGTAGGGGATCAGTCAGGCTAGGATTGTCCTTTGGCCTTAGCAAAGCCTCAAGGTGAGGGTAATTGAGTCCCTAGAGGAGAGTCACTCTGCCTGTTTCAAGGGCTTGTCATTAGGTAAGCAAATTTAATAATTTTCTTCTGCCTCTGCTTCCCACATCAACACCATGCTTCTGTCTGAAGGCTGTGTCCTTGGGGAAGCTTCTGGGAATAGGGAAGGCAAACAGAATGCACATTCCAAAGATGGGGTGAGGGAGAGGGCCCTCCAATTATCCAAGTCCACCTTGCAGTCAGCTGGGCGAGGTCATGTTCTCTTGATGACCTCTGCCAACACCAAGCTGGGCCCACTTCATTTCTGGCTTATTCCTGAAGCCAGTCTGGAAAAAGAAATGCTCAAATCAAGCTCATAACACAAAAGTTACAGAGCTAAGGTCAGAGAGGCATGAACCCCTAACGTCCAGATATAGGGAAAAAGCAGTGAACTTATCGGGCTCACTGGGTATTTACCTGGCTCACTGGGTTGCTCTTTGCCTTGGGGGTTATGAGGGATCTCCTTGATAACCAGAACTATTAAAAATATAAATGGAGGCATATTAAAATTTTAAAATAATTTTTAAATAATTTTAATTATTTATATTTATTATGTTATTTTAATTTTTTAAATAATTTTTTTAAGATTTTATTTATTTGAGAGAGAGAGAAAGAATATGAGGGGAAGAGCAGAGGGAGAGGGAGAAGCCGACTCACCGCGGAACCAGGAGCCCAACGTGGTACTCGATCTCAGGACCCTGAGACCATGACCACAGCAGAAGTTAACCGACTGCTTAACCGACTGAACCTCCCTGGTGCCCCTGAGAGAGACTTTTAGAGAAAAAAGGCAAAAGCAGGGAGATTAATTGCTTCATCATTTAGTTGATTTGGCCATTTGTGACTGGCTGTCCTTAGCTTTAAATTTTGTAACCTTGAGATATTTATAGGTTGATTATGGTTTCTTATGTAGAGCCTCAGTTTAATGGTCCCCTTGTTTATTAGTTAATTTAACATATTTCATGTAGATTTAGGAAGGGCTCTGTGGAAGAATTGAGAAAATCAGGAGTTATCAAACTTAAGTATATCAAAATTATCCAGTGCATGTCAAAAACTCCTGAGCTCTTTTGGCGATTTCGTATGTTTGTGTTGAGGGTAGGAATCTACACTTTGCAACCACTTCCTCTTGGTCTTGCTAAATGCCTGCTTGCTTACTTTGTTCCAGTGTTTCTCAGCCTTGACCTG
Source organism: Mustela nigripes (assembly GCF_022355385.1). Lineage (NCBI taxonomy): Eukaryota > Metazoa > Chordata > Mammalia > Carnivora > Mustelidae > Mustela > Mustela nigripes. The sequence goes on from NC_081562.1 coordinate 52,381,547, forward strand.
AGCTTGTGTCAAGATCCCCTGAGGATATGATTGGTAGATAAGATAAGCCAAATGAATTTGAATTTCAGATAAACAGCAGATAAATATTTAATATATCTCAAATACTGCAGTATTTGCAACAAATATCTGTTTTAATTGATATTTAAATGTACCTTCTCTCCAACTAACGTTAAATACTTTCACATTGGTTGTTTGAATCTTCCTTTTGTCAGATATGTGATGGGTGTCTGTCTTTTAAGGGAATTTCAAAATATATAATCTCATCAGTAGTCTTTCTTTATCACTGTTTTTTTTTTTTTTTTAATTTAAAGAGGGAGAGCGGGGGGAGGGGTAAGGAGAGAGAGGGAATCTTGAGCCAAAATCCAGAGTCAAATGCTTAACCAGCTAAGTCACCCCGGCGCCCCTCACCAATTCTCTTTTTAACTTTCTAATCTCTTCTACTTCTAGGGTTACCACAGTAACTTACTGGGTAACAGAAAGTTTGAGAAGCTATTTTAACTGATCTGTCATAATTCTATCTTGGTTCTTTGTTTCTCCTTTTACTTTCACATCAGCTCCATTTTCTCTCTTCCTCAGCTCTCCCCTCTGACCTTCCTAAGTCTGGTTTTTGTTGTTGTTGTTGTTGTTGTTTGCTTTTATTCCAGTTGTCCTTCTTGAAATTTCTACCAGGACTTTCTCTTTTCCACTTCTTAACCTCTTTTCTGTTTTTTTTCCTCCCTGCTTTCTCCATGTCGAAATGAGGCTCCACTAGAATAAGTTAGGTCACTAGGACTCAGCCTACAGTGTTGTGTTCCAGAAGAAGATTCTGTTCCGATAGACCCTTTGGTGAAGCAAGTTCTCTGTCAGGAGAAAATCGAGCTTCAAGAAACAATTCCTTTGCCCGAGGACCTGTTGGGAGGGTGATGGATGGCACTGCAGTTACGACTTCCAGAACTGCAGGAAAAGGAGGGGAGCCTCTGCCAGCGAGCAGGGGGGAGGTGGCTGGGAGAAAGAGCCAGTGAGGAAGAGCTTAGAAGAGGGGAGGAGGAGAATGTACTGGCGGCGCCTGCTGCCTGCAAAGACCTTTCTGCAGATACTTTGTCTTTGTGAGCTGACTGCAGAGGCTCTGTGCATGCAGAATGTATGTGAATGCATGTGCTGCTGATTTCAGATCATGGGTCTGTGTGAACTGCTGAATGCAGGAAACGGGAATGTATTGTTGAAAGGATTTTGCAGTCAGAGTGTTTGTTTGTGGTTGTGTGGTATGTGTGATGGACTTTTTGCCAAATGCACTGTTCTGATTCCAGTTCTGAAAGTTTAGTGAAGTCTAGCCGACTAAGCCAAGTCACAACAAAGTCCGAAGGAAATATGGGGGCAACAGGAGCTGGAAATAAAGAGATCTGTTTCAACAAGAGAAAAAAAAGATTTGAAAAAGAGGGAATGAGAAAATAGAAGATCAAACAATAGACATTCCCTCCATAGGAATTTGAGAAGAGGAGGGAGAGAAAAGTAGCATTCTTCCTAATCTTGGCATTATATTTCCCTAGTTCTTCCTGCACCTTGGTGAGATGGTTCCTAGTTTTTCTTATTTCTCTCGAGACAGGGTCTGTGTAAACATGAATATTACAGGTATATTTTGGTTACTCTGGGGGATGTTTTAAAACTTAACGGTTATCCAAACAGGAGCATTAATGGTTTTTAAAAAGATAAAAGAGGGTTCATGTTGTTGTTGCTGTTAAATAGGAAAGCAGATGGACATTATGGAATGTCATTCAGTTTTGAACAGAGACTTAATTGGGGGGTGCCTGGGTGGTTCAGTCCTTAAGGGTCTGCCTTCAGCTCAGGTCATGATCCCAGAGTCCTGGGATCGAGTCTGAATCAGGCTCCCTGCTCAATGGGAAGCCTGCTTCTCCCTCTCCCACTCCCCCTGCTTGTATTCCCTCTCTTGCTATGTCTCTCTCTGTCAAATAATAAATAAAATCTTTTAAAAAAGAGAGAGAGAGATTTAATTGAACAGGATTAAAGAATTACCTTTGTGGTGATTAAAATAATAACGTGCATGACATTTCAAAAGCAGGGGTTGTGGGAACATGCCCTATCCCCACCCTCCAAAGTAATACTACAATTATTGACAAAATTTAACAGGAACTAATGAAATATTTAACTTCGGCAAAAGAACTTGTAGACCTAGACAGATAAACACAGAGGCAGCATCACTTTGAACTTGGATGCAGGCTGGGGAGGAGGAGTTCCAGTTGGGAGCGTCCCAGTTTTGCTTTATTGCCGAAACACTAACTACATTTTTTTAGTTTCAAATCGTAATCATTACAGTGTCTTTCTCAGTTCTTTACTCACGTCATTTTTTTAAGGTTAGAAATTATTATAATTACATTTCCAATGCTACCTTTGCCCCATTAATTAATAAGGCTTTTGTTTCATTCAGCCATCTTTTCCTCCTTCCCTTCCTACTGTTTTTTTTTTTTTTTTTTTTTTTAAATCTGCCTCTCTCCTTTGTTATTTCCTCCTCTCCATCATGGTTCCCTGGATTTGATTAAAACTCTCTTTCACTTCTTTCCTCACCTGTCTCTCCTTTATCAAACTAATTATTTTTCAGGCTTGTCTTTCTCCTTGTTCCTTTCTCTGCCGTCTTTGTCTCCAGCAGAGGGGGTGTGATGGTGATGGAGGTAGGGATGAGGCCTGGGCGAAGGCAGGCTGGGAGGGGGAGGAGGAAATGGTGTGTCTGCTGTTTTCTGCCATCGGCCTACGAAAGGCTGAAAGGCTGATTTAAGCTCTGCTCTGCAAAATTCCTCACCAGCCCGCTTAACAGCTCTCCCCCTCAAAGAGTCTCGCTACTTTTCCACCTTAAATTTTACCTCCCCTTCTCCCACCACATTTCTCAGATGACATCAGCTGTGACTCCCAGGGACACTGACCTACTTTTAACCTCTGTTAGGCACCAAACCCTGGTTTCTCTGCTAACCTCCGAGTTTCTGGTTTAACTACTTTTTGCCCTAGTGTGTCATTGGGTCCCTTTTTAAACCTCAGCACATTTCCTGGTCCCTCGTAAGGCAGTAATCCTTGACCGTTGAGGAAAAGCTAATGATAAAGCTTTCATGACTTCAGCAAATTCATTTATAACTGAAATGGATTAGTACTTTTTTTTTTTTTTTTTTTTTAAGATTTGTTTGACAGAAAAAAACACAGCTAGAGAGGGAACACAAGCAGGGGGAGTGGGAGAGGGAGAAGCACGCTTCTGTCTGAGCAGGGAGCCTGATATGGGGCTTGATCCCAGGAATCAGGACCTGAGCCAGAGGCAGACACTTAAGGACTAAACCACCCAGGCAATAACAGGTATTAGTAATTTTTGTTCAGTCTTTATAGGTATGCTTGGCTAATGGACTCTTAGATCCTTTGTGACAAATTCTGATACATGTATTTGCAAACATTCTCTATATGATACTGAAGACATAAGCCCAAACCGCAGGCATTGATACCTGAATAAAACTTTATATACACTTATCCCCCACTTAGCCACCGGAGATATGTTCTAAGACCCCCAATGGGGCCCCGAAACCACAGATAGTATCGAGACTTATGTTTTTTTCTATACATACACACCTGTGATAAAGTTTAATTTATAAATTGTGTATAGTATGAGATTAGTGATAAAATAATTAAAGAGAACAATTAAAATAATTTACTGTAAAAAAGTTACATGAATGTGATTTCAAATATCTTGTGCCGAACTCCCCCTTCTTGTGATGCTGTGAGATGACACAATGCCTGTGTGATGAGATGAAGTGAGATGAATGACATTGTGACATTGAGTTAAGCTGCTGTTGAGGAGGATCATCTGCTTCCTGACCTTGGTTGACTGTGGGTAACGGAAACCACAGAATGCAAAACCACGGGTAAGGGGGGCTGCTGTACTAAGAAGGGGGGGACCGCAGAGAAAACCAGTTTTATAGCCTTTGGAGGGATTAGAAGAAATGGTTAAGAGTATGTAGTTTGATGCTTGGACTCTAGCTATGGTTATGTCACTTAAAGCTGTGTGAGTTTGTAAAAGTTATTTGGACTCTCTGTTCCTCAGTTTGCTCACTTGTAAAAGAAAACACTGAAATCCAGTAGGGTTATTACAAAGTTTAAAAGCTCTAAAAGCTTCCCTAAAAGCTCTGAGCATGTTCCATAATCTTTAGACATTTTAGGTTTATGAGTCTGGGTACAGATAATTATAAACTATACATGTTTCAAGTATTATTCTGGTAATTTTCTCATTCCTATGTTTTCATTCGTTTCTTTACTAAGCAAGTCACTATTATAGATCCTCTGTTTTAGTCTAGGTTGTCTATTCTGGCTGTCCAGAAAAGTTCTTGGAAACAAGCAAGAAGGATTAGAACCTGTGTATTAGAGTTTTGTCTGGTAATTCCATTGTGCCACCCAACATGGATTTCTTTCTCTCTTTTTTGTCTCTTCTGACTTATATTGTGCTGTTAGGATAAAAATTCCAAAGCACTGAGAGAGAGAAGAGAAAAATCAAAGAGTTTGGGAATTCAGGTAGAGTTGATGGAAGTGAGGCTAACTAAAAAAGCAAGGAAGAGTTAGAACTAACTCAGGGGCACTTGGGTGGCTCATTTGGTTAAGAGGCCACCTTCAGCTCTGGTCTTGATCTCAGGGTTCTAGGATCAAGTCCCACATCAGGCCCCCTGCTCAGTGGGGAGCCTGCTTCTCCCTCTTCTACTCCCCATTCTTGTTCGCCTTCTGTCAAATAAATGAATCTTAAAATAATAATATGAAAATAACTCAAAAAATAAAAAGAATAAAAGTTAAAAAAAATTAACTCAACAATTAATCTGGGGTTTGAAAGCCAAGAAAACAGAAGTGATCTAAGAACAAAATAAAAGGGGCACCTGGGTGATTCAGTTGGTTAGGCATCTGTTCAGCTCAGGTTCTGATCTGAGGGTCATCGGATTGAACCCTACCTGCATAGAGGCTCCGTGCCCAGCAGGGGGCAGTGTGAGTGTCAGCTTGGGATTCTCTCTTTCCCTCTCCTCTGCCCTTCTTCCCTCTCTGAATAAATCTGATTATAAAATAAAATGAATCTGGACAGAATAGATACTGCTGTTTCTTTTTATTTAAATTCAGTTAACATAAAGTAGTATTGGTTTCTGAGGTAGAGGGCAGGGATTCATCTGTCTTATATAATACCCATTGCTCATTACATCACCTGTCCTCCTTAATGTCTACCCAGTTACTTCATCCCCCCCCCCGCCCAAATTGCTCTGTTTCTTTGCACTGAGGAGAACAAATGAATTTATACTCAGGAACAGGGCTTCACAGTTTAACTTTTTTAATGTGCAGAAGACAGCAAAGCTGACCGGAACAGTCATGGTGGTGCTAGATCATTAGAATGCTTCTAGAATTCTCCCCCCCCCCCCCCCGGGGGTCGGGGGGATGTTTTTGTTTGGTTTTGGTTGGGATGTTTTTAAAGAGCGTCATATAGATACTTATATATATATAAATTATTAGTGTGGGGGAGGGGCAAGGGGCATACATCGCAGAAGGCGCGCGCACAGGGACTGAGGACGGGCAGGGGCAGCACACGATGCAATGCAAAATAGCCACATCAAACAGATGAAATCATCACACCAACGGGGTGGGGGAGGGGCGGTGGCCACCGAGGGCTGGACACGGGGGAGGAAGAAAGCACGGGGACAGCAAAAAGGGACCTGGTCCAAGATACTGTGCGCTGCTTCTAGAATTCTTATTTAATATGTAAATATTAATAATTTGTGGCACTGATAGTGAGATAAATTGTGAAAGGTCCGCATAGCCCTTGTGTGGTTTAAATATCAGTTTTTCAGGAGGCGCCTGGGTGGCTCGGTGGGTTAAAGCCTCTGCCTTCAGCTCGGGTCTCATGACCCATGACCCAGGAGGGTCCTGGGATCGAACCCTGCATCAGGCTCTCTGCTCAGCGGGGAGCCTGCTTCCTCCTCTCTCTGCCTGCTTCTCTGCCTACTTGTGATCTCTGCCTGTCAAATAAATAAATAAATAAAATCTTAAAAACAAACAAACAAAAAAACAGTCTTTCAGGATGCCTGGGTGGCTCAGTCAGTTAAGCTGCTGCCCGCTCAGGTCATGATCCCAGAGTCCTGGAATTGAGTCCCCTGTTGGGCTCCATGCTCAGCGGGGAGCCTGCTTCTCTCTCTGCCTCTGCCTGCCACTCTGCCTACTTGTGCTCTCTCTCTCTCTGTGTCAAATAAATAAAATCTTTTAAAATATACATTTTAAAATATAAAATACTGTTTTATATATAAAACCCAGGGGTCCCTGGGTAGCTCAGTTGGTTAGGCCTCCAACACTTGATTTCAGCTCAGGTCCTGATCTGAGGGTTGTGAGATGGAGACCCACATCAGACCCTGTGCTCAACACTAAAGTTGGCTTGAGATACTCTCTCTCCCTTTGCCCTCCCCCTGCTCCTGCTCACATTCTCTAAAATTAATAAATCTTTTTTGTTTTTTAATGCTATTAAGGAGCGCCTGGGTAGCTCAGTGGGTTAAGCCTCTGTCTTCGGTTCAGGTCATGATCTCAGGGTCCTGGGATGTAGCCCCACATGGGCATCTGCTCAGCAGGGAGCCTGCTTCTACCTCTCTCTCCGCCTGCCTCTCTGCTACTTGTGATCTCTCTATAAATAAATAAATAAAATGTTTTTTAAAAAATTCTATTTATTTGGGGCTCCTGGGTGGCTCAGTGTTTAAGGGTCTGCCTTTGGCTTGGGTCGTGATCCCAGGGTCCTGGGACTGAGCCCCACATCGGGTACTCTGCTTGGTGGGAAGCCTGCTTTCCCCTGTCCCACTCTTCCAGCTTTTGTTCCCTCTCTGTGTCTGTCTCTCTCTCTCTGTGAAATAAATAAATAAATAAATAATCTTGTTTTAAAAAAGAAGTTACTTATTTGAGAGAGAGAGAGCGAGAACAAGCAGGGGAGGTGCAGAGGAAGAAGCAAGTGTCCCCGCCGAGCAGCGAGCCCCACCTGGGACTTGATCCCAGGGCTCCAGAATGATGAACTGAGCTGAAGGCAGACATTCCACCTAATGAGCCACCTAGGTGCCCCAAATAAAACCTTTAAAAAAAAAAATCATCAGCATTTCTGTGGTTGAAGTGTCTACTAATTCATTTAAGGTTTCTGTTACTCTTCCAGATTGATAAACTTTTAAAAAAATTTTTTTAGATTAAAAAATTATTGGGGTGCCTGGGTGGCTCAGTGGGTTAAAGCCTCTGCCTTCAGCTCAGGTCATGATCTCAGGGTCCTGGGATCGAGCCCTACATCGGGCTTTTTGCTCAGCAGGGAACTTGCTTCCCGCTCTCTCTCTGCCTGCCTTGCTCTCTCTGCCTGCCTCTCTGCCTACTTGTGATCTTTCTCTGTTAAATAAATAAATACATAAATCTTTAAAAATTATTTAAATTCAATGTAGTTAACATATACTGTATTAGTTTCAAAGGTAGAATTTAGTGATTCATCAGTTGCATATAACACCCAGTACTCATTACATCATGTTCCTTCCTTAATGCCTACGACCCAGTTACCCCCCCCCCCCCCACGCATGGACTACCCTGAACATGGGGCTTAAACTCAATCCCAAGATCAAGAGTCACATGTTCTACCAAATGAGACAGCCAGGCGCTCCCGGACTGATAAACTTTTAAGATACTCCAGTAAAGAGGGAACAAGAGACTAGGAAATTACCAACAATGATTTAATCTCCTTGCCTCACTTTTCTCTGTCAGACGGGACTCAAAATCTAAGCTTAACCTTACCAAGTTGTCTGAAGCTAAAATGAGTTAATAAATGTTGATGGCTTTAAATAACATTTTACAAATGGTTATTTTTCTCTTTAAGACATTAATCTCAAACTTTCCTGTGTCTAAGAATTACTTAGGATGCGAATTAAAAATACAGTCATGGCGGATTCTGTAAGTTTTGAGTTTGTCTCAAAATGCAGATACGCAGGGCACCTGGGTAGCTCAGTTGGTTAAGCGAACTGCTTAAGTGACTACCTTGGGCTCCGGTGGCGATCCTGGAGTCACGGGATCAAGTCCCGAATCTGGCTTCCCGCTCCTCGGGGAGTCTGCTTCTCCCTCTGTTTCTCCTCTCTTTCTGTCTCACCTCTCTTTCTCTCAAGTAAACAAAATCTTTAAAAAACAATGTGGATACACAGGCTGAGTCAAAAGGTCAGAGGTGAGGGCCAAGGAATCTGCATTTTAAACAAGCATTCCAGGTTATTCCTGTGTAATAGAGAAAAAGAAATATTCCTAACAACCAGATACAATTAAAAAAGGAGAGGGAAACCTACATTACTCTTTTTAAGTCTTGTCTTTCTTTACACCCTTTTCTTCTGATTCAGCAAACGTACGGTGTTCACTGCCTCCCCCGCCCCCATCCTCCTTTGTGTCTGGCACTGGCATTTTCTTAGCATAGTTAGACGCTCAGTTTAATGTGTAGAAATGGAGTGGCGGAAAAGGAGGAGGGATGTGGGTGGGGAAAGGCTAGATCAGTATTTAGCTATGCTAACTGTGAAGACTGTCGGGCTGGTTCTAGCCGGCTGGTTCTGGGAGAGGAAGCAGTGGGGAGAGCTAGATCAACGCAGCTGCTGCCACCATTCCTTATTTGCGAGTGTAGGTTCTGATGTGACACCCACTTTTCTCCACCAATAAGAATTTTACAGTAATCACTTAGCTAACAGCCTAAAGAACACTATTTGAGGTACTGAATACAATCCTGGATTCATTCCTGTTTACAATTCTCCTTTTTACTACTTTGAGGACTTTAATTTTGGTCAAATCCCAGCTTGTTTTCTTGTCTAAAGCCGGGAGGGAAAGATTTGCACCAGATGGTGTCTATGGGGGTACTTAAAGAGTTTTTTTTGTTTGATGTGCATTTTAGGTAATAATATATGAGTTCTGTTTTTCTGCCTGATGTAGAGATAACACCAGTGCAACACAATCTGATCAGAGAGAGGGAGTTGGTTGGACCTGGACAACTTTGTTAGGGGAGATTTTTTAGTTTTCATGAACTCGTTGAATTTTCTTTTTGTTTTTTAAAAAGATTTATTTATTTATTTGACATGGAGAGAGGGAACACAAGGAGGGGGAGTGGAAGAGGGAGAAGCAGGCTTCCTGCTGAGCAGGGAGCCCTATGCGGGGCTTGGTCCCAGAACTCTGAGATCATGACCTGAGCAGAAAGATGCTTTTCCCTGAGTCACCCGGGCGCCCACTCGTTGAATTTTATGTGCCTTCCACCCAGGAACTTTTAGAAGTGTTTCTTGGGGCACCAGGGTGGCTTAGTCAGTTCAGCATCTACCTTCTGCTGAGGTCATGATCTCAGGGTCCGGGAATCGAGCCCCAAGGTGGGCTTCCTGATCAGTGGGAGCCTGCTTCTTCTTTGGCTCCCCACTTGTGCTCTTTCTCTTGCACTCTCTCTAAATAGTCTTTATCTGCTTATTTTTTTTTTAAGATTTTATTTATTTATTTGACAGACAGAGATCACAAGCAGGCAGAGAGGCATGTGGGGAGAGAGAGGAAGCAGGCTCTCCGCTGAGCGGAGAGCCCCATACGGGGCTCGATCCCGGGACCCTGGGACCATGACCCGAGCCGAAGTCAGAGGCTTAACCCACTGAGCCACCCAGGCACCCCTATCTGCTTATTTGTAAAGATTTTATTTTTTTTGAGACAGAGTGGGCACGTGGAATAAGAGGGAAAATCAGACTCCCTGACAAGCAGGGAGTCCAGTATGAACGCCATCCCAGGACTGAAATCATGACCTGAGCTGAAAGCAGCCACTTAGCTGGCTGAGCCACCCAAGTTCCCCAAAGATTTTATTTTTAATCTCTACACCCAATGTGGGGCTCAAACTCAAAACCCCAAGATCAAGAATCATATGTTTTACCACTGAGCCAGCCAGCCATTCCAATAGCTAATATTTTGGAGCACTTACTATGTACTGCGTTATGTTTGAGTTACTTCATCTTTATTTTGTTGATGAGATAGCTGAGGCTTATAGATTTGAAACAGCAATCACATGCCACTAATAAAGCTGGGATTTCAAGTCAAATTTATCTGACTCTAGAGATGCTAGGCTAATTATGTCTTCTCAAGGGATTGAACTGGCTGAAGAATATTAATTTGATGGTTAAAAATGAGTGGTTAAGGGGCACCTGGGTGGCTCAGTGGGTTAAAGCCTCTGCCTTCAGGTCATGATCTCAGGGTCCTGGGGTCAGACTCTCTGCTCCACAGGGAGCCTGCTTCCTCCTCTCTCTCTCTGCCTGCCTCTCTGTCTACTGGTGATCTCTGTCTGTCAAATAAATGGGTAAAATCTTTAAAAAAAAATGAGTGGTTAAAAACCAAGATAAGCTACTTAAAATACTTTTTAAAGGAAGCTCTACCCCATCATGGCGCTCAGACTCAGAACCCCAAGATAAAGAGTTACATGCTCTACCCACTGAGCCAGCCAGGTGCCCCAGAAGTACTTTCGAGCATACATTGCTACTCAAAGGAGATGTGAGTCTAAACATATCAACCATAAAAGTACAAAGATTACAACTGAGTCTAGGAAATCAAGCTTTTCTGGGCCTTCCTTTTCATTATGGAAATACCAAAAATAATTGCTTTTCCCTCATTACTTCATACAAAAATATAAAGTATGAATTTGATTATCATTAATGTAAATATATAATAACAGTTGGCTTAAAATGAGCCATATCCTAGGCTTTTTTTCAGGGCATCTGGGTGGCTCAGTAGGTTAGGTGTCAGACTCTTGATTTTGTCTGGGGTCATGATCTCAGGGTCATGAGATTGAGCTCACATTGCTCTCCGTCGGGGAGTGGGCTTGAGGATTCTCTCTCTCCCAGCCCCCCCACCGCCCCGCCCAGTGCCTGTGCACATACACTCTAAAATAGACAAAATCTTAAAAAAATAGAAAAACCCATTCTGTTTTTTGTTACTTTCTACTTTTAGTGGAGAGCAATGTTACATACATTATTAATTTCTTTGGATGTATTTGGCATCTAATGACAGTATGTTTATAGATAGCATTTTTTAAAAGGCAGATGGCGGGTGAATTAATAGTCTAATACTTCCTACCCACAGTTTCACCCTTCCTTTTCTGGGTGATGCATGGTTACCCCAAATTGGGTTTCTTAACGCTAAGAGTAATGGACAGGCTAGGTATTATTGATAATCTCCTGGGCCAGTCACGCAACCTTTTCCCTGTGTCAATTTCTTCCTTTATCTTTTGCCAGATTCTCATTGTGTTAATATCTCTGTGATCCAGGTTTCCTTGATCACAAAATGCTTCTCTTTTGTCTTCAGATTGAATATACTTTGTTTCAGGAGATGAATATCAGGGTGGAAATAAATAGAAACATTTTAGCTCTGTAAACTTTTCTTCCTTTCTTCTGAAGGTAGTGTGTCCTGTAGCACATTTGTTCCTCTAAATGTGTCCTTTGTGAAAACTGTTCATTATCCTAGGTTCACTATCAGTGGCAAAACATAACAGCAGTAATCACTTACAGTAGCACTGTAATTTGTAATTTGTTCCAGGCCTTAAGTCTTATACACTTATTAGCTCCTTTACTCCTTATACTAACTCAATGAAGTAACTACTTTTATAGTTTCTATAAATATTTTTTAAAGATTTTATTTATTTATTTGAGAGAGAGAGAGAGTGAGAGAGCATGAGAGGAGAGATGGTCAGAGGGAGGAGCAGACTCCCCATGGAGTTGGGAGCGGGAGGTGGGACTCGATCCTGGGACTCCCAGATCGTGACCTGAGCTGAAGACAGTTGCTTAACCAACTGAGCCACCCAGGCGCCCTCTATGAAATATTTTTATAGATAACTCGTGTAATCAGGTAGAGTAAGATACAGAGAAGTCAGGGTACTTTAGAAGATCACTTAAATCTAATCCAGTCCAGAAATTACCACCCTGGGTTATGTTGTATCTCTTAAATGACTAAGTACTGAGTGAAATCAGCAAAAAACAGCAGACCATAAAGATTGGGAACCGAGTGGGGGGAAAGAATTTGTTGGCTGAGGCTATTCAGAATGGAATGTGACTTGGAAGAATGCAAACTGGTTAGGACATTATGGTATTTCATATCTGGGATCTTGGTGGTAATAAATGACTAAGGTTATTTAGAAATGCATTTGCCATATAGAGTCGCACAGTCATCTGTTGCCTTTGTTTTCATTCTTCATGATCTAGAAAAAATAACAGTAGTATCATAGCTGAACATACATTCCTAGCTTCCTTTGGACTATAATTTTTATAGACATCTTGAGGATTTTCAAAATGCTCCTAAATATACTTCATTCTCACAGGAACCTTGAAATATACTCCTAGCTTTTCATAACAAAGGCTCGGAGGAAGTCAAGGGAACTGATTAGCAGGGGGTGTGGGGGGGTTATATTGGTTTCCAAGTAGCAAAGCTGGTTGTACCACACTACCCCGTCTAGATATTTAAAGTCCTGAGAATATATGGTGTATTGTAGTTTAAAATTTTGCCTCATAATGTACAGAGGCAATGTCTTTATTCCGTACACGGATAAGGACCTTATAGGTATTGATCTTTGTTCCCAGTCTTTGCCTCTGGGTGGGGGCGGGGGGGGAGACCACCGCTTGAGGGGACTCTAGGCGGGGGCACCGGAAAGGCTGCGCGGGTGGTGGGCTGGGCTGAGCTGGGCTGGGCGTGGACACGCAGACAGCACACTGTCCCCAAGAGGCTTGGTGGGCTGGCGTCAGGGTTCGCAGTGTGGATGAATGGGGCCCTAGGAGGGACTGTGAGGGTGGGGAGGGTGTACAACGGAAGGAATCAATCTTGCGGTTTGGAGTTGGGAACAAACCTCGCCCCCCCACCCGTTTTCCTTCCTTAGTGAGGACGGTTTGGGGGCGGGTGGGGAAAGCGCGTCCTCGAAGCGCTCTCGCGCCCCCATTTCCCTCTCAGCGCGCGCCCTCCATCGCCCCTTCACCACCCGAGAGGCCGGCGATGGCTGCGAGTGGGGACCCGGAGCCGGGAGGGCGGGTCCCGACGCAGGTGTTGGATCCGCTAAGCTCGGCTCGGCGCGCTGGCCCGGCCCCTTGCCCCGCCGGCCACCGCCCCCCCGCCCCCTGCCCTCCGCGCCGCCGCGCCTGGAGGGCGGGGCCGGGGCGCGCGAGGGTCCTCTGCTCGCGGGCGAGCGGCGCGCGGCGCCTCGGTCTGGGGGAGCGCGGGGCGGTCTCCGCTGGCGTCGCGCGCGCTGTGTGTGAGCGGGGTCGCGCGCGCGCGCACTACAGGCGAGTGAGGGAGTGAGGGAGCGAGGGGCGGCCGGGTGTGAGTGTGTGTGAGGGTGGGGGCGAGTGTGTGTGGGAGTGGGGGGTGAGGGAGAGCCACACCGACCGCGAGGCTGTGAGAAAGTGGGCGAGTGTGCGAGGGCGCCCGGCCTGGCTGCGGGAGCCGCGGTGGTGGAGGAGAAAGGAGGCGGCTCCCGGCATCCCGACCCCCTCCCCCCTCCTCTCGTTCTCGGACCTCCAGCCCGCCCGGCAGCCCGCGATTCCGTCGGAAGCCACCGCCCGGCTCCGCTGGCCGAGAGCGAGGGAGGAGCCGCCCGAGCCAGGTGAGCGGTGCGATCGCTTCTCTCCTCCGGTGTAGTGGCGTGAGGCGGAGGCGCGCCCGCCCCCGCCTCCCGCGCCCCTCCCCCCAGTGGGCGACTGCAGTCGGAGGGACTCGACGACGAGCCGGGGCTCGGCCGAGGCGGGGAGCGGGCCCGGGACGCGCCGGGCGCGGGAGATAGTGAAGGCCGGGGGTCGCTCGCAGCAGGAGGCGGGGGGAGCCCGGGCCGGTGGTGGTGCTGGGCGGGGGCTGAGGGGAGCCGTGTGCGTGTGACGGGAGAACTGTTGTTGGAGAGAGGCAGCGGCCTCGGTCGTGAAGTGTGCTTCCTCGCTTGTTGAGGGGGTGTGGTAACCCTGGGAATGCTTGGTGGAGTAAAACACGTTGTGCCAACCTGTCCTCGAGAGTGTGGTAATCTCTCCTGTCGCTGCTTCCATCAGACATTCGTCCTGCACTTGAGCATGGTGGATTCCCTGTTCTTCTCCTGAGGCATCAGATTTTAGAAAGTGTGAGAGTCATTCTTTCTCTTTTGACAGTCCTCTGAATAAGAGTGGGGTGACAAATAATTGGACCTGATTTTTTTTTTCCCTTAAGCATTTGACCATGGTGCAAAGCTTGCCTCCCTAGCCCCTCCCTGTAAAAACCTCGGAATGGTTGGAGATAATAACTTCAGATTTGCCTTACTAATGTATCCTTATCTCTGGTTGCAGATTTGTAATCCCGGTATTTTATCCCAATTGTGGGTATGAATAGAGATGGGGCGTTAATTGTATTCAATGAGTGGGTTATTATGCTAACCGTGTTGAATTTAACTTTGATGTAAATTCTTTCAGCGTGCTGTTATTTTCCCATTAATTACATAAATTGTTCTCACATCTTTGGGGAGTTGGGTTAAATTCGAAATCTGTATGGAAAGTACGTGGGGCAGCCTAATATGGAAAATACTCCTTTTTTGTGGGCGCGATGTTTATTATATTTAACGAAGTTTGTAATTATTAACTGTAACCATTAGAATTTAAATGCTATGTAGATCTCATTTCTTTCACAGCATTGGGTAGTTTAAAAATCTTATTTTTTGTTTCTTAAAAAATTCATTGTCAAAATACTTTAAGATATGCATTTGGAATAAAACACACAAATTCCAGTCATGGAGGTTGAGCATTTATTTTCTAACTTTTAGTGACAGCCTCTAATTTTAAAAATTAACAATCATAAATTTCCTTTCTAATACTTACTGTGTGATATTTGGTTAGTGTGTCAAAGGGGAGAAGGCCTATTTTGTTTAGAGGCCTTCTTTACCTACCTTTAGAGGTAATCTTTTATTACTTTCTATCTTGGTTAGTGCAGTTAATTTCCTTCTTTCCTATAATATATTCAGTTGTCAGTTTGGCAAGATGGCTGTTGATGTTTCTATCTTTCTCTCCTTTTTTTCCTCTCTTGTTTTCTTTTACCCCACTAGGTGCCGGAGCACTATCTGTCAGGGAGGGGGCACTCTATGATTTTGAGAACAGAGTGTCCAGGAGGGGAAAGCAAATCCAGTCACATAGAATCCTCCACTCAGTGAAGATCCTTTCTTTCTATTTCCACCTATGCCCCTGCAGGGGGTAAAGAAGAATTGTATGTATCTAACCTTTAGACTTGGGGCTACCAGCCAAATGCCACTTACCTTAGTTTCTGGTGGATATCTTCATTTTTTTTTTTTTTTTTTCCATTTTCTTAGATTCCATATTGAATACAAAAGAGTCTGAAGGTGAGGGGAGAGTGACAGCAAATTTCCCTTTTTTTCTTTTCCTTCTCATTCGGTCCCCTTTTCCTCTCCAAAGGGAAATTGCTAGAAGTGTTTTATAAATTGTCTACCCCTTCTTAGCCATGTTACGAAGAAACACTAAAGAGAACTTTTTTTTTTTTTTTTTTTTTTTTTTACCTGAGACCAATGAATGCCAACCAAGCTTCAGGCA
This sequence comes from Mustela nigripes, assembly GCF_022355385.1. NCBI lineage: Eukaryota > Metazoa > Chordata > Mammalia > Carnivora > Mustelidae > Mustela > Mustela nigripes. The sequence goes on from NC_081562.1 coordinate 52,397,119, forward strand.
TTAGTGTGTTGGGGTACAGCACAGAACATGGCTTTTTAAAAAACCTCTCCCAATTCTTGCTTTCCTCAGTATGTATCCATCTGGGATTTGCTAATGGAGTAAGTCTCTAGACTGAGTTCTCAACTTCTCCCTTCCCTATGAGCTGAAAGAAGAAGATGAACACTGGAATGGGTTGAGGGGGAGGGGAGAGAACAGAGCCAGTTCCACAGATGGAGAAGTAGCTTTTGTCATCTTCCTCTGGGAAGCAGGCATAGAGTCCTAAACTAAGTGAAAGAGGGTGGGGGAAGAACTTCTGTACCCAGGAACAACATGTGAAGAGTGAGAGAAAACTAAACATAAAGCAAAGGAAGGAGTTTGTTGCTTACTACTGTCAACTGGTCTGGGGGTGTATTTTAGTGATGTGCATTTGTAGAGAGGGTTTATGACAGGTTAGTTTACAAAGAGTATTACAAAGAGCAAGTGGGGTTAAGTCATAAGCTTATGGGAAAAGAGCCTTGGGAAATTATAATCTAATTTTTTAAAAAATTTGGGAGGAGATTGTGATAAGGATATTTAGTTAACTGTACTGTGGGATGTGCAGTTGTTTCGAGAGAGGTTGAATAGGAGAGATTAGGTACAGATGATGAGGAAATTGTCTTTCATTACTCGGGAATTTTCCTGCTTGTCATATTAAGGATAATATTAGTATATTAAATAATATAGTATATTAAATAGTATATTAGTATATTAAATAATAATATACTACATCAAAATACCTGTACATAATGTATTTTAGATTCATGTACCATATGTATCTTTGTACATACTAGGTTTGCAGAAAAGAACAGAGTTTCTGGCTTCATGATAACTCATGCTGTGGTATTTTTTTTTAATGTTTTCTTTTCCAATTTTTTTTTTTTCCTTTCAAAATTGGCTTAGAGATGGGCGCCTGGGTGGCTCAGTGGGTTAAGCCGCTGCCTTCGGCTCAGGTCATGATCTCAGGGTCCTGGGATCGAGTCCCGCATCGGGCTCTCTGCTCAGCAGGGAGTCTGCTTCCCTTCCTCTCTCTCTGCCTGCCTCTCCGTCTACTTGTGATTTCTCTCTGTCAAATAAATAAATAAAATCTTTAAAAAAAAACAAAAAAAAACAAAAAAAAAACAAAATTGGCTTAGAGGACAAAAGCCACAGAGCTAGCCAGCACTACTCCCTTAGAGTCTCGTCTGCATGGAACCCATCTGCTTATATCTTTTTTACTCCTTTTACTAAAATTACAGGTTTTTTTTTTTCCTCCTCTGACTTTAATTGTTAACAAAGCTAATTATTTAAGGATGAATTGTATAATGGCAGTGGAAAGTAGGTTTAGGTTTGCGTTGTTTGTTTTTTATGAGAAACTGAAAAGATAAATTAGGAATTTTTAATTTTTTAAAAAATATTTTATTTATTTATTTGACAGAGATAACAAGTAGGCAGAGAGGCAGGCGGGGGGCGGGGGGGAAGCCCAATGAAGGGCTAGATCCCAGGACCCTGAGATCATGACCTGAGCTGAAGGCAGAGGTTTAACCTACTGAGCCACCCAGGCACCCCATAATTTATGAATTTTTTAAAAAGATTTATTTATTTGTGAGAAAGAAAGGAGGTGAGCAGAGGGAGAGACTCTTTAGGCAGGCTCCCTGCTGAGGGCAGAGCCCAACATGGAGCTTGATCCCAAGGCCCATGAGATCATGACCTGAGCTGAAACCAAGAGTCACCAACTGAGCCATCCAGGCTTCCTGATAAACTGTGAATTTTTGACAGCTGTGTTTAGATCTAATGGGTATATTTACTTGGTATTAAATATTGAAATAGCTTTTTTTGACGGGGGAGGTACTGCCTTACAATTCAATAAACAAACTCCTTTAAAATAATTCCTAACCCCTAAGCCTTAACATTTGTCTGTCATACTTAAGGTTCTGTTACCTGCTGGGGATAATACAGAATAAAACGGAATCTGTCTTCATGGAGCTCACAATGTAATTTCATTGATCCTTGTTCTTTTCATCTGGCAGTCTGTTCTCCCAGCAGTGTTTGGAGGCGTTTACTAGATTCTTGTAAAATGTGTACCAATTTGTCAATTTTTTGTCAATGATTTTTATTACCTTTCTTTCAAAAGTGGCAGTACATCTCCAAGTTGTGAAAAATTCTACAATTGTTGAATCACTGTATTGTACACCTGAAACTAATATAATATTTATGTGAACTAACAGGAATTAAAATAAAACCTTTAAAAAAAAAATTCCAAATCTACCCCTTAATGTTTTTACTCTATTCAGCTCCTTACCACCACCCTCCACTTGTTTTAACCCTTTCTCATACTAGCTCTTGGCTTCATGTTCTTAGGCATATAAAAATATGGTCTCCAAAAATAGAACATGGATTTGCTATATTAGATCACACCAGTTCTTTCTTACTGCTCCACTGTCCCACATTTGGCAGCATTTCAGACTTTGATAGTTTGTCGGAAAACTACATCTTGGAAATTCATGCAGATTTGTCTAAATAGCAGGCTTTAAATATTTCCTGAGTTTATCCCTTTGACATATAGTTAGCCATATCTATAAAGACTTTTTTCAGTTTCACTATATTAATAGTTTCCTGACTCATTTTTTCAGTATATTGTCCAGCAAGAAAATTAGGAAGACCCAACATTTTTAACATGTTAAGCATGATGAGACTTTTTTTTTTTTAAGATTTTGGGGTTTTTAAGTAGTCTCTATTCCCAATTTGGGGCTCTTAATTCACAACCCTGAGATCAGGAGTTGCATGTTCCACTGACTGAGCCAGCCAGGCGCCCCTAAACATGATGGACTCTGAGGGAGCCACACTGTGCACTGCATCTCGGGAAGATTTTGTAGATTTTGTACGATGTTCCAGAGAGAGATAGGTTGATTTAACATTCTTATATTAAGTGAAATCTTGAGAAAAATTTTTTTAAGTTTATTTATTTATTTGACAGACAGATTACAAGTAGGCAGAGAGGCAGGCAGTGGGGGTTGGGGGGAGCAGGCTCCCCACTGAGCAGAGAGCCCAACATGGGGCTGGATCCCAGGACCCTGGGATCATGACCTGAGCTGAAAAGGCAGAGGCTTTAACCCACTGAGCCACCCAGGTGCCTTGAAATCATTAGAAATTTTATTTAAATTCCATTCAGAGAAAGCTTCCCCCCCCCCCCCCCCCCCGAGGACACTTTTTTTAAGGAAGATTTTAAGTAATCTTTACACTCAACGTGGGGCGAGACCCCACAATCCAGAGATGAAGAGAGGCATGCTCCACCAACTGAGCTGGCCAGGTACCCCATGCAGAGGAAACTATTTTAAAAAGTGTAATTAGTTTTGTATATCACAGACTGCTTTGAGAAATTTAGTAATAAAGCTACAGGTAAATTAAGTAAAGGTGACATTTTTCTGAACCCTTAGGTAAATATGTGTAAAAATTTGCATGTTAATTTGCTTATGACATTTTTTTCTTCTCTAGTTTTCTTTTTATTGTGGTTAAATACATAGCACGAAATTTACCATCTTAGTCATGTTTTAAGAACGCACATTAGTGGTATTAACTATATTCACATTCTTGTGCAATTGTCCACCATATTCATTTCTAGAACTCTTCATACAAATAGTCTTGATTCCCCCAACATCCCAGCCCCTGGCAACCATCATTTTACTTTCTGTGAATTTGGCAGTTATATACTAGTGCATAATATCCTCCAGGTTCATCCATGTGTAGCATCCATTGGAATTTAATTCTTTTTTAAGGCATTGTATATATATTCTGTATTACTCATTCATCTTTCGATGAACACTTTGGTTGCTTCCACCTTTTAGTTATTGTAACGCTGTTGTGAACATGTGTGTACAGATACCTCTTTGAAAACTCTGCTTTCATTTCTCTTGGTTATATACCAAAAGTAGAATTACTGGATCATATGGTAGTTATATTTTTAATTTTTTGAGGAACTGCCATACTGTTTTTCATGGCTGTCGTACCATTTTACATTCCGACTGACAGTTTGCAAGGCTTCCAGTTTCTCCACATGCTCCCCAACATTTGTTTCCTGTTTTTGATAGTAGCCATCCAGTGTGTGTGATTTTACTTAACATGGTTTTGATTTGCATTTTCCTAATGATTATTGATGTTGAGCATCTTTTTTGTGGACATTTTAATATCAGGTAGTTTTTAACTCTGTGAGGACTAGGATTATGTCTGTTTCGTTTACCGGAATTTTTTTTTAAAAGACTATTTATTTGACAGACAGAAATCACAAGTAGGCAGAGAGGCAGGCAGAGAGAGAGGAGGAAGCAGGCTCCCTGCTGAGCAGAGAGCCTGATGCAGGGCTTGATCCCAGGACCCTGAGATCATGACCCAAGCTGAAGGCAGAGGCTTTAACCCACTGAGCCACGTAGGCGCCCCTACCAGAATATTTTTAGAGTACATAGTAGTCAATCAAATATTAATTGAATATATTATTTAATCAAATACTTTGTTTATTTAGTACTTAGAGTCTTAGGTGATCTGAGATTACAACTGATTTTTGACCTTGAACAATTTGCTTCTTTGGAGGGAGGGATACTTTTCCAGGGATGTTGTGAAAATAAATGTAAAAGTGAAATGGATCAAATGTAAGATGATCTTGTTAGTGTAACACAATCCCTCTTACAAACAGTACTGCTACATGCTGACATGCAGACTTTGATGTTAAAGGAATAATTTCCTAAAACTTTTGAGCAAGGTATGACAGACAATACTTAAAATAAAAAGTTCTGTGGCCTGTAATAATTCCCAAATATCACTGACATAAGCAAAAGAGGTAGTAGGTAGTCCAAGGTCATGGCACCACACAGCTGTCCGGGGTTCAAGTTCTAATAGGTAGCTGTGCTTTTCCTAGGGTTCACTCCTGTCCATAAGAGTCCAGGTGGTTGTTAGAGCTAATAGTGGGAGAGGAGAGAAAGAAAGGGAGAAAGAGAGAGAGAAAGAGAAAGAAAGAAATAGAAGTTAAGTTTAAGGAATTGGTTAGTATGATTGTGGCAAGTCTGAAATTCATGGGGCAAGCCAGTAGGTTGGAAATTCAGGGAGGGACTTCTGTTATAGTCTTAATGCATAGTTACTTCTTTGTGGAACTTGTTTTTGCTCTTTAGACCTTCATCTGGTTGGATGAGACCCACCTACAACATAGAGGGAATCTTCACTCAGTGTCAACTTATTACAGACTTTAATCATATTTACAAAATATCTTCATAGCAACATATAGACTAGCGCAAACAGTTGGGCATCATTGTCTAGCCACGCTGACACAGTTGAACTAACAAAATGAAAAATCCAGGTGTTGAAGCAGGTATGTGAATAAAAACTTTTTACTTGCTCAGCTGAGGGAATAGTCGGTGGCATTTAGTTAGGAATGTACACTAGGCAGATTGAAATAGGATCTCTCAAATTTAGTTGGAAACTGGTTGGAAAAAGATTTAGTAGGTCAATGATATATTCAAATTTCAATAATAATAGTTGAAACCTGGTGAGGATGACAGTTACAGAGAAAGGAGAGAAGGGTTCAGGAAGGAAGTCCTAGGGATTATGTATAGAAAAAGAACTGTCAGGAGAGAAGGGTCACGTACAAGAAGACTGAAGGAGTGCCTAAACTCAATATATGCAAATTTGTTATTTTTCTCTGGAAGCCTGACATAACTCTTATATTCCCCATCCAAGACAGAAATGAAGTCATCAGAAGCACATCTGTAGTAATTGCCAAATGGAGTAAATTCTTAATTGTACATTAGTATGTATATTTTCCTTATCTAACCTTTTTTTCATTCTCAGTCTTTTGATTCTGAGTTTATATGCTATGTCTTATCTGGAATAAATAATGTTCCTAGGAGTAAGAGGTGCCTCAATAGCTTTATGGTAGATTATAATTGTGCTTTTTTCCTAGCAGAATAAGTACCATTGGGAAGGGGGTCTCATGAGAAAAATGAAAGAAGCACTTTATTTATGATTCCCATTTAATTAGCCCTGCCTAGACTATTGACAGATCACAGAGACTTTTATTTACATGTGTATCCAGAAGTTGCATGGGAGAACTATGTCTAATATAAATGTAAATTTTCTTTGTCACATGTCTCTTTGTTAAAAAAAGAAAAACTGATTTAGCAGTTTATCAGTAGCATTTATTTGGTATCTGATATTTGTGCATTGTTTTCCTTAATATTGTGTGTGTGTGGGAGGAACCATTTTACTTTTACAAGGGACTCTACTGTCTTTTAAAATAGTGAATATAATCTGAGGTTTTTTATTTTTGAGACTCAGGACTATCATTTTATTTGTGTACTTTTGGTTTCCTGGACTGTAGATATACCATTATGCTTTTGACTTCTTAGCAGTTTTTTTTTCTCCTGGATGTTTATTAATGGGATAAACAGAAAAGTAGATATGTTGGAGGAGATGCTGGCCTCCACCTGGCCCGCAGGAAGGTGGCCTCCCAGACCAGGAGGGCCATGGGAGTGGGTTGGAGGGGGGAATACAGAGCCTCTGCCTTTGTGGTTGGAGAGTCTTTACCTCTTGTTTCCTGGCTATTCTTAGATGTGAATCCCAATAGGGCAGCCTGATAAGGATAAGGCCACCCTGGGTACCTTTCCAAATAGGAGTGGACCATTGGTTGGAGGAGAGAGTTGTGCTCTTTATTTCCCTGGCAATAAACTGGTCTTGGAGTTCACTGTAAAATTAAAATGGATAAAAAATTGGGGGTGCAAAAAAAAAATTGGGGATGTGTGGGTGGCTCATTCAGTTAAGCTACTGCCTTCGGCTCAGGTCATGATCCCAGGGTCCTGGGTTCCAGCCCCGCTTTGGGCTCCCTGCTTAGCAGGAAGCCTGCTTCTCCCTCTCCCATTCCCCCTGTTTGTGTTCCTTCTGTTGCTGTTTCTCTCTGTCAAATAAATAAATAAAAATCTTGGAAAAAAAAAAAACCAAAGCCATTTCCTTTAAAAAAAAAAAAATTGGACAGGTATCACTTGAAGATACCAGTACAAATGAAACCGTAAATAATAAGCTGGAGATTGTTAAGCTAACTTGCCTTTTTCAGGCTGGGGACATCATCTCCTTGGTGGACATTGGAATACAGTATGGCATACCTCTGATTGTTCACATGAAAAGTAAGACATAACATAAGAATCTTTTGAAGCTGATAAAGAAAATGTATTCCATATGAAGAAGGCTAATCTCAGTGCAGGGCAAGGTCATGATCCCCAGATGCTGCCGTATTGACGGCCACTAGGTGGATTTGAGGAACTGTAGTCATTGGTATTGATGTTGGACCTCTTCAAGACAGTGTCCATATATTTCATAAAGTCTTCTGCAGAGCATTTCTCCAGTTCCAGATCTGGGGGTGCAGGTATCCCCTATGAAAGCCTTGCAGAGATCAGGCTGCTCCATTGGGAGAAATGAAAGGAGGGGCACCTGGGTGGTTCAGTCAGTCAAACATCTGTGTTTTGCTAAGTTCGTGATTCTTGAGTCCTGGGATTGAGTCCTATATCAGGCTCTCTGCTCAGTGGGGAGTCGTCTTCTCCATCTCCCTCTGCCCCTCCCTGCTGCTCATGCTCTATGCTCTCTCACTTTCTCTAATAAATGTTTTTTTAAAAAATGAAAAGAAATAGGGAGGCTAACCCGAACTTGCAGTTAGTTGATGGTGGCATACCAGTGTGGAAACACCCAAAGATTATGCATGGGTTTAAGAGCTGCAGGATGAAGTCAGACATGATGCTTATGTGCATCATCTGTTGGGAGTTGCTGCACAACGACATGAGATTGCAGCCCAGGAGTGTTTTTTTGTCCAATTATAGAATCAGTGAACATAACATGTTGTGTTAATGTTGTGGCCTGCGCATTTTCCATGAGTTGATATACCAGTATTGGCCAACATTTCTACTTCCCAGTTGCCAGTGGCTTTAATATCCTATCCCGAGTTCTGTTGGGGGCCACAACTGCTTTACTCATTCAATACAGTTTCATGCAGTGAAATTCAGTCATATCAGTGAACAGATGATGTTCAAGACCTAAGTGTCAGGGAAGGCACCAAGATGGCTTTGGAGTATTAAATGTCCTTGACAGGGTGGTCCAAAAACTACTTGGTCTAAATATCTTAAGGTCATTTTATAATGCCTCTCTCAAGGGAAACTGGGGAGGCATTAGGTACTCTGATGCGACTTTTCTTATGTGGAGCTTTTCCTTTGAGACTTTTCAGTGACCACATCTTCAGTTCATATTTAGACTAAGGCTCAAGAGGGCATGTTCTTTTTTTAAGAGGTCATGTTTTTGTCCACAGCTGTGGAACAATAACACAAGGGGTCAGAAGCCTCTAGGCACTAGTCATCCCCTTTGCTGATTTCTTGGGTCTTGGCCTGATGCATTGCCACATTTGAGAGCTCTCCCCTTGCTTTTCCACAGGTACAAGTAAGTCATACTCTTAAGTGTATCTCCCATGTTATTTTATTCCTTCCCTGCTTTCTTGTGATTGATGCCTTGAGACCCTGGGTTATGGGGCAGGTGTGAGTGTGTGTGTTTGGGGTTGGGGCTGTGTGTATGTGTGTGGTGGTGCATCTGGCTCGTGATGTTCTGGTCTTATGGTGTACATCTATGGAACAGGCCCTTCTGACCGAGACCCTGGAGAGTGTGTGAATGGTGCATGAGGAATCACTTTCAGTCGTGGTGCTGGAAGCCATCTGTATGGTCATTCCTTTCTCTAGTTCTTACCCTCATTCTTTTTTCTGTGTTAGGTTTGCCATGTCATCTGGGGTGATACTAGGAATTTTTTTAAAGTAGGCTCTATGCCCCAGTGAGGCTAGAACTCAGGATCCTGATATCAAGAGTTACGTGCTGTACTTCTGAGCCAGCCAGGGGCCTCAGGAATTTTATTTTTGAAAAGTTTTGTTTGTTTGTTTGTTTGAAACCACCTGTTAACATTTGTTAGTAAAACTTGAAACTTTTTGCTTCTTAGGGAAATTTTGAACTGTTGTCTTACTCGTGATACAAGCTTTTGCTCATGATGCAGATTCTGAGAAGCAGCACTCTGTGGAAGAAAGTCCTTTTTTGTATTCTAGTAAACAGTCTGTTGAAAAAAGTTCTATTTAAAGGAAGCATGAAAACCTTGAGTAAGAGTATGCTATCCCCTGATTAAAATAAATTTTAGTGAATGGACCCCAGCATTTAATGTTTTTTTAAGTTGCTTCATTCTTGAACTATTTATTTATTTATTTTTAAGATTTTATTTATTTATTTGACAGAGAGACACAGCGAGAGAGGGAACATAGCAGGGAGAGTGGGAGAAAGAGAACAGGCTTTCTGCAGAGCAGGAAGCCTGACGCAGGGCTGGGTCCCAGGACCCTGGGATCATGACCCCAGCAGAAGGCAGACCCTTAACGACTGAGCCACCCAGGCACCCCTTGAACTATTTATTTTGATTAAAGTTGCTATATAAATGATTTCAGTGTTGATACTTCTCTAGTAACACAAGTGTTACTATCTCATTATTTAAAACATTCCTATAAATATGTTTGTAATAAAATAAATATGACAAAATAAGGGAGGAAAATTGCATAAAAAAACTACAGATATATGAATATATAGAGAGTTAATTGTGTTGGGAAGGATCAGGATATACTGATGATTAGTCTCATCTATTTTATATCAAGGTATTTAATATATAATTAAATATAATAAAGGGAATGACATTGAACATGATGTAGAAAATGGGACTTGTACTAAGTGATCTGCTGTAATTATAAAATGGCAGTGGTAGCTTCCCCAGTGGACGATGGAGAAATGTTGTTTCATGGGAAGTTGTGAGTTTCTATATTTCTAGTGGTATAAAAATTTTTTATTTGAATGAAAGGGAAAAGGCATCATATTACATTATTCATTTTTTATTTGTATAGTTAATATATAATCACAGCATTTATTTGTGTGAAAGCCAAGAATCAGATTTCTTTTTTATCTTACATATAAATATTTTATTTGTAATATAAATAATAAATATAATATAAATAATATAAATTATATTTTATTTTATATATTAATAATATATTATATATAACATATATTTTATACATATTAAATATATGTTATAATATGATATAAATAATAATCAAATAATGTTTTATTATATACAAATATATTTTTTATATTTTATTATATATATATATATATATATATATATATATATATAAATAAAACATTATTTGATTACAATCGCCGAGAGATTACACAAGCAGGGGCAGAGAGAGAGGGAGAAGCAGGGAAGTAGGCTTCCCACTAAGCAGGGAGCCCAATGTAGGACTCCATCCCAGGACCCTGGATTGTGACCTGGGCCGAAGGCAGATGCTTAACCGACTGAGCCACCCAGACACCCCGTTAATAAATAATTTTAAGTAATCTCTATGCCTAATGTGGGGCTCTAACTCAGACCACCAGAATCAAGAGTTGTACACTCTACCAACTGAGCCCAGCAGCCAGGTACCCCAAATAGATTTTTTTTAATATGAGGAAGTGAAACTTATTTTCATATATACAGGGGAGCCCCACAAACATGAAATTCCTTAAGTAAGAATTCTTTATTTACTCTGTGAATTTTGTCTTTCTGTATAGAAAGAATCGGCATTCAGGAGGAAATAATTCAAGAGAAGGAAGACCAAGCAGATCAAGATGTGTAGCTCTGTGGCAGCCAAGTTGTGGTTTTTGACAGATCGTCGAATCAGAGAAGACTATCCCCAAAAAGAGATTTTACGAGCATTAAAGGCCAAATGTTGTGAGGAGGAATTGGACTTTAGGGCTGTGGTGATGGATGAGGTGGTACTGACAATCGAGCAAGGAAACCTGGGTAAGTCTATACTAAGTAGTTTAATGGAATTTTTCCTTAAAATGTTTTGAATCCACATTTTTTAGGAATAGTTTGGAGGAAGGAATTCTTACTAGCCTTATCATTATGAAGTATCATCTAATCTTAAAATCTAGCATTTTTTTTTTTTTAAGAGAGAGAGCACAAGCCTCTTAACCAACTGAGACACCCAATATTATGGCACCCCCAAATCTACTATATGTTATGGAAGAAATGGAAACAGTAGTACTTAATGAACCTCTTGCTTTATTATGTGGGAAATAGTTGTGAGAGAAATTAAAGATGATCTACTAATTTTTTTCCCATTATTGCTGCCTTCTAATTTTTAAAGACCTTGTTTATAAAGTGCTCATACGAGAATTTACCTCATGGTGGTCTTTTTAGTAAATTCATCAAATTCCACATGTGAGGGGTGCCTGGGTGGCTCAGTGGGTTAAAGCCTCTGCCTTCAGCTCAGGTCATCATCCCAGGGTCCTGGGATCAAGCCCCGCATTGGGCTCTCTGTTCAGCAGGAAGCGTGCTTCCTATCTCTCTCTCTCTCTCTCTCTCTCTCTCTCTCTCTGCCTGCTTCTCCGACTACTTCTCTGCCTACTTGTGATCTCTGTCTCTCAAATAAATAAGTAAAATCTTAAAAAAGAAAAAAAATACTGTAAAAAAAATTTCACATGTGATTCTTACTTTCTTTTTTCTTCATAAAATATTTTTTACATATAGTATAAAATACTAATAGAATTTTATTCTTTTTGCTGGTTAGAAATGTCCTAATGATTTGACTCAGTTGGTGAGAAGTCTGGTATTTTCAGTATTTCATGTTTGGTTTTGGGTTATAAGGGGAAGATATCTTAGAAATACAGACATTCTTTAGAACTGACTTAGGAGTCTTTACATCTTTAGAAAGCTAAGACTTTCTTTTTTTAAGATTTTATTTATTTATTTGACAGAGAGATCACAAGTAGGCAGAAAGGCCGGCAGAGAGAGAGGAAGAAGCAGGCTGTCTGCTGAGCAGAGAGCCCAGTGCAGGGCTCGATATCAGGACCCTGAAACCATGACCTGAGCTGAAGGCAGAGGCTTAACCCACTGAGCCATCCAGGCGCCCAAAAATTAAGACTTGTTATAGCTAAGTTGGTCATTTCTGTTAAGGAGCATTATATGGTGGCATATACATGGCATTTTTAATTAACTTTCAGAAAATACTTCATAGTTTACTGATAGTATTAGGGTATAAGACAAACACTTAAAATAGATTCTACATTACTCGCTTTGTGTCTAGAATCATGATGAGACCATGTGTTTTAATTTTCTCATCAGTAAAGTGGAGAGAGATGGTTATTGTAAGAATATTATTCAATATGTAAATCTGCTATGAGGGTAGTTTCATTCACACCTTAGTTAATGGATCTAGAATCTTACATGATAACATGGTACTATGGTTTAAGTAGGTAGAATCTCTTAGCAGTTACTCTTTACTCTGCCCTCTTGACATTTAATTCATTCTCAGTACCTTTCAGCAGTTACTGTTTTGTCAGCTGATCTTTAATATGTAAATTAATTTATATCAAAGACTTAATAGAAAAACAGAATGTTCCCCATTTTAGTATAAATGATCCTCATGCTAATTTAAGATCAAAAGTTATTGTTGCTGTAGAAATAACTTCTTTAGAACTGAACTTTTTCTAGATTATTTCACTTTAGTGTATAAGTAGTTACTACCTTTACAGGAAAGATGCGCAGTATTTTATTTCAGTCAGGCTTTCTTTTTTTAATGTATACACCTAGGTCTAGCACTTAGTTATTCAGATTCTAGAGATCTGGGATAGAGCCTGTTTCTTTCATTCTTTCATAAATATAATGAAAGTATTTATTATGTGCTAGTTAATTGGTATGGTGTGCAAAATGAAACAGGCTAAGATTAACATTAATCAAGTGATCATGCAAATAAGTGTAAAATTGTTATAACTTTGGTAAATTATAAATAGAGTAGAGTGGATTTGCCCCCGTGCCCTGTACTGTACCTATGACAGATACTCCTGATCAAATAAATTAAAATCCTGAATCTAAGGCTCCTGGGTGGCTCAGTTGGTTAAGCATCTGCATCTTAATTTCAGCTCAGGTCATGATCTCAGGTCCTGGGCTCCAGCCTCTTTGGATTCTGTGCCTAATGGGGAGTCTGCTTAAGATTCTCTCCCTCTGCCCCTCCCCCTGTTCATGAACATGTACCTTCTTTCTCTCTCATATAAATACAAATTTTATCTCTAGAATAAAAAAATAAAATTCAAAATCTGTCACATGCTTTTAGAGTTCACAGCTTTTCAACATAAGTGCATGTACAGTTGTTGAGATTGGAGTCAGAAATTTGGATACTGTATTGTGTTAGGAGCCATGCTCTTGAAGTATGTGTGAGAAGAGGCTTAAAGGGCGGTGTGGTACATAGCTCACTAAACACCACTTCCACAGGGTTAGGGTATATGTTTCTGTGTTTTATTTATTTATTTTTTAAAAGACTTTATTTATTCATTTGACAGCACAAGCATGGGGAGCAACAGGCAGAGGGAGAGGTGTTATTATGTTTTAAAGGTTGGAAAACCAAAGGCTGCATAATATGTACTGGCAAGAATATAGAGAAATTGGAGCCCTCCTACATTGCTAAGGGGAATATAAAATAATGTAGGCTCTTTGGGCAAAATTTTGGCAGTTCCTCCAAAGGTTAAACGTAGAATTACCATAGAATCCATCCCACTCCTGCATATATATCTAAGAAGAATGACACATGTTTGGGAGTGATTAAGATGGCTTGGTGTTACTTCTTCTTTAAATGTTTGGTAGAATTCACCAGTGAAAACATTTGGTGCTATGTTTTTCCTTGTTTGGCGATTTTGGATTATTGGTTCAATATGTCTATCCTGATTTTTTAAATTTTTTAGTGATTCAGTCTTACTAGGTTGTATATTGGCAGGAATTTATCCATTTTTTCTTGGTTATCCAATTTGTTGGCATAATTTTTCATAGTTGTTTCTTATAAATCTCATTTATTTTGGTGACGTCCATTGTTAATATCTCCTTTCATTTCTAATTTTTGTTACTAAAGGCCTCTCTTTTTTCTTAGTCTAGCTAAAGGTTTGTCAATTTGTTGGTCTTTCCAAAAGTTAGTGTTGACTTTTTTCTGTTTTTTCTATTTCAGTGATGTGTGTTCTAATCTGTATTTTTCTTTTTCTCTTCATGGTGGGTTTAGTTCTTTTTCTGCTTGTTTATGGTGTAAGGTTAGGTTGTTGGTTGGAGATTTTTCTTAATGTACATTTTTTTTTTAAGATTATTTATTTATTTATTTGACAGAGAGAGAGAGAGAGAAATCACAAGTAGGCAGAAGTAGGTAGAGAGGCAGGCAGAGAGAGAGGGAGAAGCGGGCTCCCTGCTGAGCAGAGAGCCTGATGACAGGCTCGATCCCAGGACCCTGGGATCATTACCTGAGCTGAAGGCAGAGGCTTAACCCACTGAGCTACCCAGGCACCCTAATGTGCATTTTTTTTTTTAATGTACATCTTTATAACAGTACACTTGGCTCTTAACACTGCTTTCACCACATACCATAAGTTTTGGTGTGCTGTGTTTTGCTTTTGTTTTAAGATACTTTCTCATTTCCCTTGTGACTTCTTTTGTCTCATTTGTTTTAAGTGAGTGTTATTTTTAGGGGCTCCTGGGTAGCTTAGTTTGTTAAGTATCCAACTCTTGGTTTCAGCTGAGGTCCTGATCCTTAGGGTTATGAGATCAAGCACTGCATCGGGCTCAGCGCGTGGCATGGAGCCTGCTTAAGATTCTCTTCCTCTCCATTCCCCTCAAAATAATTGTTACTTAATTTCCAGATATTTGTAAATAGTTTCCTTTTGTTAATTCATTTCTAGTTTCATTCCATTGAACTTTAACAAGAAAAGATACTTGGTATTATATCAGTATTCTTAAATTTGTTGAGATTTATTTTGTGGCTTAAGATGTGATGTATCCTGGAGAAAATTCCATTTGCCCTTGAAGAATGAGAATTGTGTTGTTAGGAGTATTTTTTATATGTTAGGTCCATTTGATATGTAATGTTTCTTCCAGTTACTTTGTTTCCTTATTAAATTTTCTGTTTGTTTGCTCGATCCATTATTAAAAGTGTAGAGTATTTGGATTTTTCACTTATTGTTAGTGTCCATTTCTCTCTCTGGTTTCTCACGGTTTGTTTCATACATGGGGGTACTGTATTGGGTGCCTGCATATTTATAATTGTTATAAGTTCCTGGTGAATTGACTCATCATAATAATGATGATTATCTCTTGACAGTTTTTCTCTTATAGCCTATTTTGTCTCATAAGTAGGACCACTTCTCTCTTCTGGTAACCATTAGCATGGAATATCTTTTCTTAGCCTTTCACTTTCAGCCTTTGAGTGTCCTTACATCTCAAGTGAGTCTCTTGTTGATAGCATATATGTGGGCATTGTTTTTTTCTTTTTTAAGATTTTATTTATTTATTTGACAGAGAGGTAGAGAGTACAAATAGGCAGAGAAGCAGGCAGAGGGAGAAGGGAGAGGGAGAAGGAGACTTCCTGACAAGCGGGGAGCTGGATGTGGGACTCAATCCCAGGGTCCACAGGAAGATACTTAACCGATTGAGCCATCCAGGCCCTGCCCAGGCATTGTTTAAGGTCCATTTTGTCCCTCTATCTGTTTTTGTTTTAAAGACAGATGTGGGGAGGGACAGAGGGAGAGACTCTCTAGCTGACTGACTCCTCACTGAGTGTAGAGAGGGACACAGGGCTCCATCTCACAACCTGTGAGACTACAACCTAAGCTGAAACTAAGAGATGAGTGCTTAACTGACTGAGCCACCCAGGCACCTCTCTGATACTTACTTTTAATGTGATTACTGAAAAAGCAAGACATTTTATCATTTTCTGTATGTCTTATACCTATTTTGTCTCTTTTCCTCTCTTGTTACCTTCCTTTGTGTTTTGTTAATTTGTTGTCGTGGCATGCTTTAGTTCCTTATTTATCTGTTATGTATCTTCTGTAGGTGTTTTATTCATCATTATTGTGAAGATTATATAATAAAACATAGTATGGTTTTAATTTTATTTTAGGTGATAAATTTGTTCATATATAAACTCTACCCCTATGAATTTCCCCTAATATTGTGTTAATAATGTCACAAATTATATCTTATATTTTGTATTCATTGACAGTTTTATAGGCATAGTTATTTTGTATGCTTTTAACTTTTTAAATTTTTAAAAATAAGCTCTAGGCCAATATGGGGCTTGAACTCAGGACCCCAAGATCAAGAGTTCCATGCTGTTTCTACTGAGCCAGCCAGGTGACCCTGTATGCTTTTAATTTCAAATGCTATACCAGTAATAACACTGATTTATGCACTACCATTAGAGTATTTTAGGATTCTTTATGTATTTATATATTTACCTTTACCCAAGAGCTCTTTTTTTATACTTTTGTGTTGCCTTCTAGCATTCTTTATTTTTAAAGATTTTTTATTTATTATTATTTTTTTTAAAGATTTTATTTTAGTTTTAAAAATATTTTGTTTATTTATTTGACAGAGAAAGAGAGAGAAACCACAAGCAGGCAGAGCAGCAGACAGGGTCAGGGGGAGTAGGCTCCCTGCTGAGCAGAGAGCCCAATGCAGGGCTCTATCCCAGGACTCTGGGATCATGACCTGAGCCGAAGGCAAAGGCTTAACCCACTGAGCCATCCAGGCGCCTCAAGTTAATTTTTTTTTTAACTTTTATTCTTTTTCATTTCTGTTATTGGACTTTCCATTTCAGTCTGCGATTACTCCTTGGTGTCTTTGTTGGGATTTTTGTTTGTTTTGTTTTGTATTTTGGATCTGTTGATTTTTGCATTTTTTAACCATGGTTTTCTTGATTTCCTTCTCATGTTTTAGTTCTTTTAGTATCTTTGAGACAGTTGTTTTACTTCATTTGAAAGTTATACTTACCTGTTGCTTTGAAACGCTATACTTTCCTGTTTCTTTGTATGCCTTCTTAGTTTTTGTTGAATATTGTACATTTGAATCTAATAATGTAGTAACTCTGGAAATCAGACTCTCCTCCTTTCCCAGGGTTTGTGTTTTTGTTTACTGTTCTTTGTTTTCTTATTGTTATAGATGGTCTGTGTCCTGCAGATTAGCCTGGGCTGTAAATGGAACGTTTTCTCAGGACTAAACCTTTCCTTGTTATGTATGGTCACTTTGTAATTTTTCCCATATATGCAGGGTTTGTTTTTTTTTTTAATATTTTATTTATTTATTTGACAGACAGAGATCACAAGTAGGCAGAGAGAGAGAGGAAGGGAAACAGGCTCCCTGCCCAGCAGAGAGCCCAGTGCAGGGCTGGATCCGAGGACTCTGAGATCATGACCTGAGCCGAAGGCAGAGGCTTTAACCCACTGAGCCACCCAGGGGCCCCTGCAGTTTTTTTAATAATGTCCTAGTCTTTCATGTCTGGCTCCTGAAAGGGGAAAATGACAAGACATAAGGGAGCAGAGAGGTTATTTGAAGAAATAAATCCCCTGGAAGTCATTTTACCTGGAAGGGGAGGGGCTTATAACCATGGGTGGAGATAGTACAACAGTGACAGCTACTGCCCTTTTGGTTTGCAATTCTGTGATCAAAAGTTGTAACCAGTAATCAGAGGAGAGGTCTTCAATATCTGAAGGACAGGGTCCTTTTAGTGAACGCTGGCTTCTGCAAGTTGTCAGTTGCCCCAGGAACAGGTGCATAGTGTGCTTTAGGATTGACTTGGGGACTCTAACACAGTTATATATGACAGATTTTTCAAGTGCAGTAAAAGTCTAGGGGTGGCTGACCAATTCCTGGTGTACCCTACTCCACCCTTCCCAGAATTGTCTCTTATTTTTTTTTTAAAGAATTTATTTGAGAGAACAAAAGAGAGAGCATGTGTGTGCATGAGTTGGTGGGGGGATGACGGGGTGAGAGAGAAGCAGACTCCCTGCTGAGCAGTGAGCCCAATGTAGGGCTCCATGTGGCGCTCAATTTTAGGACCCTTGAATTATGAGGCAAAGAGGCTCTTAAGTCTCTAAGCTACCCAGGCACTACTATGTTGTCATTTTTTATTGCTTCTCTGTCTTTTTCTTTTTTGCTTTGTATTTTATTTTGGGAGTAAATTTCTTTTTATGTATTTATTTATTTATTTTAATTTTATTTATTTGACAGAGATCACAAGTAGGCAGAGAAGCGGGGGGGTGGGTGGGGTGGGTGGGAAGCAGGCTCCCCGCTGAGCAGAGAGCCCTATGTGGGGTTTGATTCCAGAACCCCAAGACCACAACATGAGCCAAAGGCAGAGGCTCAGCCCACTGAGCCACCCAGGTGCCCCTTGGGAGTAAATCTCTTGCTGGATATATATATATTGTGAATCACTCCGTGGCTTGCCTTTTCAGTCTGTTAATGGAATCTTTTGGTGGGTGGAAGTTGTTAATTTTAATTAGGAACAATTGATATTTCTTTTTTTATTTTTAAACATTTTATTTATTTGAGAGAGAGAGAAAAAGCATGAGTGGGGGAGGGGCTGAGAGAGAAGCAGACTCCCTGTGGAGCAGAAAGCCCTGGGACCTGGGATGTGATACAGGATCCTGGGATCATGACCTGAGCTGAAAGCAGATGTTTAACCAGCTGAGCCACCCAGGTGCCCTATATTTTTTTGGTTAATGCTCTTTGTGTCCTGGTTATGAACCCAAGAATTCCTTTGAGACACATACTGAAATATCTACTTGATAAAATATGACAATGTTAAGTGAAATTATGAAGTTGGAGAAAAAGACATACCGTATGGTACCATTTTCTAAAGGAGACCTATATGTAATTATAACCTTTGCTGGGACCCTGTGATTTTATACTTTACCCATGACGACCTTTGTTGTCTTCTTTAGGAAGAGATGGCAACAACTTGATTTATATTCTCCAGAACTCATTTCATACCTGAAATAGTCTGTAATCTCTTTTTCACATGTTGTCTCTGGAAAGATGTTCAGTCTGGAAATTTGAGTCTAGTTTTCTCTCTCTCTCTCTCTTTTTTTTTTTAAGATTTTATTTATTTTTTTGACAGATCACAAGTAGGCAAAGAGAGGGGGGAGGAAGCAGGCTCCCTGCTGAGCAGAGAGCCTCACGTGGGGCTTAATTCCAGGACCCTGAGATCATGACCTGAGCCAAAGGCAGAGGCTTAACCCACTGAGCCACCCAGGTGCCCTAGTTTTTTCTCATTTTAAAAAATGGTTTTGTAAGAAGAAATCCGTTTGCTTTTATATCTATTGCTTTACTTTGGTGTTTGGTTTTAATTTCTAGATTTATAAATTACCTCATTTTAATTAGACATATACTTTGTTGCCACCGCCCATGTTCCACCCACCCCACTCTTGATGTTATAGTGCTGTCATAAAATTGATTTGGTTGTTTGAAGCAGTTACTGCCAGTGACACCTCAGCAGGCCCTAATTTATTGGTCTAATTCCCACTTTTGGGCAGTTTTCCCCCATTGTTGCATTAGTTGACAAACCTATCCCCAAATAACAGTTATTTCATATAATTAAAATATTTTAATTTATTCTGAAGATTTTCCTTAAACATTCCCGGGAAGTTTCCTCTTAGCTGATTGCTAAGGAAAGAGAAAGGAATAGTTTGAGAGTAGTACTATATAAAGCATAGCACTAGGCACATATATCTCATTTTTTCTCTTTTTAAAAATACTAACAGCTTTCTATTTTTATTTATTTATTTATTTTAAAATTATTTTTATTTATTTATTTATTTGACAGACCGAGATCACAAGTAGGCAGAGAGGCAGGCAGAGAGAGGAGGAAGCAGGCTCCCTGCTGAGCAGAGAGCCCGATGGGGGGCTCGATCCCAGGACCCTGGGATCATGACCCGAGCCAAAGGCAGAGGCTTTAACCCACTGAGCCACCCAGGCGCCCCTAGCTTTATATTTTTATTAATTATTAAGTGACATAAACAGTACTGCAATTTAAAGCAAATATCATTGGATAGTTTTACCATCCATAAATCAGTGCTAAATACATACACAGAAATGAATTGTAACAATACTGTTCGCTAAATTATTTTTTGCTTATCAGTGTTGTTAGCTGTGTGCCAAGATAAGTATTGGACATACAGAGTTTAGCAAAATAGCCCTGTATTAACTGCTTCATGCCCTCTTTAAGGTAAGTGGGAGACATGGACATTATAGAAAAGATGAAATAATTATTCACTTAAGTGGTATAAAAGAAAAGTAAAGTGTGATATGGGAATAAAATGTGATCTATGGAATCAGTAATCAGATGGAACCAGGGAATTGACTTTATTTTTAAGATTTTTAAAAAATTTTTAAGTAATCTTTATACCCATATCGGGGCATGAACCCACAACCCTGAGATCAAGAGTGGAATGCTCTACCAACTAAGCCAGGTTTCCCCAATGGAATCTAATTTATTTAAAAATTAGAAAAGGCCTCTCAAGGAAGTGAAACTAAAACGTAAAGATGGGTGTGCCTGGGTGTCTCAGTGGGTTAAGCCTCTGCCTTGGGCTCAGCTCATCATCTCAGGGTCCTGGAATTGAGCCCCGCATCAGACTCCCTGATCCTTGGAGCCTTCTTCTCCCTCTCCCACTCCCCCTGCTTGTGTTTTCTCTCTCCCTGTGTCTCTCTCTGTCATATAAATAAATAAAATCTTAAAAAAAAAAAGTCTTTAAAAATAATAAAACCTGAAAGATGAGTAGGCATTATCCAGAGTTACAGTGAGAGGGAGACTATATGTGTTGGTTTTAGGTAGTTCTGGAAGAGGAATTGCTGTTGTCAGACTGTCCTCCAGAAAGTTTGTATTACTCTGTCCTTTTTCAGTATCCTTTTCATTGTGATTGTTTGCATTTTAATGTTAGACAACAATGGCCCTGGTTGAATCACTTTTCTGCTTAATCTTTTAGGAACTTGGACTGTGATTCCAAACCCAGCTGGACAGTGAGATTTACAGTTGAGTATTTCCTTAAGTCAGAAAATAAGTTGAGTATCAAAGGAAAAACCTTTAATGTCTTCAGTCGTCAGGAAGAAATATCTTTTCTTTTTTGAGCTCAGGTCCTCTACTCCCATTATCAAAATGGTTGGGAGCTTTGATTATGTTTAGTCTCCATGCTCAATTGGTCTGAATGTTTATTAATTCTCCAGTGGATACTTGAATCAAATTTTGTCTTCTCTAACAGCACCAAATGTCCCTATACCAGTCAGAAATCAGAGCAATTGCCTATCCCATATCCCTTTCCAAAGTAGTTCAGGAAAGTGAAGCAGTTGGATTAGTTGTACCTTTAATGCTTTAAACTTTCTGATTTAGGGATCAATTTTCTTAGGCAAATGTCTTTTTTACATATGATATTGAATATTATAGATTAAGGTATGAATAGATAATGTATGTTCATATGAATAAAAGTTACAGTGATAATTTACAGAGAAGAAGTGAGATAAATTAAGAGATGTGATATTCTGGCAAGTAAAAAAGCAGGTTCTTAATTATAGATGCCATGTCAAAATAATTCCCTTGGTTATGATATAGGATGAGATAGTGATGAAGACGTTGAGTATCCCTGGTCAGTGCCCCCAAACTATGTTCATTAAAGATAATCAAAACTGTCTTACCAAATACTATTAAGTTGTATGGACTATATAAAATGTAGATAAAGTTGCTGGTTCAGTTCTTGGCCTGTGGTACATTCTTATTTGTTGGCCTTCAGTATCTATCCCCCCACCCCCACCCTGCTTTTGTAGAAACACCATACGGATTTTCTTTTGAGAAATTCCCTCTTCTATGTTGTACAGTCTTTTTTTTTTTTTTAAGATTTTATTTATTTTACAGAGATCACAAGTAGGCAGAGAGGCACGCAGAGGGAGAGGGGGAAGCAGGCTCCCTGCTGAGCAGAGAGCCCAATGTGGGCTCCATCCCAGGACCCTGAGACCCTGACCTGAGCTGAAGGCAGAGGCTTGACCCACTGAACCACCCATACACCACTATGTTGTACAGTCTTGGTGGGACTGTAAGTCAATGGTGCCTTGCCCCTTGATAGTCAAGCTAGGTAGTAGTTTGGAAGTCTTTGTCCCTCTCCACCCTCCTCCCCTGCCTTTTTTTTTTTTTTAAGATTTTATTTATTTCTCTCAGAGAGAGTACAGATAGTGTTGGGAGGGAGAAATAGGCTCCCCGCTGAGCAAGAAGCTCCATGGGAGACTCCATCCCAGGACCCTGGGATCATGACCTGAGCCAAAGGCAGATGCTTAAAGGACTGAGCCACCCAGATATCCCACCTTGTTTTAAGATTTTTTTTTTAATTTTTTTTAATTTTTTTAATTTTAGAGAAAGAGTGGAGCAATGGGGGAGAGTAAGAGACTCTGAAGCAGACTCTGCAGTGATCTTGGAGCCCCATGTGGGGCTTGATCTCCCAACCCAGAGATCATGACCTCAGCCAAAATAAGAGTTGGGTGCTCAACCTACTGAGCCACCCAGGGACCCTCTTTTCCCTTGGAATTTGAGCAGTTTAACTAAAGGATAGAAGGAGAATGTTTGAAATTTAATAATGTTGGTATGCACCTAGAGATTCTAGGTTCGTTCTTGGTCTTAGATTCCCAGAATGGCCCTTGTCTTTTTTCTGTGCTTGTTCCATCATCATTCTTTTTAATTCTAAACACAATCCTGTGTCCAACTATTAATTGTTTTTTCTTGCTCAACTTAACTAGAGATAATTTATTCCTTACAAATCAGATAACCTTAAACAATGCAGAAATTAATTCCAGAGAATGTACTGCAGATTGTAGACCTTCAGAGAATTGATTACTTGGCATAGATAGGATAGAAATCAAATTAGGATAATTCTGGAATGGTGATCTAATAACCCATGATACACAGTGTTAAAAATGGTGATTAAGTAGTTAACCTTTATTTACTTAGAACCATGGTTGTGTTGGTGTTGCCACAGAAAACATTTTTAAGGAAGTATGAGGAATTTGGGGGCACCTGGGTGGCTCAGTCAGTTAAGTGTCTGCCTTTGGCTCAGGTCATGATCCTAGGATCCTGGGATTAAGCCCTGCATTGGGTTTCTGCTCAGTGCCAAGCCTGCTTCTCCCTCTCCCACTCCTCCTGCTTGTGTTTCCTCTCTTGCTATCTCTCTTTCTCTGTCAAATAAATAAATAAACTAAAAAAAAAAAAAAAGGAATTTGGAAGTGGGAGACTAGAATGGCCTTTTGAAGGAATTGGAGGAACTTAAAGGAATAAATTAGTTCAAATATCTCAATTCTTTTTTTAAGGCAAATAATAAAATTCAGGGGCTTTTTCGTATCTGGGACTATAGGTCTAACTTAACCATTAGAGTATATTCCTGCTGAAAAGAGACTGCCACCTATCATGCTGCTTAGTGAATTAGCACAGCTAGAGTTGGGAATTACGTGACATAAAGAGGTTGTGCTTTAGAACTAGCTAGATTTAATTGTCCTGGCTGATCTAGTTATTAAACCTTTGTCAGTTGGTCAGATTGGTTGTATGGTTTCATTTATTTGCTGGAAAATTAAATCTGTTGGTAGGTTCTCTTTATAATAAGTGGAATAAAAATTTAAAGGCCTACTCTATAATGTTGCACTCAGGATTACTTTAGCTGTATATAAGATTCCCTGGCATGGTATCTCACACGTAGTAAGTATACAGTAAATGATACTGTTATTAATTGGCAACAGGAAAACATGATAATCTTCTGTTTATGCAGAGTACTTTTTAAACATTATTTTTGTATTTATTTTTTAAGTATGCTCTATATCCCTTGTGGGACTTGAATTCACAACCCTCAGATCAAGAATGTACATGTTGTACTGACTGAGCCAGTCAGGTGCCCTGTACACACAGTATTTTCGATACTTGTGAAATTGGATGATCTGATTTTTGATGACTGTTCTGTGATAGGTACCCTAGTGACAAGTCACCGGAGAACTTAGAGTAGTAGTGTTAAACTAAACTAGTAGTTACTAAACTAACTAGTAGTTACTAAACTCAGGTAAAGAATAATAGTCTGAGGTCTTAGAATTCAAATTATAAAATTAAATTTCTTTTACAAACACTCACATAGCAGTATACGAAGCCTGTTACAAATATCAACTCATTTGATCCTGGCCATAATCCCATGAGGTTAGTGGTGTTATTTGTTTCTGTTTTACAAATGAGAAAATGGAATCCTAGATTGGTTAAATGTTTTTTACCCTAGATCATAAAGCTGTAAGTGCTGGAGTCAAGATTTAGAATCAGGCAGTCTGTCTTTTGATCTTGGAATATATTCATATTTCTTCTCTTTTCCCACATATAAAGTGGTATATTATAAATATTCCTTCCTGTTTTTTTCCTCATTTTGGTTCTCTAGGATTTTTTTTTTTTTTAAGATTTTTGTGTATTTATTTGACAGAGAGGGAGAAGAAGCAAGGGGAGCAGCAGACTCTGCTGAGCAGAGAGCCCAGCGTGGAGCTCAATCTCTGGTCCCTGGGATCATGACGTGAGCCATAGGCAGATGATTAACCAATTGAGCCACCTGGGTGCCCCAGGTTCTCTAGAATATGTTATGCAAATAATGCCTGCAAATGATGACAGTTTTCTTCTGCCTGATCTTAAAAGGGAGTACTCTAAGTTTATTCCAGTAAATAAACCTGGCACTTACTATAAAATTTTTTTGGCAAATAACCTTTACCAAGAAAGTTCCCTTTTCTTCCTGGTGACCAAAGAAGTGGTTAAAACTTTTTTTATTTTTTAAATTATTAACGATTTTATTTATTTGAGATAGAGAGATTGTGAACAGGCTAGAGGGGAAGCAGTTTCCCCACTTAGCAGTGAGCTCAGTACTGGGATCATTACTTGAGCCTAAGGTAGGCAGTTAAGTGACTGAGTCATCCAACTGCCTGAAGTGTTTCTCTTTAAACCACATACTCATCAGAACTTGTTAATGGTCAGCTGTCGGTTCTAGCTATTTTAGTGGGTATGAAATAGTGTCTTTGTGGTTTTATATCCCAGCTTACTAATAAGGTCGAATATCTGGGGTGCCTCAGTTGTTAAGTGTCTGTCTTCAGCTCAGGTTATGATCCCAGGGTCCTGGGTTCGAGACCCACATTAGGCTCTCTGCTCAGTGGGAAGCTTGCTTCTCTCCCACTCCCTCTGCTTGTTTTCTTCTCTTGCTGTGTCTCTCTGTCAAATAAATAAATGAAATCTTAAAAAAAAAAAAAGGTTGAATATCTCTCTTTTTTTTTTTTAAGATTTCATTTATTTATTTGAGCAGGGGAAGGAGTGAGCAGAGGGAGAGAGAATCTTAAGGACACTCTGTACTGAGTCTGAGCCAGGTGTAGGGCTCTATCTTATGATCCTGAGATCATGACCTGAGCTGAAACTAAGACAACCTTTAACGGAGTGTGCTACCCAGGCACTCCAAGGTTATCTTCTTATATATTCATTTGGGTATCCTCTGTTGTGGAGTGCTTGTTCAATCTCTTGTCTATTTTGCTGTTGGGTTGGTTGTCTGATTATTTTACTTTTCTAAATGCATCATTTGTAGCTTGCTTTTTACCTTCTTAATGATGTTTTGATAAAAAAAAAGAATTTAATGTATTTTAACTAATCTTGTTTATGGTTGATTCTTTCCATAACCTACATAAAATATTTTTTTCCTGTGTTGAGGTCATGAAGATAACCTCTATGTTAGCTTTTAGACAGTTAACTAAGGGTTTTGTCATTTACATGTAGATTTATAATCCACCTAGAATTGATGTTTGTGTATGGTGATAGGTAATGATAAAGTTTCATTTTCTTTACATTTCAATGTTTGGTTGTCACAGCACTCTGTAGTAAGGGAGACTGACCTTTCCCCCCGCCCCGCTCTCCAGTGTTACTTTATAATAAATCAAGTATCTATACATGGGTGGATTTATTCTGCTCTTTTGCCTAATTTTGATTCTTTTCACCAGCTTTGACAGAGGCTTAATCACGACAGTGTTAAGAATCCAGTAAAGCGAGTCTTCTATTTTTTTCAAGATTATCTAGTTATTCATGTTCTTTTGCATTTTATATATATAAATTTTATTCTTAAGATTTATTTATTTATTTTAGAGAGAGAGAAAGAGAGAGAGGGGATGAGCGGGGGGTGGGGCAAAGGGAGAAAGACTCTCAAGGAGATAACACACTAAATGTAGAACCCAGTGTGGGGCTTGATCTCAGGACTCTGAGATCATGATCTGAGCAGAAACTGGGAGGCGGGCATTTAACCAACTGTACCATCCAGGCACCCCGATTCATAAATTTTATAGTCAGCTTATCAAGTTTCACATAAATTCCATTTGAAATTTTGATTAGTTTTTTATTGAATTTGTAGATCAATTTGGGAAGAAATGACACATTCATACTATTGAACCTTCATTATGCAGATGTTTACATGTGCTCTTGGGTTCATTCTCTCTCGTTCTCTTTAATGTTTCTAATGATATTTTGTAATTTTATTCCCACATGTCTTGCACATCTTTTATTAGATGTAACTTTGTTTCTGTGAATTTGTTGTTATTATAAATGGTAACAATAAAAATTTTTTGTTTCGGGGCACCTGGGTGGCTCAGTGGGTTAAAGCCTCTGCCTTCGGCTCAGGTCATGATCCCAGGGTCCTGGGATCAAGCCCTGCATTGGGTTCTCTGCTCAGCGGGGAGCCTGCTTCTTCCTCTCTCTCTGCCTGCTTCTCTGCCTACTGGTGATCTCCCTCTGTCCAATAAATAAATAAAATCTTAAAAAAAAGTTTTTTTGTTTCTACTTCATTGCTGGTTAAGTTTAATAATATACTGATAGGTAATTCATTTATGTCAGTAATTTATGATTATTTTGAATTACTTGCTTTTAAAATTATATCATTTACAAGTAATAACAGTTTTCTATTTCATTTCCAATCCTTATATCTCACTTTCTTAACAGCATAGAGCAGGACCTTTGGGACATTGTTGGATTAAATAGTTATAGTGAATATCTTAGTCTTACGATCTCAGGGGAAAGCTTTCAACATTAAACCATTAAAAATGTTGTTAGCGGGGCACCTGGGTGGCTCAGTGGGTTAAAGCCTCTGCCTTTGGCTCAGGTCATGATCCCAGGGACCTGGGATTGAGCCCTGCATCGGGCTCTCTGCTCAACAGGGAGCCTGCATCTTCCTCTTTCTGCCTGCCTGTCTGCCTACTTGTGATCTCTGTCTGTCAAATAAATAAATAAAATCTTAAAAAAAAAATGTTGTTGGCTATAGGATTTTTAAGATATCCTTTATCAGATTAAGGAAGTTTTCTGTATGTATGCTAAAAGAATAAAAAAAAAATACTGAATGCTTGTTGAGTTTTATCAATGTCCATACATCTATTAAATGGTTATACATATTTTTATAGTACTGTAAATTATTTGGTTGGTTTTTTTAAGTTAAACCAAACTAAAAATTTTAGAATAAGCCCAACTTCTGTATGATGATGATTATTATTGTGGTGGGTTTAATTTGTTAATAGTTGTTGAAGAATTTTGCATTTATGTTCATAAATGAGATTGCCTTGTAACTTTACTTTTGCGAACTAGTCATTTTCAGTTTCTGCTAAGTTGTGTTTGGCCTCACAAAAAGGGCTGGGGAGTGTTTTTTGTTCCAGAAGACAATATGGTAACACCTTTATTTTTTCCTTAAATGATGGAATTCACTTAAGAAAAAAAAAAAAAAGATTTATTTATTTATTTATTTATTTGACAGACAGAGGTCACAAGTAGGCAGAGAGGCAGGCAAAGACAGAGAGTGAAGCAGGCTCCCTGCTGAGCATAGAGCCCGATGCAGGGCTCCATTCCAGGACCCTGGGATCATGACCTGAGCTGAAGGCAGAGGCTTTAACCCAGTGAGCCACCCAGGTGCCACTGGAATTCATTTTTGAAAGCTTTTGTGTCTAGAGATTTTTTTGGGAAAAGTTTTAGTTAATGGGTAATTTGTTTTAGTGGTTTATTTCTTCTTGCAGTTTAGGTAAATTGTATTTTTTTCTGGAAATTTTTGTACATTTTATCTAAGTTCTCAGATGTGTTATTTATAGAATCATTTCATTATCCTTTTAATGTCTACAGGATATACTGTGAAGCTCCCTTTTCATTCTCAACTTTGTGCCTTTTTTTTTAACTCTATATCAGTCTTACCAGGGATTTAAACAAATGTATTTGTTTTGGGGGGCAAACTTTTCGTTTGGTTGTCTTTTCTAGTGATGTTGGCTTTTCATTCCATTAATTTCTGCTCTTAAATTTTGTTTCCTTGTTCTTTGGGTTTTTTAGATGTTAATGTGATTTGACTTCTCTTTAGTGTATTGAGTTTGCTAGTTTTTCTTTTTAAAATTTTATTTTATTTGTCAGAGAAAGAGTACAAGCAGGGAGAGTGACCGGCAGAGCATAGAGGGAGAAGCAGGCACCCCGCCTCCCCCCTGAGCAGGAAGCCCAAAGTGGAACTGGATTCCAGAACCCTGGGATCATGACCTGAGCCAAAGGCAGACACTAAACTGACCGAGCCACCCAGGTGTCCCAAGTTCCCTAGTTTTTCTAAAGCAGTTTATAGAGACAATTTTGTTTTCTGACAGTATAGCTTCAGGCTCAGACATGGGTTTCAGTCCCTTTTCTCCTTCTTGAAAACTGTGAGATAAGTTCAGATTTCAATAAATAATAATTGACCTTTTCTTATATGCCATATAGTGCTGAGAGACATAGCTGTTAAGAAGATAGTCAAGATTTCTACTCTTATGGAATTTACTTGTTACTTTCTCTAGCTCTGATTTTCCCCGGCTGCAAGAGGGAGTAGTCGATGACAGTGATGATTAAGTTTAGTGCCTGTTATGTGCCGGGTACTTTTTCACTAATGTTAACCATCTTAGTTCTCACAGCAACTCTGTAAAGGAACTATTTTTACTTTTCCCGTTTTACAGATGAGGAACTTGAGACACAGATAAGTAAAGTAACTTTAGCCTGAGGTTGCACAGTGGATAAATGGTGGAACTAGGTTCGAATCAGATGTGGGGTTTTTGTTATAGGCATGCCAGAGAGGACTTGGCAATAGATCTTTCTTTTTTTTGCCTTTGCTATCCCCTCACCATTATTCCTTGCTGGTTTTGGGTCTAAACGAAACATTTGAGAGGAAAAACCCTAATCGCCTACATTCTCTGTAGTTTTCTTTGGAACATTCAGTATTCAGAGAGTTTGATATAGTTCCTTTTTTATTAATTATTCCATAATCTTTCATTTATATTTATTTAAAATTACATAAATAGGGGCGCCTGGGTGGCTCACTGGGTTAAAGCCTCTGCCTTCGGCTCAGGTCATGATCCCAGGATCCTGGGATCAAGCCCCGAATCAGGCTCTCTGCTTAGCAGAGAGTGGCAGCTGTGGAGGTTAAGCTGTGGAGCCTGCCCCCCCGCCCGCCCCGCCGCCGCTGCCTACGTTTCTGCCTACTTGTGATACATGTCAAATAAATAAAATCTTAAAAAAATAAATAAAATTATATAAATATACTTGTATATTTGTATTTATTATAGTTGCTTTCAGAAAGTTTTAAGTTATCATTAGATGTATAAGCTGGTATTGATTGCCAGAAGTTGGTAGAACAGATTGATATATTTGTGTTCAACCCTGAACCACTGTTACAAAGAAGTTTGCCCTTTCTAAAGTGGATGGAAGGGGCTTTGTCTACATCACAAGGAAGCTCTGCTGCCCACACACCCCCCTTTCTTCTATAGCAGTCTATTGCTGGAAGACTACAGTAAATTTTCTTTTCTTTTTTTTTTTAAGATTTTATTTATTTATTTGACAGAGACACAGCGAGAGAAGGAATACAAGCAGGAACAGTGGGAAAGGGAGGAAACCTGATGTGGGACTCGATCCCAGGACCCTGGGACCGTGACCTGAACCGAAGGCAGATGCTTAATGACTGAGCCACCCAGGCGCCCCAAAGTTTTATGGCTTTTACAAGTCATTTACAGTGACTTGAATTATACATTTACTTACCTTCTATATAGCCTTTCTTTACCATTTCAGGAAAGATACTATTTTATGAGGGAACAAAATATATTAATTAGATTAGATATAGTATTTCAACTTTTAATTTTTTTTTAAAGATTTTATTTATTTATTTGACAGAGATCACATGTAGGCAGAGAGGCAGGCAAAAAGAGAGGAAGGCAAGAAGGCTCCCTGCTGAGCAGAAAGCCCAATGCCGGGTTTGATCCCAGGACCCTTGGATCATGACCTGAGCCGAAGGCAGAGGCTTTAACCCACTGAGCCAGTCAGGCACCTCTAATTTTTTTTTTTTTTTAAGATTTTATTTATTTACTTGATAGAGACACAGGAGGAGAGGGAACACAAGCGGGGGAGTGGGAGAGGGGGAAGCAGGCAGGGAGCTGGGAGCAGGGAGCCCAATGTGGGACTTGATCCCAGGACCCTGGGATCATGACGTGAGCTGAAGACAGACACTTAATGACTGAGCCACCCAGGCACCCAGCTTTTAATTTTTAAATCCTATTAGGATAGTAGAGGTAAACTTCATAAAGCTTTCATGCTAAGTTAGCAAAATAGAAGTATATCTTGTTTCTAATAGTGAGTTCTTGTGTGTCAAATATTTTAAAAATCAGTTTGATTGGGACTAGGGACAAAAGGGAACAAAGAAACAAGTTCCCAGGTTTTATTGCTATTAACAGTCACCATTTGTGCTATCCACCTACCCTCCCCAGCAATGTAAACTCGGAATAATTTATAGCCATAACAATTATTAAGCACTTACTATATGCCAATCATTTATTAAGTACTTTACATACATGCATCATTCCCCCCACCCCCCAACTGTTGTCCTCTTTAAAAACTCTCAAGTAGGGCTAGGATTTTATCCCGAGACTCAGATTATATTAAAGTGGGTTTTCAGCAAATGTTTCTGAACAGATGAAAGAAGGACTATATAAATGGAAGAGTCCCTTAAAGCTATTTTGTCTTTTTTGTTTATCAATTTCAGGAAGTATTTCTCCTAAGATAATTATCTTAAAACTATATGTGGAAATGCTGAAGAGAATGTACTCAAACCTGCAGAGTTTGAATGTCCGCATCTATAAAATTTAAGGAGATAAATAATTTTATTTTTTTTAAGAGATGGATTATTTTAGTTAGTACCATCACATTTCTGTTAATTGGTGTCTTAGCTCTTTCTGCCAGTTTTTGGTATAGAGTTGGTTATATTGACCTCAGATTCTTTATTTGTTAAAGATACTTGGAAAAGAAACTACCAGTCACAACCTTCAATAAAGGTGCTTTTATAAAATGGACAGTGATAATTTGATTGCTTGTTTACCTGCTTTTGGTTTCCCTCTTCTTTTCTCTTCTTTAAAACTTTTCTTCATTTTGTTTAAGTCAGAAAAAACCCTACCAAATAGTTCACCCACTTTCTGTCTTTTTTTAAAGATTTCATTTATTTGATACACAGCAAGAGGGAATACAAGCAGGGGGAGTGGGAAAGAGAGAAGCAGGCTTCCTGCTGAGCAAGGTGTTGCTGGGCTGGATTCCAGGACTCTGGATCGGGACCGGAGCCGAAGGCAGACGCTTAACGACTGAGCCACCCAGGTGCCCACTCTCTCTTAAAACACATGACTGTTAGCTGCAGTGCAGCAGTGCTCAGGGATGATGAGGTAGACTATTAACAGTAGTTAATTGTTTCTTTCTCTGCCACTGGTGAGGGATCTGAAAAGGAATTTTCATCATTCCCAAAAGGACTTACCTTTGAGAAAAATAATTTTGTCTCTACCTGAGATTATTAGCTAAGACTGAGAAACAAATTGTAGGGCAAAAGGATTGCTGAGAAGGGTTAAAGAAGGATATTTTGATAGGAAACACAAAATATATCCTGTTAGGAAGCAAGTAAGCAAATAGGAAAGACATCATATATATTCTTTGTCGAATGGATTCTTAGTATTCCAGTTTTTGGTGTTTGATAATTAGTAGCTATTTGAATTCTTACCCAATTTTAATAAAGACTTTCCAGTGTTTTATATAATTCTTCAGAATTATCTGTCCTTTTGTACTATAAATTCCCATTATCCAATTGTGCTCTTTGAAATTTAGGTAATTTTCTTACTTCATTTTGACAGTTTGGAACCTGGTCAGGGAAACAAACCAGTAATTAAAAAAAAAAAATTTAAGAGGACATTTCTCATGTGTTAGATATATGTGAAGACAGATATGCAATTTGTATTTAATGGTAGGCATTAATCCTGTGTGACCAATTGGAAAATGGGTTTTAATGTCTTGAGTATCATAAAATGTTCTTAATTATTATTATTATTATTGTTTTTTGGTGATATGACTCTTTTAAAATGAGGGAAATACCACTTTTTGGTGGTAAATTTTCAGTAGTTTTGTCAGTTAAGTATTGGAACAGTTTCCTGGAGTGTTGACCCAAACAATTATATTTTTTTATGTGAATTTAGCTGGGAGTATGGAGCTCAAACTTGTTAATCTCTTATACTGTAAATGTACTTTTTCTAACTAGAACTCACAGACTGAGAAACATTTCACGTCCTAGATTTGGTTGTGATTACCTTTAGCAAGCTATTCTAGCTATTAGTTACTTTTCCATTCTCACTTCTTCCAAGATGAGCTAATAAGTAATTTTACTGCACTAATAACATTTTGAACATAAATGGCAAGGAAAGTAGGATAGCAGTGGAACAGTAAATGAACTTTCAGTATTGGTGAAAGGATGAAAAACTATTAACAAATAAGAGAGGAAAGCTGTGCAACAAACACTGGAGATTTTTTTTTTTTAATTTGATTTATTTATTGGACAGAGAGATCCATCCATCACAAGTAGGCAGAGAGGCAGGCAGGGAGGGGGAAACAGGCTCCCTGCTGATCAGAGAGCCTGATGTGGGGCTCAATCCCAGGACCTTGAGACCATGACCTGAACCAAAGGCAGAGGTTGAATCCATTGAGCCACCCAGGTACCATGACCCAGGAGATTTTTAAATAGGAATGACCAGTATCAGTTTTCTCTAGATGAATTTGATATGATGTCTTGGTTTTGGCCCCCACTCAACCCCCACCTTGTATTTAAAGTTTATTTTTTTTTTTTTTAAAGATTTTATTTATTTTATTTGACAGGCAGAGATCACAAGAAGGCAGAGAGGTAGAGGCAGGTAGAGAGAGAAGGAAGCAGGCTCCCTGCCGAGCAGAGAGCCCGATGTGGGGCTCAATCCCAGGACCCTGGGATGATGACCCAAGCCAAAGGCAGAGGCTTTAACCCACTGAGCCACCCAGGCGCCCCTGTATTTAAAGTTGTAAGTGAATAGAGAAGTTGAAAGAAAAGAATTACGGGCAGCTATATTCTCGATGCCTAGATGGAGTGTTCAGTAGTAACCTTTTGTTCTTTATGTCTCTTTCTCCTAATATGTATAAATATTATATACATTAAACACAGCTTTTTGAGAGAGTTATTAGCCTTTTACAATAAGTAGCTATTTTCAAGTTCCCCCTAAATGTTTCAGTATCTGTAACTAAAAAAGTAAGGACACTGTCCTGTATACTTTAATACCATTAGCGCACCTTAAGAAATGAGTAACTCTTTAATGGCATCTGATACTTTATTTATTTATTTCATTTAAAAAAAAATATTTTATTTATTTGACAGACAGTGATCACAAGTAGGCAGAGAGGCAGGCAGAGAGAGAGGAGGAAGCAGGCTCCCCACCGAGCAGAGAGCCTGATGCGGGGCTTGATCTCAGGAACCCGGGATCATGACCTGAGCTGAAGGCAGTGGCCCTAACCCACTGAGCCACACAGGCACCCCTGGCATCTGATAATTTAGAGTTGGATATTTATAGCTGAATCTAAATATCTTTCAGTTATTCTTTTTAGATCAGGCTCTGTAAGGGTCTATGCAAAGGTATTTGGATGTAATGTCTTGGTCTTTCTAGAGTTAGAAAGACCAAGAGATGGTTTTTCAATTTTTTTCTTCAGTGACATCAAATTTTTCAAGTGATCGGAACAGTTATCTTTAATGTCTCATACTCTGGGTTTGTCTGATAGTTTCCTTGTGATGTCTGCCTTCTGAAGTTTCCTGTGAATTGGCGTGATTACATACATGTTATGCATTTTGAGCAAAAAATTACTGACAGGGTGATGGTAGGTACTTCATAGTGCATTTAACCAGGAGGCACAAAATGGCTGTTTGTCACTGATAGTGATGCTGAGTTCGGTTCCTGGGTAAGTAATCTGTGTGGTCTATTACAAAAACCTATTTTTACTTTTTGCCTAGCAAATCTCTGATATTTTAGCACTATACAAATATTCATCGATCTTTTCTTAATGCTTTTAACATCTTTGATCTTTGCCTGATTCACTTGCTGCATGAGGGTTTCAATTTTTGTTACTCTATGTTAATGGCATTCATCTCCAAAAAAGAGCTTTTCTTAGTAAACTGTAGTTCCTGCAGAAATGGTGGGATAAATGTAATTTTTCCTTAACTACTTGTTTTTAGAATAAGGAATTATGTAGTAGTCCCTTAAGTGATAGCAAATGAGGCCCTTTTTTTGGTCCTTCTCTATAATTATTATGAATTCATGAACTTTTTTTTTTTTTTTTTTTTAATTTAAAATGTTATCAGCTGGGGTATCTGGGTGGCTCAGTGGGTTAAAGCTTCTGCCTTCGGCTCGGGTCATGATCCGAGGGTCCTGGGATCGAGCTCCACATCGGGCTCTCTGCTCAGCATGGAGCCTGCTTCCTCCTCTCTCTCTGCCTGCATCTCTGCCTACTTATTATCTGTCTGTCAAATAAATAAAATCTTTAAAAAAATGTTATTAGTTAATTGACCTTTTTGATGGTCATATCATCTGAAATTTGGCTAATTTTGAACCCCTCCAAACTGTCACCTGTGTTTTAGGGACACATCTCCCTTAGTCTTTGAGTGCTTCATGATCTCTGACATAAGAGATTGTGTGGGTTTTTAATTGTGCACATACAGTGTTTTCACTTAAAACTTCCAGTTAAAATTCTGACAGTTTTTTTTCTTTTTGAAGATAAAATATTCAGAGCCACAATAAATAAATAAAATTCTTAAAATTCTGTAAGCTCTAAGTATCTCAGAAATCCTTAAGAATCCTCTGGAACATTAGAAGATGGAAAAAAGGGGTGCCTGGGTGGCTCAGTGGGTTAAATAAAGCCTTTGCCTTCGGCTGAGGTCATGGTCCCAGGGTCCTGGGATTGAGCCCCACATTGGGCTCTCTGCTCAGTGGGGAGCCTGCCTTCCCTGCCCCCCGCCTGCCTTTCTGCCTACTTGTGAGCTCTGTCAAATAAATAAATAAAATCTTAAAAAAAAAAAAGAAGAAGAAGATGGAAAAAAAAATATCAGTCAGAAAAGAACCAATTTCTTGTTTCCTGAGGACAAAAACACTAGTGCCCCCCTCCCCACCAAAAAAACTGCTAGTACTTACTCTTATTGGTATAGCCAAATTCTACTCTCAGAAAGGACAGGTTTACATTAGAGCTACATAAGAGATTCTCCACTTAATTTTTAGCAAGGAGATTGTTAATATCCCAAAAGAATCATTCAGCTTGGAAAATAATCAGCCCATAACACCTTTTCACAAAAACAGTAGGCTTTTAATATGTAACAGACTTTGAAAAAAAATTTTTTTTTCATCATAAGTATACTTTTTACTATCACCTTTTTCCCTGTCCCTTACCTGCCCACCCTTCTGGTAACCATCAATTTGTTATCCATAGTTGAGAGTCTCTTTGTCTCTTTTTTTCCTTTGCTCATTTGTTTTGTTTCTTAAAATTCCACATATGAGTGAGATCATATATTTCTTTCTCTGACTGACTCAACTTCATTTAGCATAATACTCTCTGGTTCCATCCATGTCATTGTGAATGGCAAGATTTCATTCTTTTTTATGGCTGAATAATAACTCATTTTATATATATGCCACATCTTCTGTAGCCATTCATCTATCAGTGGACACTGGGGCTGCTTTCATAGTTCAGCTATTGTAAATAGTGCTCCAATAAACAGAGGGGTGCATGTATCCCTTTGAATTACTGTTGTTGAATTTTTTGGTAAATACCCTGTCTATACAATTCTGGATCATAGGGTACTTCCATTTTTACCTTTTGAGGAACCTCCATATTGTTTCCCACAGCAGTTGCACCAATTTGCACTCCCACCAACAGTGCAAGAGTGTTCTTTTTTCTCAAAATCTATGCCAACACTTTTTTCTACTTTTTTTTTTTTTTTTTAAGTAGGCCCCATACCCAGCATAGAGCCCACTGTAGGGCTTGACCTCATGACCCTGAGATCAAGACCTAAGCTGAGATCAGGAGTTGGGTACTTAACTGACTGAGCCACCCTGGTGCCCTTACATAATAAATTTTTTATGTCAAAAATAGAGGAATTTTGCTTTTCTAAGATTCACTTATTATGGGCTGTTAATGCTTGATCATGCACTTAATCTAAAATATAAACTCTGAAATACTTGTACTGAAATGTTCATCCCAGTCCAAAATAAAATTAGATGAACAGTTTCACAAGGTGAGGTTTAAGTTAAGTAAAAAAGGTAATATATTTCTGAGAAAGTGGAGTCAAATTGAGTGGTAGCACATTCATCTGCACTACCTGTTATATAATGAGTGTAGTAGAACTGTGGGGAAAATTCTACACATTTACATGCATGTATGTACTGAATAACAGGGATCTTATATTTCAGTTTTATAAGCTCTACATCAAAGATAATGGTAGCTTTTGCTAATAGTGCCCAAGAGATGAGTAACATTTAAGGCAGAGCTGTGAGAGAAGTTGCTTTGCCTTTTGGGGCTCACATTGATTTGTACCTGCCCTTCTTTCTAGCCTTGGTTCACCTTCCACTTGTCTAAAATAATGAAGTGTTTGTTTCTGATAATAAGAGATGATGAATTTCTGTTCATCAGTAATACCCCATAGTGTAGTATGCAGATCTGCACTTTGGGTAAAGTACTCCCATACTCCCAAGTTTTGGTGGCAACAGATAGGTGGTTTCTATTGGTGGTGTGGACTAAGCGAGGGAGTATCTCCATTGCTTTCTTTAACTTTTATGTGTATTTTGAGAGAGAGAGAATGCACAAGGGAAGGGGAGAGAGTCCTAAGCAAATTTTGTGCTAAGCCTGACTTGGGGCTCGATCTCATGACCCAGAGATCACAACCTGAACTGAAACCAAGTTGACTGCTTAAGCAATTGTGCCAGCCAGGTGCCCTGAATTTACCACATTTCTTAAAAGTGCAGTTTAGGGAAATGCGATGAAAATGTAATGATGGTTGAATTTTTCTTTTGGCAATTCACAATATCTTTTTCTGATCACTCAAACTTCTTAGCATTCAGCCTTCCTATTTCTTCTGTTTTATTTAATGAATTTGATCATTCTCTCCTGATTATACTGACCTTTCTCGTTTTTCACAGTATTACTTAAAAGTAGATTTTCCTAGGGGCACCTGGGTGGCTTAGTGGTGAAGCATCTGCCTTCAGCTCAGGTCGTGATCCCCGGGTCCTTGCTGTGTGGGAATCCTGCTTCTCCCTCTCCCAGTCCAACTGCTTGTGTTCTCTCTGGCTGTCTCTCTCCCTTTCAAATAAAATCTTTTTTTTTTTTTAAGATTTTCCTAGTTTTTTGGCTGATTTTTCCCCCTTAGGTTTTCAGTTCCTTTTCCTGACTTTTATTGAATCTACCAAATCTTGGTCTTAGGTTTCTTCACCCCCCCCCCACCCTTTTCAGCCTATATATCCATTTCTTTAGCTATTATGTTGTGGGCAAATTCCAGTAAACAGACAAATAAGTAACTATGCTCACATGTATACATACTCCACATTACCAATATGAATTATGTACACAAACATATGTATAGTTTTAACACACACTTCTGCCTACAGAATAGTTCTACTTTGATGTCCTCATGTTATCACCAAAATCTTTTATATCTGAATTCAGCATCTTTTGCCCTAAAATGGCTTTTCTTTTTTAAATTTCCCATTCTTCATGTCCTAGTTTAAAAACTTGTAACTCCCAGTCTGATCATTAAGTTTCTTCTGACTTAAAAAAAAATGCTTTTTACATTTGCCTTTTGATGCAAGTCACTGAGAAAACCTAAGAAATGGAGAAGTGCAGGGGTGCCTGGGTGGCTCAGTCAGTTAAGCCTCTCTCTCTCTCTTTTTGTTAAGCCTCTGACTCTTGATTTCTGCTCAGGTTGTGATTTTGGGATCATGACACTCTGTCTCAAATAAATAAAAAACTTTTTTTTTTTTTTTAATGAGAAAGTGTGGGATTGCAGAAAACTGTGGTGCCAATCTCAAGATACTTGTAGCAGTACTATGAACAGTTACAAGAATCCCTGAATACACTGACAAAACCTCACATCTCCTGATGACCACCTACCTATGGTGCAGCTGACCCTGGAGGATAATGACTTCTACTTCTCTTTGACCTTTAAATTTTTGTGTAATTCTCTATTGGTGGTAGATTTTCAGAATTGAACCCTGCTGGTAAGGGAGTGTGGGAAATGCTTCTAGATCCTGCCATATTGAGAAGGATTAAAAGGTAGGATAGGGGCGCCTGGGTGGCTCAGTCATTAAGCATCTGCCTTTGGCTCAGGTCATGAGATCCCAGGGTCCTGGGTTGGAGCCCCAAATCGGGCTCTCTGCTCAGCGGGAAGTCTACTTCTCCCTCTCCCACTCCACCAGCTTGTGTTCCTTCTCTTACTGTGTCTCTGTCTGTTAAATGGGTAAATAGAATTTTTGTAAAAGTGGGGGGGCGGATAGTGTGAAGTATCAGCAGGTAGTATGCAGCGCATACCCTCAGTTCCTTTAGAACAAATATAAATTCTTTAGCTTAGAATTTTGTATCTAGCAATTCCAGATCTGAGTAGTTACCTGAATGAAACTGTCTTGAAGATTTATCTGCATGCCCCGTGTTCAGTGCATTATTATTTATGATAGGTAAAACAGGAATAACCTAAGTGTCCGTTGACAGATGAATGAATAAAGAAAATGTGATATATATGTACATATATTTGAATATTATTCAGCCATTAAAAAGAATGAAATTCTGCCACTTGTGACAATATAGAGAGGACCTTGCAGGTATTATATTAAGAGAAATAAGTCACACAGGGAAAGGCAGATGCTGTACAGTCTTAAATGTGGAATCAAAAAAAAGCTGAACTCATATGTACAGATCATAGATACAGAAAACAGTTTGGTTGTTGTCAGTGGTGGGTAGTGGGATGGGGGAAATGGGAAATGATGATCAAACGGTACAGACTTCCAAGTTATAAGTAAATCTTAGGGATGTAGTGTTCAACTTGGTGACTGTGACTAACGATACAGTAATGTATATTTCTTTTTTAAAGAGAGCATGGGTGGGGAGGTGCAGAAGGGAACGGAGGGGTGCCTGGGTGGCTCAGTGGGTTAAAGCCTCTGCCTTTGGCTCAGGTCATGATCCCAAGGTCCTGGGATCAAGCACATCAGGCTCTCTGCTCAGCATGGAGCCTGCTTCCTCCTCTCTCTTCCTGCGTCTCTGCCTACTTGTGATCTCTGTCTGTCAGATAAATAAATAAAATCTTAAAAAAAAAAAAAAGGAAGGGAAGGGAGAGAGATAGAGAATCTTAAGCCGACTCCACACCCACTGTAGACCCTGACACAGGACTCAGTCTCACAACCCTGGGGTTAAGACCTGAGCTGAAATTAAGAGTTGGTCGCTCAACAGACTAAGTCATGCAGAGACTCCTATATTGTATATTTTAATGTTGCTAAGAGAGTAGATCTGATCACAGAAAATTTGTAATTGTGAGGTGATAGATGCAGTTATCCTTTCCCAATGTATTTCATGTAGTAAATCATTCTTTTGTACACCTAAAACTAATACAGTATTATGTGGCAGTGATACCTTAAAAAAAAACCTTGGGCTTTTCATGTTTGACACCTTAAATGACCAGCCTTATTTTTTACATTCTGTCAGTAAAAATTGTAGTTGTTTGTTGTTTTTTAAAAAGATTTATTTATTTGACAGTCAGAGATCACAAGTAGGCAGAGAAGCAGGCAGAGAGAGGGGGAGAAGCAGGCTTCCTGCCGAGCCCAATGGAGGACTCGATCCCAGGACCTTGAGATCATGACCTGAGCCAAAGACAGGGGCTTTAACCCACTGAGCCACCCAGGTGCTCCTGTAAAAATTGTAGTTGAACCACGTATTTTTTTTTTTTCTTTAAAAGGTTTTATTTATTTATTTGACAGACAGAGATCACAAGCAGGCAGAGAGGCAGGCAGAGAGAGAGGAGGAAGCAGGCTCCCCGCTGAGCAGAGAGCCCGATGCAGGGCTCGATCCCAGAACCCTGAGATCATGACCTGAGCTGAAGGCAGAGGCTTAACCCACTGAGCCACCCAGGCGCCCCGAACCACGTATTTTTCTTACTGATCTTTTACTCTGTGACTTCCAGCTCACGTAATGTGAAGTTTTCTTCCTCTTTTCTTTAAACACACACATACCTAACTCAGGTGTTAATCTACTTTTCTCTCCTATATCAGAACTTCCATTTAAAAGTGTCTCTCCCACTAGAGTGGATTCTTCTAACAATAAGGACCTGCCTTATTTGCCAATCTATTTCTAATCTTTACAAAATAATCTGACACACAGTAATTGCTTAATAGTAAGTGAATGAGTAAGATATTGGTTATATGGTTTATCTCTGAAAGGATAGAATTCCAGTTAATTCACTAAAAAGAGAAGGAAATAAAACTTTAAATGTACTGATAGAGGAAGAGATCTCTGATATAATTTTGAGTGATGAGAGAGAGTAAAATATCTTAAATATTTTTCTATACTTAGCAGTGGGAAAAATATATACCACTGTTAACACTGAGTACCGGGGCACCGGGGTGGCTCAGTGGGTTAAAGCTGCTGCCTTCGGTTCAGGCCATGATCCCAGGACCCCAGGATCCTGGGATCAAGCCTCGCATTGGGCTCTCTGCTCAGCGGGGAGGCTGTTTCCCCCTCTCTGTCTCTGCCAGCCTCTTTGCCTACTTGTGATCTCTGTCTATCAAATAAATAAAATCTTTAAAAAACAAAACAAAACACTGAGTACCTAGGATGTTGATTGGGAGCTAAATACATTATATATTTTTTGTATTTGAATGTTTTAAAACAAGCATACTATTTTTTAATGCAAACAGGTTTTTTTTTTAAGACTTGATAATTTTTTTTTTAAGATTTTATTTTTTTATTTGACAGAGATCACAGGTAGGCAGAGAGGCAGGCAGAGAGAGAGAGAGGAGGAAGCAGGCTCCCTGCGGAGCAGAGAGTCCGATGTGGGGCTTGATTCTAGGAACCCGGGATCATGACCTGAGCCGAAGGCAGAGGGTTTAACCCACTGAGCCACCCAGGCACCACAAGACTTTATAATTTTTAAGTAATCTTATACCCAACTTAGGGCTCAGACTTACAACCTGGAGAACAAGGGTTACATGCAGTCCCAAGGAGACTCCTGGGCTCCCAGGTTTTGGATTTTTTTTTTTTTTTAAAGATTTTATTTATTTATTTGACAGAGAGAGATCACAGTAGGCAGAGAGAGAGAGGGGAGGAAGCAGGCTCCCTGCTGAGCAGAGAGCCCGACACGGGACTCGATCCCAGGACCCTGAGATCATGACCTGAGCCGAAGGCAGCGGCTTAACCCACTGAGCCACCCAGGTGCCCTTGGATTTTTTTTTTTAAAGAATACATTTTAACAGGTGTTGAATAAAATGCAACACCTAGGTATAAATTCATAACAAAAACCATAAAAGAAGGCAACTTCCTTTTTTTGCTTTATCTAAAATGAACACATAAAATTAATAGAGTTAATTTAATGTTAGCATACAGTGTCGTATTAATTTCAGATGTACAGTGTAGTGCTTCAATTCCATACATCGATTTGCCTTTTTTTAATATATTTTCTTAAGATTTTATTTATTTATTTGACAGAGATCACAAGTAGGCAGAGAGGCAGGCAGATGTTGGGCTCTATCCCAGGACCCTGAGATCATGACCCAAGCCAAAGGCAGAGGCTTAACCCACTTAGCCACCCAGGCACCCCCTTTTTAAGTATTTATAAGTAATTTCTAGTCACAGCATTGGGGCTGGAACCTACAACCCTGAGATCGAGGCTGTACCAACTGAGCCAGCCAGGTGTCCCAAGATTTGCTTTTTAAACATTCAAGTGCCAGTTTTCACTACTACTACTACTACTACTACTACTACTACTTCTTCTTCTTCTTCTTCTTCTTCTTCTTCTTCTTCTTCTTCTTCTTCTCCTTCTCCTTCTCCTTCTCCTTCCTTCCTTCTTCTTCTTTCTTCTTCTTCTTCTTTCTTCTTCTTTTCATCATCATCAAGATTTTATTTATTTATTTGACAGGGAGAGATCACAGGTAGGCAGAGAGGCAGGCAGAGGGTGGGGAGAAGCAGGCTCCCCACTGTGCAGGGAGCCCGATATGGCACTTGATCCCAGGATCCTGAGATCATGACCTGAGCTGAAGGCAGAGGCTTAACCTGCTGAGCCACCCAGGCGCCCCCCCAACTTTTTTTTAAAATTCAGCATATATATCTGGACTTTTTTTTTTGTCTCTGAACATAGAGATTATGACGGTCTTTTTAGTTTTATTAAGTAAGCTCTACACTTGATGTGGGGCCTTGAATGCATGATTCTGAGATCAAGAGTCCTAGGCTCTACCACCTGAGCCAGCCAGGTGCCCCATGACTTTTTTTTAAAGGCTTTTTGGGGTTT
Organism: Mustela nigripes; assembly: GCF_022355385.1. Lineage (NCBI taxonomy): Eukaryota > Metazoa > Chordata > Mammalia > Carnivora > Mustelidae > Mustela > Mustela nigripes. Next base: position 52,439,893 of record NC_081562.1, read on the forward strand.
CATTTTATTGACACATACTAATTTAATCACTGCAGGAATTTTTCTCAAGTTTTCTTTTTTCTTGTAAAGAATATAAGGAATAGACGTCTTGTTCCAGTGAAATCTTAACAAAATTGTACTTTTAGTTTTGTGATCCAAACTCTTAAATATTTTGGTATATTCCCTTTTAATAATCTTGGCTTCATTCCTATGTATTTCAGGTCTTCGGATCAATGGAGAACTAATAACTGCCTATCCCCAAGTGGTGGTAGTGAGAGTACCAACCCCTTGGGTGCAAAGTGATAGTGACATAACTGTTTTGCGCCATTTAGAGAAGATGGGATGTCGGTTGATGAACCGACCTCAAGCCATCCTGAACTGTGTTAATAAATTTTGGACTTTTCAAGAGTTGGCTGGCCATGGTGTTCCTCTGCCAGATACTTTCTCTTATGGTAAGTGCACTAATAAGAATTTATAGCCCAAGTTTTACACCACTTATAGTTCCGAAAGCTGTACTAAATTAATAGGGTTATGTGATATAAGGAAATTGTGAACATGAAGGAATTTCTTACAGAAATAGCTTTCAGTCTTAACAAACTGGGCCCAAGAATTATATATTCTGCGTTAAGATTTAATTCAATGATATTGTAGAGTGGATTTAGTAAACTGTTTGTAAAGGGCCAAATAGTAAATATTTTGCACTTTCTGGGCTATAAGTTCTCTCTTGTGGCCCTCAGTAATGCTGTTGTAGTGTGAAAGCTGTGCTCCAATAAAACTTCATTAAAAAAAAAAAGACACTGGACCAAATCTGTCTTAAAGGCCTTAGTTTGCCAATGCCATGGTAAAAGATAATACAATTTGGTGACATCTCTGTTTAATGTCTGATTATATTTTCATGATAATTCTTCAAAAATTGTTTTCTTTTAAAAAAATGACAGTATTCTAGATATACTTGAAAACCAGTGCTCCAAAACTGTCTATGGTAAAGGTAAAGGGTCTTTTTTTTTTTTTTTAAGACCAACATGCTGTGTTTCAGTACTTCTTTTTTTTTTTTTTTTATAAAGATTTTGTTTATTTATTTGACAGAGAGAGACACAGTGAGAGAGGGAACACAAGCAGGGGGAATGGGAGTGGAAGAAGGAGAAGCAGGCTTCCCGCTGAGCAGGGAGCCCGATGCGGGGCTTGATCCCAGGACCCTGGTATCATGATCTGAGCCGAAGGCAGCTGCTTAACAACTGAGCCATCAAGGTGCCCCTTTGGTTCAGTACTCTTATGAAATATGATAAAAATGTCTGAGCAATGCAAGATGGCTATACAAGCTTCCAGTGCTACTCTTTTCATATTTATCTGGTCACATATCAGTAGTAGAGAAGTTACAAGCAGGCACAGGTTACCGGACACTTTTGAGTAGCACTGCCATAAATAATACTATGTTAGTATATTTCCTATCTGTCCATTTCTTTTGTTTGGAAAGGATCAGACTTGCTATAAATTATCACAATTTTCCATAAAGACAATTCTTCAAATAAATGTTCAGTAGTGTTCTTGGAGAGTTAATGAGGCCTCTTTAAAAAAAAAAAAAGATTTATTTATGAGTGAGAGAACACGCACACGCACGCACGTGTGGGGAGGAGCCATTGGAAAGGGATGTGCAAATTCTGCACTGAGTTTGGAGCCCGACACAGGGCTCAGTCTCATGACCCTGAGATTGTGACCTGAGCCAAAATTTAGAGTTAGACATTTAACTGAGTGAGTCACTCAGGGGCCCCAACTTAAATATTTTATAGAAAGGAGCTCCCCAAGTCTGTATGGCATGTGTGGATATAGTTGATGATTTTAGCAATTGCACAAGAAGAGACAATATGAATAGTTTGAGAATTCTGTGAGATGCTTTTGGGATCTAGCTTATATTAGGGGTCTATACTTTGGATTTCAGGAAAGTGGAAAGGAGAAAAGGGTTAAACAAATTAACAAATGTTACTTATACTCTAATGTTGAAGGTTTAAAATTAGGGGACAGAATCATCTTAATGTCTCTAAGCTGCAAATGTATGATATTGCAGTTGATTAATGAACTTTTTCTGGGTTAAATTCTTTTATATCACCATGCTGAGTTTTTATAGCTGTAGTTCATTTTTGCTCTAATCTTGTTACTGTATCATTTGTTTTTAGGCAATAAAAACAGTAAAGGATAAAACTTAACTAATGGGTACTGGGTGGCTCAGTGTAGAAAGAACTCTGATTAATGGAGATAAGAAAAATTAATTTGTAAGTTTCATGAGAGGGAGAGAACACAGGTAGCATCAACCTTGGATAAGTCTTGTAAACAGACTTAGTCTTCTTTTTTTTTTTTTTTTTTTAAAGATTTTATTTATTTATTTGACAGAGAGAAATCACAAGTAGATGGAGAGGCAGGCAGAGAGAGAGAGAGAGAGGGAAGCAGGCTCCCTGCTGAGCAGAGAGCCCGATGCGGGACTCGATCCTAGGACCCTGAGATCATGACCTGAGCTGAAGGCAGTGGCTTAACCCACTGAGCCACCCAGGCGCCCCAGACTTAGTCTTCTGTTTCTTAATCTAAACTGGGCAATGAGTACACTGAAGAAGAACTTGGTGCTTCTGTTATCTTGTGTAGCGGAAGAATAAGGGATAAAAATATAAAATACTGTATAGAATTAGGTAACTGAGTGGAAAGATAATTAATTTTTTAAGTTTGATATTAGAATATTTATAGTTTAAGATAGCTTTCATCTTTTTTTTTTTAAATAAGTGTGTTTTGTTTTTTTTTTTTAAGGATTTTATTTATTTATTTGACAGAGAGATCACAAGTAGGCAGAGAGGGAAGCAGGCTCTCCACTGAGCAGAGAGCCTGACGCAGGGCTCGATCCCAGGACCCTGAGATCATGACCTGAACCGAAGGCAGAGGTTTAACCCACTGAGCCACCCAGGCGCCCCCTTTCATCCATTTTAAAAGGGGTTATTTTAAACTAGTATTTAACTGTTCTTACAGCTTTTTTTTTTCTTTTTTAATACCTATTTATTTATTGATTTGACAGGGAGAGAGAGAGGGATCACAAATAGGCAGAGGCAGGCAGAGAGAGAGGGGGAAGCAGGCTCCCCGCCAAGCAGAGAGCTGGATGCGGGGCTCGATCCCAGGACCCTGAGGTCACAACCCGAGGCAAAGGCAGAGGCTTTAACCCACTGAGCCACCCAGGCACCTTACAGCTTTTTAAAGTAGGCTCCATGATGTGCATGGGGCTTGAATTCAGAACTGTGAGATCATGAGGTCAAGACCTGACCTGAGATCGAGAGTTGGATGTTTAACTGCCTGAGCCACCCAGGCAGTTTTAACTTTTCTTTTTTTAAAAATAAAAATATTTTGTTCATTTATTAGCGTGTGAGAGAGAACGAGAGTGAGTAGTTGGGAGAGGGAGGAGCAGACTCCCAACTGAGCAGGGAGCCTGATGCAGGGCTCAATCCCAGGATCCCAGGATCATGTCCTGAACCGAAGGCAGATGCTCAACTGACTGAGCCACCCAGGTGCCCTAGGCACCTGTCAACTTTTAATAACTTTCTTTAAGAAAAACAAAATTTAGCCATCAGGTTCTTAATCTTCTACCTTCTCTGTGTTGCTTACTTTAGTATAGATAAAACTTATCACAAAACACCTGTGTTACTGTTCTTAATTTCTTTTTTGTTCAAACCAGGCGGTCATGAAAATTTTGCTAAAATGATTGATGAAGCAGAAGTACTGGAGTTTCCAATGGTAGTGAAGAATACACGAGGTCATAGAGGTGTGTATGAATTGTTCCTATGGTACATCATTTTGAAATTATTCTTGAGAATTAATAATGAGGTTGGTTATACAAAATAAAACAAATTTTTCTTAATCTGATCAATGCTATTATTATTTTCTTTGTATTTTCTCATGGTTATTGACTAGACAGTCTTACCAGTTGAAATATATAGCTTTTGAAGGACTTCGGGAGAATAAAAGGAAATTGTTGGTGCATGGTACTTCAGGCTTCTGGAAGTCTGTTTTGGCTAGAAGCGATTTCTATTCATTTAGTGGTTGTCCTGTAGATTTTAAGGTGCATATTTAATTTAGACCAACTTTCAAATTATATCTTTATCTTCCTCTTTAATAATGCAAGGACCTTAGATCACTAATTCCAGTGATCCCTGTCCCAATTTATATAGCTTGAAAACTTAAGTATATAAAGTAAAGCTATGAAGCTACAGAAGAAAGTATATAAAGATATCTTAATGACTTCAAGTAAGGATTTACTTTTTTTTTAAATTTATTTGACAGAGAGAGATCAAGTAAGCAGAGAGGCAGGCAGAGAGAGAGAGAGAGGGAAGCAGGCTCCCCACCGAGCAGAGAGCCCGATGCGGGACTCATTCACAGAGCCCTGAGACAAAGACAGAGAGCACAAGTAGGCAGAGAGAGAGGAGGAAGAAGGCTTCCCGCTGAGCAGAGAACCTGATGTGAGGCTTGATCCCGTGACCCTGAGATCATGACCTGAGCTGAAGGCAGAAGTTTTAACCCACTGAGCCACCCAGGCGCCCCCAGAGTAAGGATTTCTTAAGGCATAAAATTTTCATGAATCCAAGTACTTCATAAAGCTTAATGCCTTGACAGGATGGCAGCCAAGAAGTCTTAGGGCTCCACAGAGAGGCTCCAGTGAACACAGAAGCTGCATGATCTCTTATGAATTAGCCTCAGAAGTCATACAGAAAAGGTTCTGCTGTGTTCCGTTGTTTGAAGCAATCACAGGCCCTCCTTGATTCAAAGGGACAAAGATTCCCCCCTCTTCTTCGTGGGAAGAATGTCAAAGGATTCATACCCTTTTTTTTTTTTTTTAAGGATTTTATTTATTTATTTATTTATTTGATAGAGAGAGAGAGAGAGAGCACACGATCTTAAGCGGGCACTGGGACAGAGGAAGAGAGGGAGCGTAATGCAGGGCTGATCCTAGGATTCTAGCATCATGATCTAGATGATCATGTTGAAGGTAGATACTTAACTGACTTAGCCACACAAGTGCCCCACACCGGTGTTTGAAAAACAGCCACTTGTGGGCACCTGGGTGGCTCAATGGGTTAAGCCTCTGTCTTCGGCTCAGGTCATGATCTCAGGGTCCTGGGATTGAGTCCCTGCTGAGCAGAGAGCCTACTTCTCCTCTCTGCCTCTCTGCCTACTTGTGATCTCTCTCTCTGTCAAATAAATAAATGAAATCTTTAAAAAGAAACAAAAGCCAGCCACTTGCTTTGGCACCAGAATTGACAAATACAGTAATGGAATTGACTAGTGAATTCAGAAATAAAACTAGGTATGTAGTAACATACTGCTATTTTTTTCTATGCAAATGTTATATATATTTATAATAATATATGACTCATTTTTACTCAGAGGGCAATGTTATGCTAATAAATTAGGCTGGCATTATTGGCTGACCTGGAGGAATATAAATGTTAGACCCCTGCTTTATGACATATACCAAAATAAACTCTAGATTACTGTAGGAATTAAGGTAGTGGTAGGAGAGAATTAACTTTATACACATTTTTGCATTGTTTCACTCATTACTATAACTGTTACTTAGGTTAAAAGATAATAGATTCTGAAAGAGCAGGTTGAGACTCAAGAAAATGCAGGTGGTGCACATCAACTGTGAGCAGTTTCACTTACATATATTTTTTATTCTTTTTCAACCACAGGCAAAGCGGTTTTCTTGGCTCGAGATAAGCACCATTTGGCTGATCTAAGCCATCTTATTCGCCATGAAGCTCCATACCTGTTCCAGAAGTATGTTAAGGAGTCTCATGGACGGGATGTGCGTGTCATTGTTGTGGGAGGCCGTGTGGTTGGCACCATGTTACGTTGTTCAACAGATGGAAGGATGCAAAGCAACTGCTCACTAGGTAAAAACAGTACAGGTGTCTTTCTTGTATATATAATACTATAGCTTCTCCAATGAGTATTCATATGTAACTACATGTAACTTAAGGTAAACTTAAGATAAACTTAAGTTTAAAAACATTAACTTTCACTTGTAACTATGATCAGTAGTTATAATATAATTATATTATTATATGAATATAATAAATGTACTTTTGAGTTGTTTTCTAATAATAAAATTGGTTTTCTCTGAAACATAAATTTGCTTTTTACCTATGCTCAATTTGTAACCCAGTTCACACTTGTATGAAATGTCTGACCAGAGTTAAAGATTCCATCTGGTGATAATATTTAATTTGCATGTAATTGTAGTTCACTCAGGCTGGGTCCTAACCTGTTTTACCCATTGGTCAAAAGAAGATTACTGCTTTTGATTTACTTTACTGTGTATTTTCTTGATGTCTTATTGTTAAAGTACCTTAGAACTTAGTCTGGGTGTTTTTCCTGTGTATTTCATTTCCTTAGTCATCTGACTTGGATTGTGACCTTAAATACTATCTGTGTTGTTATTTTCAAATTTATATCTCCACGTTGGGCTTTCTTTCTGAACTCCAAGTACATAAAAATAGCTGCCTGTTCAGTTTTCTACCAGTAGTTGTATAACACAATCCTGTCCAAAAGTGTACTCCCCATATAAACTCCCCCTCACAGTGTATTTCATTCCCAGTTTTCTCCTTATCATTTAACAACAACTCTGTCTCTCCAATTTAGTCCAAAATCCTTAGTCTTCAAGTCTTATACCACAAATCAAAACTGTCAGATTTCAATTTCTTTATTTCTACTCTCAAAGTGTATCCAAATCTGACAATTTCTCATTATTTCTGCCGTTAATATTGTTTTACCATACTTGGATTACTTGTAGTAGCCCCTAATTGGTTGTTTTGCTTCCAACCTTTATTCTCTTACAGTCTAACACCGCAGTAATGTGATAGATCTTTTTAAAATACATCTCAAGCCAGGCTTTGTTTAAAATCCTCCAGTGGTTCCTTGTTTCATTCAAAGTACAGTAGTCTATAGTGGTCTTACAGTAGATTAACAATCCCTGCATGATTTGACCCCTGGTTATTACTGAGATCTACAGCTACAGCAGTAAATCTCAGAAACATAATGTTGAGTCAAGAAATGAAAGTCTTAGAAGAGAATACCTATAGTTTTCCATTTATATAAAATTTAAATATATGTAAAATCAGTCAAAGTTTGCTGGGAATAGAAATTTACATAGTCAGGTGTAAAGAAAAACAATACTGACAAGTGTGAAATTCAGCATAGTGCCATGGAATAGGAGCACAGGGAATTTGAAAGGTAATCGTGATATAAAGCCTCTTTTGTACTCTTGAAAAAATAATTTCTGCCTCCTGGCATTAGTTCTTCATATCCCAGTTTCCGTCCCATCATATTATGCTTATTAGCAGCTACAGAGCTGAATGACATCTTTTCATTTCTGGGACATCTTTACCTTCTTAGTATTCTACCGTGAAATTTAATTAACAATTTTTATCCTTTAAGCAAAGAAATAACAAAGGTAAGTTAATTATATATTAAGTAATACTTTTAAAATTTTGAAGTAACTGAGAATTACAGAAAAGTATGAAGGATAATATAAAGGATTTATTTGTACCCATTAACCAGCTTGCAAAATAAGTTGTTGATTTAGTTCTCTGTTGACTCCCTTTCCTGCTCATTTCTTCCTCTCCCCAAGTTCTGAACTTCCTGTTTCTCTTTCCCTTAAAAGTACTTTCAGTTCTTCTGTTTTCCTAAACAAGATATTATTTCATATGTTATAAAACCTTATATAAATGATTTATAACGATATATATATATATTTCAAAGATGGTATTTATTTATATGATAGAGCATGAAAGGGGAGAAGGCAAAGAGAGAAGCAGACTCCCCGATGAGCACAGAGTCCAATGCGGGAACCTGATCCTGGGACTCTGACCCTGGGACTCCAGAATAATGACTGAGCTGAAGGCAGTTGAACCAACTGAACCACCCAGGCGCCCTCCCCCCTTACCATTATTTTTGAGATTCGTGTATTCAACATTTAGCAGTAGTTGACTGATTTTGCCTGCGGCGTAATTTTACCTTTTAACTGCTTCCAATTTGGACCTTTTATAAACAGTATTGCTATGGAAATTTTTTGTATCTTTAGATATAGGCCCAAGAGTGTTTCTAGGTTAACCCATTCACTCAAAAGTGAGATTTCTGTATCATAGTGAGTTATACAACTTCACCTTTACTAGATATTACCAAATGAGTGTCCAAAGTCATTATATGTTTCTTATAGTGCCACCTTTTTGCCAACTTGGGATATTGATAGACTTTAAACATTTTGTCAGCCTGGTATGATGGTATATTATGTTATTTTAATTTGTACTCCTGACCCTATCCAGCTATCTTTTCTGAATTGCCTGTTGAGGTCTTTTACCTCCTTTATTACTGGAATTTTTTTGTTGTTGTTCTTTTAATAAGACTTGGAAAAGAGTCCTTTATGTACTTCAGATCCTTCATCGTTTACATGAATTGTAAATGCAGTTTTTCATCCCAGCTTATGATATCTCATCTTTTTTATTTCTTCCAAAGATTTTATTTATTTTAGAGAGAAAGGGGAGTCCAGAGAGAGAAACAGATTCCCCACCCAGCAGGGAGCCCAACCATCCTAGGACTCGAGGTCTCGACCTGAGCTGAAAGCAGCTGCTTAATCGATTAGGCCCCCCCTTAGGCACTCCTCATCTTTTTTGGCTTATATATTTTAGTGAACAGAAATTTACAGTTTTCGTATCAAGCATATTCATGGTTTTCTTTACATTATTTTCTATTAAAGAAATTCTTTTTCACCACATGGTTGTAATCTATTCTTATTATAGTTCTCTAAAATTTTTTGAAGTTTAGCTTCCATGTTTATGTTTGTTAAGCAACCAGAAATTGATTTTGTTCAGTGTAAGGTAGAGATTCCCATTTTCTTTTTTCCAAATGAGTAACACCTGGTTTTCCCAACACTATTTATTGAATGGCTTGTTCATTACTGATTTATAATGCCATCTTTCTTCTGTTTCAGGGTCCTGTGGTCTGTTATATACTCTTCATTCCCTGTATGATTAGCAATGTGAATTCCTCTACCATTATGCCTACTATCTGGTAGAGCAAAAGTACCTCTGCCTTATTCTCCAAAATTGAATGCCCTCATTATTCTGTCCTCAGGGAGGCCTTTTTTTTTTTTAAATCCTGATATTTATTTTTCCATCTTTATTGAGATATAATTGACATATAACATTGTATAGTTTGAAATGTACAACATAGTGATTTTATATATGTATGTATTGCAAAATGATTACCACAATAAGATTAGTTAACACATCCATTACTTCATTTATTACTGGTGTGTGTGTGTGTGTGAACTTTAAAAAAAAAAAAACTACTCTCAGGACGTGTGGCTGGCTCATTCGGTTAAGTGTCTGATTCTTGATTTTTGGCTCAGGTCAGTATCTCAGGGTTGTGAGATTAAGCTCCGTGTTGTGGGGCTCTGTGCTTGGCAGGAGGTCTCCCTTCTCTCACTCTCTTTGAAATAAATAAGATAAATCTTTTTAAAAAATCTACTTTTAGCAATTTTCAAATATATAATATAGTATTGTTAACAGTAGCTATCAATTCTATACATTATATCCCCAGAAGTTATTTATTTTATAACTGGAAGCTTGTACCCATTGACCACCTTCACCCATTTCCCCTGCCTTCCCCCTAGCCCCATTCTGGTAACCACCAATCTGTTAGGTGTTTCTGTGAGCTTGTTTGTTTGTTTAATTCCACATATAATCATACAGTATTTGTCTTTCTCTGTTTGACTTTTTCACTTAGTATAATTTATCCATGCTACAAATGGTAGGACTTCTTTTTTTTTTAATGGCTAAAAAAAATATTCTTCTGTGTGTGTGTGTGTGTGTGTGTGTGTGTGTTTGTATCTCATATATTTTTTAAAAGATTTTATTTATTTGACAGAGAGATCACAGGTAGGCAGAGAGGCTGGTAGGGAGAGAAGGGGAAGCAGGTTCCCTGCTGTGCAGAGAGCCTGATGAGGGGCTCTATCCCAGGTTCCTGAGATCATGACCTGAGCTGAAGACAGAGGCTTAACCCACTGAGCCAGCCCGGTGTCCCCATATCTCACATTTTTAAAATATTTATCATTGCAGTGTAGTGGACATACTAGTTTCAGGTGTACAACACAGTGATTTGATAATTCTGTAAATTACTTGGTGTTCACCACAATAAGCATAGTAATCACCATATAACATTATTACACTGTTACTGACTATATTCTTCATCTATACCTTTATCTCCATGACCCGTTTATTCATTTATTTATTTTTTATAAAGATATACACATGTTTGCATGGGAGGGCGGGTGAAGAAGAGGAAGGGAGCAAAGAAGAGATCCTAGGGGCAGGGCTCAATCATGAACCCGAAATCTCCTGAGCTGAAACCAGTTAGGTGCTTAAGGACTGTGCCACCCAGGCGCCACCATGACCTCTTTGTTTTATAATTGGAAGTATGTACCTCTTAATCCCCTTCACCTATATTACCCAGCCCCCACCCTCTCCCCTTTGACAGCAGGTTGTTCAGAGGCCTTTTTTTATATGAATATTCTCTTACATTCAATATTTACAGTAAAAGTATACCTCTCAAGTTCTGGTACTGTAGTAAGTTCTTAATGACTATTAACTTCTTTAGGTATTGCTAGGTATTGTTAGTATTCCCATTTTATTTCAGAGATGAGGAAGGCCCAGAACAGTTAAATAACTTGCTTGAGATAACAGATCTAATAATGGTGCAGCCAGAATGCAAATGTACTATTTGGCTCCAGAGTTGTGCTCTTAACAACTCTTTGAATATGTTGATTTCCAAAATTGAAAAAATTACATGGATTACAGATACCATTTAGATTTCCAAGTAAATGACATGAATTTAGCTTTTTTTTTTAAACTGTTAAGCTGTGTGCCTCTGTACTCTTAATGTTTATTAACTATAATATGATCTCAGTTATGTGAAATTATGTAGACACATCTGATGGATAGTTAACTAAATGTTAGATAATTATGGTTAGTACTGGAAATGAGCTTTCAAGCTGTTTTTGCAAAGACTTTTGGTTTTTTCCATAATGAATAGGTTTTGGTTGACTTTAAAACATTTTAGTTTTATACACAGAAATAATTTATAAAATTATTTAAATATCATCCTTTCATCCTCCCCCCTAATTTTCCTTACCTCTTCTACTCCTTTCACCTACTGTATACATCTGTCCCCTTATTGATTTGCACTTATTTTCAGTTTTTTGCCACTGTGAGCATTTACTTTAAATACATATCTTTGTGAATAATGCTTTTACGTACTGGTACTTTTGTGTTGAGGAGTCTTCAAGATTAGTATTGCTGGATCAAAATATTTTAATTGTTTGAGATGTAGTCAGATTAATTTACCAGAAGGCGAGAAGTGTATTTCTATATCTAACATATTAAAATACCCTTTTTTCTTCTCCCCCTCATAAGAACTCTTACTTTTTTTATCCTAAGTTTTTGCCCATTTAATGAAGTTAAATGCTATCTCACTATTATTTTAATTTTTTTAAGATTTATTTTTTATTTATTTATTTGACAGAGAGACAGAGATCACAAGCAGGCAGAGAGGTGGGCAGAGAAAGGAGGAAGCAGGCTCCCCACTGAGCAGAGAGCAGAGAGCTCGATGTGGGGCTTGATCCCAGGACCCTGAGATCATGACCTGAGCTGAAGGCAGAGGCTTAACCCACCCAGGCATAGGTTAATTTAATTTTATTTCCCTGTTAATGATGGGCATATTTTTCATAGCTTCTTGGTAATTTATATGTACTTCTATATGAATTGCTTTTTATCATATTTGTCATCTCTTTTTGTTTAACATTTCCAGTAACCACTAAATGCCTGCTATAGAGCCCTCCTCCTCTAATCTCAGTTGACCAATCCAAAATGCCACATTTCAGTTTTTAAATTCTCCCCCTTTTGAGAACCACTGCTTGAGTACCTCTAGAACAGTGTTAAGTAATGATTTTAAGTATCTAAGTTTCTGATTTTCATTGAGATTGTTTAATGTTTTGCTATTCAGAATATTTAAGTAGCTTCATTCTCCTGGAGTTTTTAAGTAGGAATGACTGTCTAATTTTATCCTATGCCTTTTGGAATCCTTGTATTGATTAGTGTGCTTTCCACCTTTAATTTCTTGATGTGTAATGGATTATGTTGATAAATTTTAAATTTAAAACAGTTTTTGAACTATTCTTGCATTTCTAGAATAAACCTTTAAATAGGTATTAGCATGTTTTAAAATTGGGATTCCTTTAGTATTTTTTTTTTTTTTAAGATTTATTTGTTTGACAGACAGAAATCACAAGGAAGCAGAGAGTCAGGCAGAGAGAGAGGAGGAAGCAGACTCCCTGCTGAGCAGAGAGCCCGATGCTGGGCTCGATCCCAGGACCCTGGGATCATGACCCAAGCCGAAGGCAGAGGCTTTAACCCACTGAGCCACCCAGGCGCCCCTCCTTTAGTATTTTACGAAAATATTTACATCTGTTTTAATTGAAGATTGGTCTCTAATGTTACTTTTTAAAATGTCTTGATCACTTTTGATATCAAGGTTATATAACATTGGTTTTAATCAGTGTATTGGAATTTTCAGTCTTTTCCTAGGGCATTCTACAGGTAAAGTTGACATCGGATTAAAGGATAGCTAAAGACAACTCCACTTTGAACCCATCAGGTCCTGATTCTTTTTGTAGAAGTAGCTCTTCTATCACCTTTTCTGGTCTCTTCTGTAATAGTGATTGGCCTGTTTAATAAAGTTTGCTTCTTCTTGGATCAGTATTGGTGATTTCTCATTTGCTTAGAAATCAGCCATTTTTTAAGGTTTCAGTCTCAATTTCTTTATGAGATGATTGCTTATGTTTACTTGAATCTCTCTTTTGTCTGCAATTCCGTCTTTGATATCATTCATAATTTTGTCAGAGTAGCATTTGGTTTTTTTTCTCCTTTCTATTTTTTCTATTCTAGTTATTCAATCTTTTATTAAAACTCTCTTTTTAGTTTCTTTTTCTAAGAGTACTTAATTTCTTCTTTCTAATTTCAAAATAAAAATTTTGGTATGAAGTGTTTTTACAGATGGTATTTGTTTTCCTTTAATTTAGGGGATCAGTGTTCCAATTTCTAAGTCCTTAACCTTTTGGTTACTTAAGTCATTAATTTCTAATTTCTAATCTTGCGTTATTGTCAGAGAATGTTGCCTGTAAAAAGTGTTTTATAATGTGTTGGGGCATCTCAGTTCCATCGGCTGAGCATCGGATTCTTGATTATGCTCGGTTCCTTATCTCATGGTTGTGAGATCCCTCGGTTCCTAATGTCAGGGTTGTGAGATCCCTCGCTGAGCTGAGCATGGGGCCTCCACAGGATTCTTTCTCTCCCTTTCCATCTGTCCCAACCCCCCACTCACAAGCTCTCTCTTTCTCTTTAAAAAAAAAAAAAAAAGAGTTAAGGTTTTGTTTGTTTTGGGCAAAAACATGATTGATTGTTGTCAATATTTGATAAAGGAAAAATGGGTATATGGATATATACTGTAAGGCTCTTAAGTGAAGCTTGTTTTTGCCTTTGTTCGTTATCTCTTTCCCCATCCCTTTATTTTCAAAAATTTTTTCATTTTGGTATAGGATATAGATAAACTTTGTCTTTTTTTTTTTTTTTTGAAGATTTTATTTATTTATTTGATAGAGAACAAGTAGAGAGGCAGGCAGTGAGGAAGAAGCAGGCTCCCGACTGAGCAGAGAGCCCGATGCGGGGCTCAGTCCCTGGACCCTGAGACCATGACCTGAGCCGAAGGCAGAGGCTTTAACCCACTGAACCACCCAGGCGCCCTGATAAACTTTGTCTTTTATACTGTGGGAAATTTCAGTTTGTTTTAGTGTAATTGCCAATATAATTCATTTTATTCCTTCAGTTCTATAATTCATTTTATTCCTTCAGTTCTATTAAGTTCTCTGGTTTGTAACCTACCATTAATTCCATTTCCAACTCTGATTCCACCCCAGATTGGTCAATCTGGATGCTCATCCGTGGTTTTACATTCCATTAATGGTTGACTTCTCTTTCCCTATGCTTAAATCAGACACGTATTTCTTCCTGTTATTTGAGAATAGTTTTTCTCTGATACTCTCCGTTTTCTCCTCTCCTCTGTCTTCATAAAAATATAAAGTCTTTAAAATACCTTTGCCTCAATTTGTATTGTTTCAAATAAAATAGGTTTCTGTGAAAGTTTAATGCCATCTTCAGAATAGCATATTGAAAAAGTAGGGCGCCTGGGTGGCTCAGTGGGTTAAAGCCTCTGCCTTCAGCTCAGGTCATGATCTAAGGGTCCTGGAATCGAGGCCCGCATCAGGCTCTCTGCTCAGTGGGGAGCCTGCTTCCTCCTCTATCTCTGCCTGCCTCTCTGCCTACTTGAGATCTCTGTCTGTCAAATAAGTAAATAAATAAAAATCTTTAAAAAAAATTAAAAAAATAATAAAAAGTACTAAATTATTTCTTTGATTGAATTGGACAGGGATTCTCTAATGAAGGAAACTTAGGCTTAGGAAGTCACAGTGGTACAGTAAAATGTCATTTGTTATCACTACTGATTCAAAAGACAATTAACATTACAGGCAAGCTTTAGTTTTACTCCAGAAATTTATCATTTTGGTAACTTACCTTGTTTCTTTTTTGCCAGGTGGTGTGGGGATGATGTGCTCCTTGAGTGAACAGGGGAAGCAGCTAGCTATCCAGGTGTCTAATATCCTGGGGATGGATGTGTGTGGCATTGACCTATTGATGAAAGATGACGGCTCCTTCTGTGTCTGCGAGGCCAATGCAAATGTAGGTTTCATCGCCTTTGATAAGGCTTGTAATCTAGATGTAGCTGGTATCATAGCGGACTATGCCGCCTCCCTCCTGCCCTCTGGCCGGCTCACCCGGCGTATGTCCCTGCTCTCCGTGGTGTCCACGGCCAGTGAGACTAGTGAGCCGGAGCTGGGTCCCCCAGCCAGCACTGCTGTCGACAACATGAGCGCAAGTTCCAGCTCTGTTGACAGCGACCCTGAAAGCACCGAGCGAGAGCTGCTCACCAAGCTCCCAGGGGGCCTGTTCAACATGAACCAGCTGATAGCCAATGAGATCAAACTCCTGGTGGAGTGACTCCACCGGTAAATAATTACCAACAACTCCCTTGTAAAACTCATGTTCTTTTTCTTCTTTTTTCTTTCTTTCTTTCTTTTTTTTTTTTTTAACCAACTTGCAATGCTGTTCATGGAAGGTACTCAGGAAGATGAGAGAAAATTTAGTAGAGTTAGTCAGGAGAGAAGCAAGGGGAGCTAGATTAGACCTCTGCTATTAAGATGTTATTGACTTTCATTTACAGATACCACAGGTAGAATGGCGGAAGAGGTGAGACACAGAGAAGTGTCAGGCTTTTATACTTACCCTTTAAAATTACTCAGTGTGTGTGCTCTCACATGAAGGCCATGAAGAACAGTTTTTTTCACGGCCCCTCGCTTTTGCTTTTGTACAATTGCACAGATTTTGGCATAGCGTAACTTCACATTACGTTGCAAAGGTTTGTAATGAGAGAGGAAAAGATCTACCTAAATTATAGGAATTTTTACAAATCTGAAAGTTCTGCCTCTACCATATTAACTAGCAAGTTTATGTTCATAGTTTATGAAGTCTTGAGGCGCTCTTTTACTGGAATTTTATTATTTCTGTTTTTTGGTTTTCCTTTAATTTGGGTGGGAGGGCAACATTGATATAATCCAATAAAGGTTTCTTAATGACAGAATTGGCATTTTCGTATGATGAAAGGGAAATGAACAGTATTGCAATGTGTGGTACACAAAATGACATTTATTCCAATGTAGATAAAATTACACTAGTTTAAAATATGTGCGTTGACTTGTATTTGTTAGTGTTTTAACCTTTTTTGAAAGATATGCTCTGTTAATGTTGCAATTTTTTTTTAATACATGCTAGTCTAACATTCCCTGATCTATGCCTGCATCTTTAACAATGGCCAAAGTGAAGAAAGTGCTACCTTTTTTGTTAACAAGACACTGACTTGAAACATGTGCATTTAAAGCCTTCCTTTTTTTCTTTTGGTGGTTGGGCATTTAAAGTATAAGGACAAGGAAAAATATTTTTGGGGGGCAGATTAAGGGCCTATAAGTTCTTAAGTATAAAGCTGAAGTGATTTTATAATACCAGCATTATATATTTGCATTTTTCACATTTTAGGAGGGAGTATATATATATATATGTGTGTGTGTGTGTGTGTGTGTGCACGCATGCATGTGTATGTATTTTGCTTTTTGTTTACACCAACCAGTCAAAAAAGGATAGATTCTAGAAAATGGAGCATGATGGGGAAACACAGTTTTTACTTTAAATATCAGATAACTTGTTTTAATAGCTACACTGGGTTAGAGGTACTCACTAAAGACATAAAGAGACTAGATGCTTCTTAGGCCTTTTTATGTATATGTATGTTGTTTGGTTTTTTCTTTGGTTCTAGACTGTTCAGTGTATGATTTCTTTAAGGCTACATGCTTTTCTATGCTTCTGGCTGTGCATTTTCTCCTATTATACATAGGTTTTAGGGTGGGGTGGATTGGACGTTTTTGTTTGGGGACTTATTTTACAGTATTAAGTCTCTTATAGCCCAACTCTGAAGCCTTCAGTACTGTCCACTTTTTATATTCCTTTAATTTCTGAATTTATAAAAGCCCCAAATGGCATATAACACGAGCCTTTAAAACATGGGTAAATCTATTTGAATAATGGGTTTGGAAGCTGTGTTAAGAAATGGAGATGCTCCAGAGCTCAACGTAATTTTTTTTAAACAGCAAGTTCCATCTTACTGCAATCCTCTGAAGCTTTTACCCGAGTCCTTTCTTGCCTCTCCAGTGCTTTTTTCCTTCAGATGGACCTTAAACATAATTTCTCGGACACTACTAGAGAGACTTCGAGGCAATAATAAAGATCAGTATTAACCAGCTCTAACAGAGGTTTGATCATGCTTGTACAGTTTTGCCCCCATTTTAAAAAGGAATGTAATAAAATTTGTTTTTTTTCCATAGAATTAAATAATATTAAAGTTGAGTGAAAGGTTGATTGTTGGCAAATAGAATAGTACCTCTAATCTGTGCAGTGTCTCATTTCACCTCAAAAAGATGATAATAAGATTTTCTAATTTATTTTAATATATTCTAATCGCATATAAAAGAGTTTGACTTGCATAGGGTTATTTTGGGCCTTACGTATGTTTATAAGTACCTCTGACTCATTAACAGAAAGAAATACTTGGTACTTCTTTCACTGAATGACCATAGGAGGATGCATATTTGGGATAGAGAAATAAATGAGGGAGAAAGAAGTGCTTAATTAATTCATTTATATGATCGTGTAGAGAGCATCTGGTTGTCACATAAATTATGATACATTAAATACCTACATATATCACATGTATATAGATTTGCAAATTTAAAAACATTAATAGAACACCCTCTCTACTTGATAAAAAGTTCAGGGGTTTGTGTTGGGTGGGATAAGGTATCAGGAAAAATGTAGATAGCCTTTAAAACTATTTTACCACACTAACCATATACGATTATCAGATTATTTCACCTTTAGTTTTATTCACTACTGATCAATGTTTTGTGCATTCACACTATATTAAAACATAGCTTTACCAACCTATTTCTGGATTTGTACACACACGTTAGAATAAAGACGTTAGGAATGATCATCTTAGAGTTTAAAAACGTGAATATCTTCTTGAACTCCCTCAAATTAAGGTAAAGAATATGAACAAATCATTCTGGAAGAACCCAGATGAAACACCTCAGATATTTAAGTGAAAGTTAAATATATTTTCATATTGTTTAATAATTTGTATAATCTTCATTGCTATTATGAGAGGTAAAAATGTATTTATCAATTATGTGTAATTCTTATGCCCAAATCTGAATTATTGTGAAATTGTGTATTGTTAAAATTGTAATTCTTAATTGTATTTTAAAAGTAATTCTGATACTGTTTTTATGTTACCTATGATGAAAACTGGACTACATACACGCGCGCACACACAGACATGCACACATACACGCACGACCTATTCACTTAAGATTTTTAATAGTTTTTTTCTTTTTTTGGTGCCTAATAATTGATTGGTCATTTCTGCTGGCTTTTGCTCCACTGAACTTTGAAATCTTTGTGTATATGCTATCAATAAGAAAATATGCTGGAACGTTAGAAAAAAATCACCAAGAGACTTGTTTTCATCAAGCACTTTATCAGACTTTTAAGAAGGTATCGAAGGCATTGAAAGAATTGACTTTTCAAAATCATCTCTTCTTTTTCTCAAGAAGAAAACAGTGGAAAAACAAATTCTCTTCATTCAGTGAATCCCCAGTTTGGGGTCTGGGGAGCGTAGAGACATTGTGAAATCAAATCTTGTGTTACATTTTTCTCCTGGCTCACTCTTTTTGAGAAGGTTTATGGGCTATATGGCTGGTGAGACACGATCCCCTCCTAAGAAAATGTAGGTGCTCAGACAGGTAACCTCTGCTGCTACTGTTTTTATTTGTTTGTTTGTTTGTTTAATTTCTTTTAAAATTTGTTTTGTTGTACTAGGATATTTTTAAATGTAATATATTGCAGGATTTATAACCAGGTTCACTGCTTTCTTTCTTTCTTTCTTTCTTTTTTTTTTTTTCTCTTTAAAAAAAAAAAAAACACCAAAGTTTCATTTAAGATACATTTAGGCGCCTTTGAAGCTTGGATTTTGGAATGTTTCAGTAGTGGCCAGAAATCTGCTGTTGGAATCTTCTAGTCTTCCAGGTTTAATTTGAAATGTTTTTAGTTTTGTTTTGGATTTTTGTGTGGTATTTTATTTCCTTTATATCAGTGCCCTTTTGCCATGCTGTTTTGGGGTGGCTGCCTAACTCTAGTGAAAATTCTTTCTATATTAACGGAAATTTGGTGTTTTAAATTCCTTAATGTTTTGCATTTTTTAAAATTGTTTTTAAAGAAATATTCTAACTGCTTGCACTGTTACTGTTCTTTGCCAGCCTTTTCAGGAGCCAAAAAAACAAAAACAAACAAACAAAAAAATACCCAGAGAAAAAACTTTCCTTCTTCCCCCTTCCTGATGATGAGTGAGAAGTATTGAGAACTTTCGGGGTCAGTGCCCTTCTAAACTCCCCTTCCCCCAATAATGCAGCTGTATAATGAATGGTAAATGCAGCGGTTTGGATTCAGGCACAGCCCCAGCCTGCTTGCAGGTAATTTGATTCTCCTTTCTTTCCATCGCAAGGCTAACTTTACTTTCTTTTTAAAGTTTTTTCTTTCTTTATGTACTTTAAAAGGCAACCATGGATTTGTAAAAACTCTCGTATAGAAAATAATGCCTAAGTATATCTAACAAATAATTTGATTAAGGAAGAACTTTTGGGGGTAAAGTTTGAATTGGTTGGGATGAACTCAGGACTTTGGGGATTTACTTTAGCCATTTAGATAACTCCATTCCTTGCTTATATGTCTATAATTATTTCAGAGTGTGACTTTTGGCTTTGTTTTTGTTTTGGGTTTGTTTGTTTCTTCCATTGTGCTACTCTGGCTTAAGCTTTTTCAGGGGTTGGTGTTCGGAATACACAGTGAGCTCACAGTATAAAGACATCAATTAGGAGTTGACAGGTATGGAAAACTAGAGTTTTGAAAAGGTAAAATTAGGCTCTAGGTTATATATATGGTAAAAACTCACCATAGTGTTGAGTTGATCTTAGTGCTTCTCTTTCTGTGACATCATTATGAAAGTGAAAAGGAATGATGAGACAAAGATAATAGAAAGCATTTCAGTTATTTTAGGAACAGTGTGATCTCAGGAACTAATCATTTTAGTATTTCTAAGATAATTCTTCTAACAAAGAGGTAGATATGAACAGTTTCAGGTTATCATAGTGGTTCAAATTTTTTAAATTACAGGTTCAAACAGATTGGAGGGCATTTCTGAAGCACAAATCATTAAGTGCATTAACCAAGGCTATAAAATATAAAACAAAGTTAGTGGCAGGAATAGCAATACAACTTGTCCATTTTAATATAGCCTTTCTGTTACTTAATGTAGTATACCTTTCTCTGTCTACACCAGTCCCTTACCCTTTCCTCTTTTCTCCTCCTGTGTTAACCAAAGTTTTAGTTCTAATATGAGTTGTTGCTGTTGGGAAGATAATCTTTTTTTTTTTTTTTCTTTCCTGTTAGGTAGAACTTTAGTGACAGTGATCAGGACCTTTTCAGGATAGACTTCTGCACAATTTTATTCTGTGACTTTAGATATCCTATCTGAAGAGGTTTTAAGTTCACTAGTTAGCTAATAGGATATCATGGCTTGTTATGCATTTTACAGCTGAAGGCATAAAATGAATCATTAACCTGTTTTGTGCTTCAATTCACTCATATAAGATAGGGCCATCTCTCCCCTAAATATCCTAAGACAAAAATATGTATGTGTTGAAGTAAAATTTACTAACAGAGGAATCCCAACTGCCTCCTGAAGGAATTTGTGATATATACTAAAAAGGGCTTGTACCAGAGAACCTTGTTCTCTTACTAAGAATGGCAAGCATTAGAATGTGTGGACTATGTGATTGTGTGGGACTTGGAGAATTTCACAGTCTCCATTCAGCTTCCCCATGAAAGTCACGGACTTGTTAAGAACGGTCTTGCTTTCAGATTTCATCATATTCAAACTTATTAGCTGGGCCTTATATAGTGTATATACCTGGCTGCTACTGTGGGGTTTGGGAACATGAGGGGTGGGGTGAATTGTTGTTGTTTTAGGTTTCAGTCAGACAGACATCACTGTGCCCCAGTTCCCAGAAGCACAGCAGGCCTCTAGGAGCATCCGTGGGAACGGCGCAGTCCTGACATCACCAACTCTCCTGCTCAGGCTCATCCCATATACAGAGGTCAAAGGGTGGGGTTTGAGATCGGGGGAAGGAATGAGAAAGTAGAAACAATGTAACTGCAATGCCACTGTTGACTAGCCTTTGGTGCTTATGTCAGTGTTTGTTTTATTTCTTATGTTGGCAGAACTATTTTGGGGTAAAGGTAGTAGGGGGGGGTGGAACAAAAACAAGCCATTATTATTATTCATTAGTGGATACTGTTCTTTAATAGCTAATAAAGAATAACCTTGAAACCTAAACCTTCAGTGACAAAGGGAATGGGAATAGAAATTAATCTCAGGACTTTAACAAACAGAAAACATTTTATGTTGTGTTAGTTTCCAGTTCTACAATTGCTATTACATTTGTCCCTCTGTCTCCCTTTTTCACCCTGATTTTTTTTGTGTATATATATATAGTTTGAGGAAATGTGCATTTGTGATCAGTCCTTTTAAAAGGACTCAGTGACTTAATCTTGCAAAAGATATACCCAGTGTTTATATGGGCATACAAATGCTACCCTATTTTAAATATAGGTGGCGTATGTGTTCGTGTTTTAATGTATTCAGAGCCATTGAGCAATAAGCAGTCCAGAACATTGAAAACTCATGCAGGTAAAGCACCTAATGCCTTTAGTTTCTAGAATTACTATTAAAAATTCCTTTATTGCTGCATCTTCCACAATTCTTTAATAGTCTCTGAACTTAAAATTTACAGGAGTTGTGGACTCTCTCATTAAAATTTTAAGTTGCTCACTTATACATAAGATTGTAGGGATAGGTGAAAAAGGAAAGTATAACAAAATAAATGGTTCCTTGAGATGGCAACTGCTGAGTATCTACATCTTTCCTCTTAAAAAATTCCCAGCTTAGCATGAATATTGATCATACATTGTTTAATTTTTTGTGATTGGGATTTTTGTTGTTTTGACTTGGGTGGGGAGATCTTGGGGAATCAGTGAGGAAGCTCATACACATGTGAAAATATGAAATGTTAAAGGAATTTTTCCATTTATTCTGAATAGTAAGCAAGAACTTTTTCTATATACCCTTCTGCTGCAGCAGAGAGATAAACTGGTAGGTGGCAGCAGAAGAAGGAATTCTTCAGATTGACGGCTACTGAAAGAATCTACATAGAAGAGATAGAGCATAACATACCAAGTAAAGGAAAGGGGGCAAAAAATGGAAACAGGACTAAAATGTTTGGATTTTGACTCTAAATGGTAAGTTATTTTCTACTAAGAATGTGTTAATCAGTCTACTGGTATATAAGGCATTGTGGTATGAAATCATAAATGGCTTTATAGGTCCTTACCTTAGGATGAATTTGGCCTAACGAAGGTACTATCATTTTTTTTATTTTGGGGGGGAGAAAAAACAAAACAAAAAACTAGCAGTATGTAAAATTAGGGACCTTTCCCCAGTATATTGATATATATGAACGTTTCCAGCTTTATTGAGGTATAATTGACAAGTGTGAGATATATAAAGTATACAACATAATGATTTGATAGATGTATACATTGTAAGAGTATCCCCCCCCAATCAAGTTATTCTTTCACATCTAACATGTGAATCTCAATGATGGCAAAAATTATGCCTCTCACAGTAAGTCAGGTTTTTAAAAATCTGCCAGATAAATGACATATATATTGTTTAACCATTTTGTAGAAAATAAACTGTCTCCTTTTTATTAGCAACACTGGGGAGATAGCAACAAAAGTAGGTAATTTGGAAAACTTATGGGGTGAAAATAATTTTTTCTTTAACTAGTTGTCTTATCTATCTAGTCCCATTTCCTTGTCATTGTGTCTGCTTATCCGTTCTACTCTGTTCACCTTTCTTCATTGCTTTTCTGTCTCTGTGCTTACTTTCTTCCATTTTCTTTTTTTCTTGTTTAAGATTTTATTGATTTATTTGACAGATCACAAGTAGGCAGAGAGGCAGGCAGAGAGAATGGGGGAAGCAGGCTCCCCACTGAGCAGAGAGCCCGATGTAGGGCTTGAGCCCAGAACCCTGGGATCATGACCTGAGCCTAAAACAGAGGCTTAACCCACTGAGCCACCCAGGCGCCCCTCTCTTGCATTTTCTTGATTTGTGTTTTTTCTTCCCTATCTGTGTATTCTTCCTCCTCTTGGTCGCCCTGTATGCTTCTTTCATTCATTTCCTCAAGTTAACTTCCCCAGTGTTGACATTTTTCATCTCTGCCTCACTTTTTTTTCTGTATGTGTGTGTCCTCCCCTTCTCATTTGCGTTCTCTGTGTTTATATCTTTCAGGGTAAATAGCTTTATTTTTCTTTGCATCAACAACTACCTTAAGACACTTTAATCAGAGTATCCACATTGTAATTACCTATTTTAGAATTTGGAGAGGCTACATAGAAGAAATGGGGATTTTTTTTTTTTTTTGAAGATTTTATTTATTTATTTAACAGACAAAGATTACAAGTAGGCAGAGAGGCAGGCAGAAAGAGAGGAGGAAGCAGGCTCCCTGCTGAGCAGAGAGCCCAGTGCGGGGCTCCATCCCAGGACCCTGGAATCATGACCTGAGCCGAAGGCAGAGGCTTTAACCCACTGAGCCACCCAGGTGCCCTGAAATGGGGATTTTTAAAGTCCCTGGAAAGATTAAATTTCAGAATTGAAATTTATAGTAAGATGCAGATCCATTTACTCATTCAGCCGCGAGTTTATTTTAACTATAGTATCTATTGTTGCTGGAAACAAGCTGTTCTAAGATCAATTGGACAGAAAGAAAAGTCCTGTGGTTCTTAATTTCATCTAGACTTAAGTTCAGATTGATTCTGATTTTTTTCAAGTTTCTAATGAAATCAGGAAAGCAGTTACTAATTTATAGATGTTTACTAGAGAATAAATCTTTTTAGTGAGATATAATCGACATATAAGTTTTAGATGTACAACACAATGATTTAATATTTATATACATTGGGACATGGTCACCATAGTAAGTCTAGGTAACATGCATCACTATATGTAATTACAGAATTCTTTTTTTCTTGTGATGAGGACTTTAAAAATCTACTCTCAGCAACTTTGAAATATGCAGTATGGCATTATGACTTAGGTATTTTATCACTGGAGAGAAAATAAACGTTTAGTCGTTCAGATAAAAGTAATTGAAACAATAAGTCTTTTTTTCTAGGATATACATGTAAACATTTAGAAGTGTTAATTAGCCTCATTAAAGTAGTACATAAATAATTGTTTTCAAGTTTTATAGATGGTAAAAACAGGGTATCCAGAAGAGAAATTATTATTTAAAGAAAAGGAGTCCTGTTTCCTGTTAACATATGTAATAACAGATTGAACTACCGCATACAAGTGCCTGTGATTGAGTTTAGAGGTTTGTTTTGTTTTGTTTTGTTTTTTAAAGATTTTATTTATTTATTTGACAGGCAGAGATTACAAGTAGGCTGAGAGGCAGGCAGAGAGAAAGGAGGAAGCAGGCTCCCTGCTGAGCAGAGAGCACGATGCGGGGCTCGATCCCAGGACCCTGGGATCATGACCTGAGCTGAAGGCAGAGGCTTTAACCCACTGAGCCACCCAGGCGCCCCGAAGTTTAGAGTTTTTAAGCTGGAAAGCTTAGAGGCTATATATTACAATCTTGAATATGCTGGTAAGGAAACTAAGGTTCACAGAAGTTAGTAACTTTCCCAAGGTTATAGAACCACAACAAGGGCCCAAGTCTCCTACCTGCTAATAAAGTGCTCATTGCATTATATATCATGCATTTTTCTAAATCTGTTGTAGTATCTGAAGAAATGAAATGCTCTGTGATGAGAGCTGTGATATACCAATAAAAAGTTACCACTGTTTGTGCTTGTGGTTATCTCCTATGGTGGGGAATCTGTTCAAATAAAGGTTATTAAGGCAAGCTATGGGTGACCATTTTAGGTGGCTTATATGTAAAATTAATGAGCATATCATTTGTAAGGTTTGGTAATGAAAAGGTATCCCTTGTTAAGGTAAGACACAAAGAACCTTCAGGTTCTTTGCAGTTTCAGGTTAAGGAGAAGAGGAATGGATTCCTTAGATCACTATACCATGGATGAATAGTAACATGAAGCTAGAATAACTGATACCATTGTCTAAATATGTAGTATTCTTTCCTTTAAAAAAAAAAAAAGGTATAAAAGGAACTTATCTTCTATTAAGAAATACTTATGGAACACAAAACTATACACCCTAAGTTAATACGGTTGGAATTTCTAAATCTTTTTGGACAGTTTTCTTTCTATTACAAATTTTCATATATAGTTCATATAGAGATGTCAGTGCTTTAGAATTGAAAGAAGATGACCAGCTTGAATTTTAATCTGAAACAAAATTTAATTGTTTATTGTATAACTTACTGAAAATGTAAAGTAGGGAGGCCTAACTGGCTCAGTCCATAGAGCATGTGAATCTTGATGTCAGAGTTGTGAGTTCAAGCTGCACATTGGGCATGGAGCCTACTTAAAATTAAAAAAAAAAAAATTACCTAGGGTAATAGGGTAAGAGCATAACATTTAAATTTCATTTTATTTGTTGAGGTTTTCTACTATAATTTTGTGTTTTATTTTGTGTGAAGTTTTGCAAGAATTATTTTTGCCTCAAGGTTTTCCTCTTGGTACAGTTTTTCTGACTAAAATCACAGTTGTCTATATTAATAGGATTGTTAAGGGATAATATTGCTAATACATCTTTATATGTCAGAAAAACAGACCATGCCTTAGTATACTTAGTATATCTTTTTCAGATGAGATCACAAAGGCAAATGTGGTAATCACACACACACAAAAAAAAACAGTTGTAAATTTTTTTGGTAGTCTAGACAGTTTGTAATATTTTATTGTCACATTAGTTAATTTTCAGTTTTTATTTCTTTTTTCTCATCTTAATTATAAAGACTGTTTAAATCTGATTTAAGTGAGCTGTATGTGTTTTTCCCCTCTAGGTTCTTTTGAAGTAACCAGTGATCCTTTTTGCTTATTACTTCATTCACAGAATGGACGAAGATAGATTTGACTGTATGTTTTTTGAAATGGAGTATAGAAATACCCAGAACAAGGAAGCAGTAGCACTAACCTGTTTGATCGATGTGTTCTCTAAAATAAAAACATCAGAACTGGGAATGAAATAGTATGGAGTGTGATTTGTTCTTTTGGCAGTTATTCCTGCCCACTCCATCTTCTATGAATTCACTTCAGTCCATATGGCTAGACTTGAAGTCTAGCTCCACATGTGTCATTCTCTTTATCCTTTTGTTTTATTTACTTTGCAAACTCCTTTGGTTCTTGACATACTGATTTTTCTGTGATATATTTGGAAATGATTACTTTCTCCTTTTAGTACATAGGCACTAAAATATGTATCATTTTACATGTAAATATGTGCTACATGGATTTACTCCTACCTCTTTCCATTCCCACTTTATATGTCCATGCCAAACAATTGTTTCTGTGTTTTTTTTAATTTCTGAAGAAGTGCAACTTTTTTCTTTTTCACTCTGACAGCTCCCTGACATACACTCATCACAGTATCACTCACTATGTTTTAATCTTCTTTAACTAGAGTCTTTAGAAGATCTGATAACATATGTGTGTATACAGAGGCAGCCCTAATACTTAAGACAAAAAATACTGATATTCTTTGTAGTCAGATATTGATACAAATTCTAATTCCATTATTTACTGGTTACATGGACTTTGGACAAATCACCCTCTTCAAGCTGTAAGGGAGTATTTGTAAAATTGGAATAATTGTACCCACTTTACTAGATTAAAGTATAAGTATAGCTTTGCTATAATACATGTATAGTGCTTAGCACATAGTTGAATAATAAATACTGATCTTTAATTCTGTAAATTTTGGTTATTGATATCTTATTCAAGAGCTGCTGAATCTTTTCATCTCAGAATTAAAGTCCATAAGATTTTCTTTCTTGATTACTCCTTGGTTTTCCTATGTAAGCTCCTTTCATAAGATTTTGTGGTTGGAACACTGTGTGTATGCATGTATGTGTGTGTACACATTTGTGGCATTTCTCCTAGACTGATTATTCCTTATCTCTACACTTCATTGACTGACTAAGGAATTTTATATAAGAAAACTTTTATTTCATATCGTCTCCAGTTATTCCCTGCCAGCTCATAACAATAACTTTTTCTTAATCAGGAGAATTAAACAAGTGAGGAATACGCATACCACGCACCATAAGGAGTAATTTTAGGATAGTCTGACTTGTTTCCCTAAAAATGATTTAATGTGACTTACCAAAGTTGTACCAAATCAAATGGTGGAGAAGCCATAATAAAGGGCAAAAAATGGTAAAAGAAGGGTTAGAATCATACATAGGATTAGGTCTTATACATTTGCTTAGAGGTGTAACAAAATTGGCAAAGAGTGGAATAAGAAAATTACAGGGACACCTGTATGACTTGGTTGGGCAGCCAACTCTTAATTTTTGGCTCAGGTTGTGCTCTCAGGATCGTGAGATTGAGCCCTGCTTGCATGCTCGCTCTCTCTTGTGCTCACAATAAATCTTAATTGCACAAGAGAAGCAGTATGTTCTCTTTTTTTTAAGATTTTACTTTCTTACTTGACAGTGATTACAAGTAGGCAGAGCAGCAGGCAGAGAGAGGGGGAAGCAGACTCCTTGCCGAGCAGAGAGCCTGATGTAGGGCTCGATCCCAGGACCCCGAGACCATGACTTGAGCCGAAGGCAGAGGCTTTAACCCACTGAGCCACCTAGGCAACTGAGGCAGTATGTTCTGATTTTGAGCTATCCCACGATGTAGATCAGTACTATGACACTAAAATGCAATCCATTAAAGCCAGCTCAGAAAGAAATCCTCTCGATGGTCTAAGCTGATTCAGTCATAAAATTTAAATTTTCTTGGGGGCACCGGGGTGGCTCAGTGTGTTAAAGCCTCTGCCTTCAGCTCAGGTCATGATCTCAGGGTCCTGGAATCAAACCCCACATCGAGGTCTTTGCTCGGCGAGCGGTAAGCCTGCTTCCTCCTCTCTTTTTCTCTGCTTGCCTCTGCCTACTTGTGATCTCTGACTGTCAAATAAATAAATAAAATCTTTAAAAACAAATTTTCTCAGTGATCTACAACCGCCTATAAAATAACCCTTCAAAAATATTTTTTAAAAATCTTTTTTTTTTAAAGATTTTATTTATTTATTTGACAGACAGAGATCCCAAGTAGGCAGAGAGGGAGGCAGAGAGAGAAGAGGAAGCAGGCTCCCTGCTGAGCAGAGAGCCCGATGTGGAACTCGATCCCAGGACCCTGGGATGATGACCTGAGCTGAAGGCAGAGGCTTTAACCTGCTGAGCCACCCAGGCACCCCAATATTTTTTTAAAAATCTTAGCTCAGGAACACCTGGGTAGCTCAATCAGTTAAGTGTCGAATTTGGCTCAGATCATGACCTCAGGGTTGTGGAGTCAAGCCCTCTGTTGGGCTCTGTGCTGGAGTCTGTTTGAGATTTCCCTCTTCTTTTGTCCCTTTCCCCTCTCTGATGTGGTTTCCCACTGTCTCTCTAGAATAAATAACAATATATTTTTATTATTTTAAAGATCTTATTTGTCAGAGAGCACACAAGCAGGGAGAGCTGCAGGCAGAGGGAGAAACAGGCCTTCTGTTGAGCAAGGAAACTGATGAACTTGATTCGAGGACCTTGGGATCATAATCTGAGCCAAAGGCAGACACTTAGTCAACTGAGCAATGCAAACATCCCAAATAAATACAGTCTTTAAAAAATAAAAGTTTAGGGGCGCCTGGGTGGCTCAGTGGGTTAAGCCGCTGC